>NC_056734.1:872015705-872213205 GCF_019279795.1 Protopterus annectens
CCTGTGCCTGCTTGCTTCATCCTCTGGCTATACTGATTTCTGTTTAGAAACAGAGAATACAGGCGTACATATTGCGATTGCTAAAGATATGTGTACAGGTACTGCTAATGCATCTGTTTCAAACCAACACATATTTCAGAGTGTTCAGACCCTATGAGGGCTTTGGCATTACAACATGCTTATTCTTGACAGAGTTTAGCGTGAAAAATAGTCTGATGACAGTGCATGGAAACACTAGAATGTCCATCGTAGGGATGCAGTTAGAATATGTGTACTGGAAAATAATATAAAATCTATTACATTCATATAAAGAAGTCTTCTTTGGTCAAGACTTCTGGAGAGGAGAAAGCCTAATAAAATGAAGGGGAGCAAAAGTCCAAAATCAGGGGCAATTTGTAAAATATTGCTCTAATTCTCTTTGGAAGTTAATAGAACAATATGTGTGCATAACATGCATTTTCTGAAGAATAAATATAAAACTCTAATGCCTGGCATTATTGACTGAGTGTAATCCTCAATGATTCATCAGAAAAATAAAAATGGTATGTGGGACAGAGCAAACATACGAGGTAAAATCAGGGATGCTCTCCAAAATTAGGGACAGTTTAGATTTTTGATTTCACATCTACTAACCCCTACAAAAAATGTATTAAAGGACAACAATGGGATTCTATTATTAAATGCTCAACTTCTCTGCCCCTTTTCTCCCTATTTACAGCCCTGCTATGAATAAACAACAATACAGCATTTAACATATTTTAAATCAACTGTTTCTCTACACTAGAACAGTACCTTACTTTACTGTGGTGGTTTCACTTTCAAAAAACTTTCATCCTACCCTGGAAAATAATTGCTGCAGTCTCCAATTTACTAATGTCATCAAGGCCAATGAATACAGGTAGGTTTCTGGCCAGTTCCATCCCCAAACTGACATCGCCATGACATGACCATCCAAAAAACCCACCCATGCTGTGATGTCACAGCTCCCTGGTCCTTAACCTACCCATACAGAAAGTAAAGGCTAGAACAAGGAAACAGTACATGAGTCAAATCTCCTGCTGTGAGCTGTCAATCACAGCAAGTAACAGCTCAAATTACCTTTAGCACTTTGACAGCTGGGGAAGTTAGGTGTGAAGGGGGATGGGAGATGAGTTGATGTAGTACAATTCAGGCTTCACAAAAGACTGCAATTTAGCAATTCTAAAAAGAAGCATCAGTAAAAAGCATGTTGAAAGTCTGTTCTGTGGCATTTGCACTGTTTGTATTTTATGTAGCCATTGACTGCATGGAATGTTATATAAAATGAACTGACTGAAAGACAGCAATGTATGCATGTACAATCAATGCAGTGACAGGAGCTTTAGGAAGAAAGACGCCTGCATAATGCATTTTTTTACAGACAAGCACTGCATTGTGGAATACCTAGAGCCAGACTAAACAATCAGGATCACTTCAAGATGCTAGAGCCCATGTGGCCAGATTGAAAAATTATGTATAAAATATTTAAAAACCTGTAAATAGTCCCAGAGTGATGTTAAAATGTAGGAAACACCAAACAATGATGAAATAAACATGTTTTTTGAGTCTGTGGTGGCAGATCTCCTTTAAATGCAGTAGTAAGCAAAAATGCATTAATGCAACCAGTGCAAATACAACAAGCCACTGTTAAAGAACTCACAGAGATAGCCTAGAAAACAAACCTATTATTGTGTTACAGCTTCAACATCTGAAAACAGTAGTTAGAATGGAAACTGCAGCCCTTATTAGGTAAATCTAGATATCTTAAACTTGCTAAAATTACTGGGCAATAATTTACATTTTGTGAGTCAGGTGTAAATAAAATGATGTAGCATTCCCAGCTCTACATTTTTTAAACTTTATGTGTGTTATGAAACACTAGAGATACAAATCTAGTCCTTAGAAGGACATTAGGTTGTAGCCTTGTGAAATCTCAGTGCTCCTTTATCCTCATGGATTGAAGGCAGGTAATACACCTGCAGAAGGAAGTTAATAAAGGAATGCCACTGTGTAAAAAATCTAAATTTGAACAATGTTTAGCAAAGAGTGCACTGAATTCTCAGCTGAAGTTGAAAATCCTTTATGTGGAGATTGATGAATGCTTCATTACATTTAAATAAAGCATAGGTTCATAGGTTCATAGGTAGGTACTAGGCTATTGGCCCTAGGGTCTATATAAGCCTAGCCAAAAAATGTACCCTGGCTTTCGCCACCCAAGAAAATTATTTTCCTGTGCCCCTGTCGAGCAGAGCCAAAGAAGTGATCCTTGGGGTGAATTTCCCATTTCCCATCCAATCATCAAGATTTTTCTTGAAGAGTACTAATGAGGAGCTCTGTTTGACATAGATAGGTAGTTTGTTCCAGAGTATGGGAAGCACTGGGACAGGAATCTATCCCTCCAGCATGTTCTGTTTATTGTGGTGACAAGGTTTAGGTCCCTAGAGCGTGTAGCTCGGATGGATTGGGATTTCTTTAAGTGGAGCATGTCCAGCAGCTCTGGGTTTGACATAGCTTTGTATGTTAGGCAGAGATCGCCCCTGAGTAGGCGATATGCGATGGAGTAAAGCATGTAAACATTCAGCTGATTGAAAGATTATCCTCCAGACATACTTGATTATTTCTTCTGTTTTCACATAGTGCAAATTTTAGGTACAAAACAGAGAGGGACTAAGTTTAGTGGGTATTTTTTCTCCAGAGTTTGTTAGTACTATATTTCCATAATGGTTCTTTATACTTCTTATTGAAGACCATATGTTCTTAAGGGATGGATCCAAAGAAGATTATTCAAAAGCCCCAAGACAGAACACATTTTTTAGATAAAAAGATAGACTGGTAAACTTATAATTAAAGATGTAAGCTACTGATGTTACAGCAATTTAATATCACTTGCAAAGGTTTAGAGGGGTTTGCTACTATGCTTGGTACAATTGCTCACTCTTGACTGGTTAGAATGATGGAACATGCAAATAAAGGGATATTTTCCTGAACAATCTAAAATAGGTGAGTTTCTGACTAATGTGAGGCCACCACACCTGGTACTCCCCCAAGCCCATTTTTTACAAGTGTATATAAGCTGAATTTTTACGTTTTATTTGAATACTACAAAGTGCTCAACCATTTCCAGAATAAAGTATTTTCAACTTCAACTGAGAGTTTAACACATTATTTGCTAATCATTGCTCTAAGTTGAATTTTTATACAGTTGGGTTCTTTTCTAGCTTCCTTCTGCTGATGGTGTACCCACCTTCACTCCCCCCAAGATAAAGGAGACTGGTTAATGCTGAGGTTTCAGAACACTACAACCCTAAGTCCTTCTCAGGATTAGCTTTGTATCTCTTGTGGTTTGTTTCTGTATGTCCTTTCTCAAGTGCGGGTAGTGACAGATACATGTTTCCTCACATTTGTGTAGCTCCTTATCTGATGTGTATTATTAAACAAATAAGCCTTTTAACATGAATTTACCCAAATTGCCTAATGCAGCCTGTGCATGAAAGCTGTGTCAGATCAAAGGGAAGCAAGGCTGGTGCATAAGGAGTACATTTATTTGTGCTCCATGCAATTGAACCATGAATAATTAGCAAAATACAATTTATGAATGTGCTTGGTTCTGTTTATCTATTATTTTGATTTTGCATTCTGTGCTATCATCTTGTGAGGACTGGATAGCTGTGGCTTCTATCACTTCAAGGTGTAGGATTTCAACAGGTTGTGTGAACAAAATAAAAATGTTCCTATATCTCCACCGCAGGAACTTTAGGCAGTAGCTACTGAGTCATTACGGTGGCCCCTAGAAGAAGGCAGATGTCTGGTATGATCTGAGCATCTGGATATGCAGACACATGTATTATGACCTGAGGCAATGCCAGCCTGGACTGCTGGAGGACTGGGAATCAGAAGATGAAAGGGAATGCTCAAGGATGTGTGGTAAGTATTCTAAAAGTATTTATTTAAACAGATTTCTTCCTGTAAAATCTTTACGTCTGTCAGGTAGTTGTACTGTGTGCGCCTTTATTTTGCAGCTCAGAAGGAGAGATGCCTTAATGAGGTGAGTTGTCCCAGGAGTCTGGAAAGTCTATCAGCATGGCAGCAGGAGGGATGGGATTGACATTAGATTTAAATTTTACTGCATTTCAATGAAAAGTCATACTTGCATCAACTTTTTCATTTGTCTACATTATGCTAGTCCACCAGATGTGGAAGAAGAGGGGAAGGAAGCCTGTCATTGCTGTGGCACGTTAGTTCTGGTGCTGGAGATGTGATTGCTTCAGTAGGAAGGGGTAAAGTTTCCTGCCCAGTGGGCAGCAATGTTCACTCACTTGTTGCCCAGCTATGACAGCAGCAGTCAGCTGAGCATAGAATGGAGTATCAGTTGAGAAACCTAATGAGTCTCCCCAGCAGAGAATTGCTGATTCACGAGCGTGTCAGTCCCTGATCATCAGACCAGTAGAGGATCAACAGGTCCCTGACATTGACTACATAGGATCACTAGCTGGTAATAATGATTCTTAGGTTGCCTTCCAGGCCATCTTGACAGGCCTTCCACAATCAGCAGCGCACTGTATTCCCTGTGTGGTGTGACTCTCTTTCTACTTTGCTGTGTGCAGTGTTTCTCTCTTCTGACTGAACTATGCACTGTACTTTGTGCATGGTCCAGTCCTGACTATCACCATTTACCTATCATCTGTACGCATGTGTTAATCCCTTCTGACTTTTGTCTTTCTGCATACTCCTCTCTGACTTTATTATTTCATCTTTGCCCTTGCAGTCGATTCTACCCACCAGAATTCAAGGACAAGATAATTGGCTTCAGTAAGTGGCCGAATTGCTGGTGTCATTCTAGTGAGATACAATATATATTGACTTGGAATGAGATGGCTGACAGACCCTTCTGTTTTGAAAAATGTAGTCTGCATTTCTCTCACCAGGTGTTTTATAGGTAGAGTTCAACTACTCAACATTCAGGTCTAGCAAATTTCATCTTGGAGCTCATTAAGGTGGCTCTGCTCAATCCATAAATAATAACAAAAATATCCCCAACCTTGAGGACCTACTGCAACTCAAACACATACTGCATGTGTAATAATAGAAACTTAGCTTCAGTACAATGAATGCACAACCTCTATTCCTGGATTTGGCAACTATCATATGCAGTCAGATATATGTGTAACAAATAGGGGAGTCTCAGTCTTTGTTAGAGACCCCATCATGTCAAGGCAGATTCCTCCTGACCTTAACTTTGACATTTTGGAAATCCAAGTCACCATAACCAAAATCAGCAACCACTTCTTTGACATTATAAATGCCAACTTTCTTTCACAAATAGTTAACCATTTTACTAAGGGTGCCAATATCCCGGATTTCATCCTTACAAATATGGCTACTTCTTGCACAGTTCCATATGTATCATCATGTCCTGTTAAATCAGGCCATAATTTGGTGACCATTTGCTTTAAAACAGGTGGTACTTCCACTGTAAATAGTTCTGTTGTTTGGGACTTTCCAAAAGCAAACCTTCCTCACTTGTACGATGACCACTGTGATCCTCCTCTAAAGGACCCTATTGCTAAAGTTGCTACCTGTACCTCTGACTTTCATTTTAACTGAAATAGTTGTATTGATAAGTCAGTCCCTATCAGCAGCAAATATGGTTAGAATTTTAGAAACAAACCCTGTGGTGGAATACGTGTATAAACAGATTAAACAGGACGCATCAAATCAGTGTTACTTGCTCTTTATCGGTAGTTTTCTTCAGGGTTAATTGTGAGCTCCTCGAAGTTCACTGTGCTGTTATTACTCCATATAATATATTTTCCACTGGTAGTCACTACCTTATAGCAGGAACACAT
The DNA here is from genome assembly GCF_019279795.1 of Protopterus annectens. Lineage (NCBI taxonomy): Eukaryota > Metazoa > Chordata > Ceratodontiformes > Protopteridae > Protopterus > Protopterus annectens. The sequence continues at coordinate 872,021,570 of NC_056734.1, forward strand.
TACAGAGTTAACAAGAATTTCTGATTTGATGGAGTAAGTGTAAGTTAACTTAGAGATGGACCATAAATTTTCTTACATCTTTACAGCAGTCACAAGAATTTCAAGGCAAATGAATCTCATAACCATTTATGCCTGACCAATACCTACCCTCAGGCCATACCCCCTTTCTCCAGGAGAGCTAGGACAGTCAACTCCCGTGTAAATTTGATATGATGTTTGAATCTGCTGCATAATTTAAGGCATTTTTTTCCCTTTTGTTATAAAATGTATTTATGTTGGTGGACCATTAGGGTGGTTTGCCTTTGCATCTCCTATTACATTCTACTCTGTTTGGGTTTGTCAACTCTATGCATTTACATGAACAGGCAGAGAACTTCTTCAAGAATTGGCCTGATTTGTCAATGTCTGACCTTGATGCTAACATAAGGGCATGCTGAAACCTCTTCATGGAATTAGATGAGGTTAGTGCATTTGAAATCCATGATATCAGAGATATTTGCAGCACTATTTTTATGGATTTTGAAAGTGAATGTTACAAGTTTATGGTGATTTAGCTGAAGAAGATGATACCAAGGTAATGGAGCATGAAGTGGCTATATTTGTAAGGACGAGATCGAGAATATTATTTCTTCTGGTGTGTTTGTTAACTGCCTTTTTCAGGGAGATTTTGTTTATTAAATGTAAGAACTTCTTTGCCTAACCTCCACTGGAGTTATAGGCACTCTGTTTTTTTTTTTGAGGATTAGTTAAAGTCTTCCAATATAATTGAATTCTTGGTAATAAGGCGTTCATTAGGAATCTTATATGATCATCAAGAAGCATGAAGAGTGCCCAGAAACAGTCTATATGTTAATATTTTGTCTTGTTTAGGGTGCTCTGTAGTGCTATGATTTCATTTTGTGGATCACTGAGAATGTCTAACGCCACCATAGTTGTCATCAGGTCTGACAGCATGGTAGGTACAAATCCTAGATATGGAGGGAGTACTCTTTTTACATTTAAGGCTCATTAACCGCACAAGCATGGATGGGTTCCAAGTGAAGGAGAGGCATAAGGCTGGTCAATTTGTTGATGAGATTTCTGGCAATGAGAAGAGCCAGCATAATGTGATCCAGATTTGGGTTTGTTATGTTTGTTATGTTAGAATGCCTGTTAGCAGGACTAGGCCTAGAAAAGGCACTATGTGGGCCACAAAGGCCTTAACTAGTATTCAGAAGCTTTGGAATGAAAGGTACAGGCCATCATTTGAAAAGCAAGTTGGACATTCACAGACAATGTTTTCATTACAAGTAAGTCTCTAAATCAATTAAATATTTTCACCTGACTCAGAAAGACTTATTTCTGTTGAGTATGAGGCAAGGATAAAGATGTAGTGCAAATTATTTAGGTGTCATATAGCTACAGGGGGTTTGCTTTTGAGAAGTCCCTAAACACCTAAGTATTTGTTTGGGGGATTGTCTCTACTTTATATATGAATATCACCCATTTGTTGTCAGATTTTACAATGGAGGATGACAGCTCTGGAGCTATGCAAGAGGAAGCAGTATTAATAAGGACAAGCTCCAGAACACTGTGCCCCCTAGTAGGGATGTTTGACATTTGTTATACATAGTTCACATTTATATAGTCAGAGAAGCACTAGTATTATTAGAGAGGAAATCAATTTATTTTTGAGCAACTGGAGTCATCTAGAATAAATGTTTTAGGATTTCTGGAGATACTTGTTATGGTACTAATGTCTGTATCATGATCAATGGGGAGGGGTATGCAGGGAGATGTATAGCTTGGTAGGAAGTTCTTAAGTTCATAAGTACAAGGCAATCAGTCTGCAGACCATTTCAAGCCTAGCCAAAACACCATATTAAAAATTTCCCTCTACCCTCAAGGAAGGCGAGACAGGAGAGATTAGGATAGAATTTGAAGCTGCCCATCCAATTATCTATTTTTACCTTGAAGGTGGCAAGGGATTTATTCAGAGTGACATGTAGTGGAAGTTTGTTTCAGAGGTGAGGGTTATGTTGATACATGAATCTATCACTTCAATATATCTAATTTATCTGCTGATTAAGGTTTTGTTCCTTTAACCAAGTATTTGATGAACCATTAGTTCTGTGAAGAAATAGGAGATTACATTGGGTTGGATCTTTCATGGCACAAAAGGCTAGACATAGATCTCCATGAAGAAGTCTATAAGAGACTGAGTAGAGAGAATGTACTAACAGACTCTCCTGATAGCTACAATTTTTGAGGCCAGTGATATTTTTAGTTATAAATCTCTGAGGTCTCTCAAGTTGTGTGAAATGTTTACAAAATATATGCCAAATGGTGTGTTGTATTCAATAATGGCTCTGATAAGATATGAGTAAAGGGGAATAAAGACTTCTCTGGATCTGGTGGAGATGCCTTTGGAAATCAGATGATCTAGACAAAAGACCTTCCGAACTACTGTAGAGACATGATGGCCAAGTGATAAGGAATTATCAACAAAGGTACCCAGATCCCTCGCAACAGTGTCTGATTGGAGGGGTGCATCTCCTATACAGTACACGGAACTGTTTTGTGTAACAAAACTAACTATACTGCATTTAGTGCTTACTTTGAATAAAGTTGGTTTCTTTGAACTTTTGTAAGTGTTTAATGGTAGTTTTGTTTTACTATTTTTTTATTTTAGTTCCTGAGTAGTGACCAAGCCATTTGTTTGTTTGTTTATTATTATTTCAATAGTTAAAGAAAGATTTACAGTTATTTTTGGTTTTAGTGGCTAATTTCAATTCATACTCAGCTTTTTGCTTCCTAATGGTTGCCTTAAGCTCTATTAGTTTGCTTAATTGTGCTCTTACGGTCGGGAGAATGAGACCTCTTATAAGCATTAAGCAGTTTTTTCTCTTGTTATATAATTTATTTATCTAGATCTTATTTTAATGCTGTTGACCTGGTTTGTCCCTCTAGGCATACAGCATTGTTTTCAGGAATAACTTAAGGTAGTTCCTATCTTGCAGTATAATACAACCTGCTTAGCCATAACATATCTAATATAAAGACTTTTAATACAGGTATTGTAAATACAGATACAATACAATGCTGCAGTTGATAAGCGCTTTCACCCAAAAATGAGCTTCATTTGTTCATTCATTCAGTATTTCCGGAGCGTTTGTCTGGTTTGGGCATTGTTTGGTACTTTCTTATATCTAATATAAAGATAAGGTGTTTAAAGGGAAAGATAATTTACCTGTCGTATTTTATGTTAAGTTAGAAGCATAAACTTTTTTCTCAATCACCAGTATAGAAAATTTGACGATGAGAGCTTAAATGCAAAGAAGAAAAACAAGGTTGGGGGTCGCATTATGGTTAGGCTGTTTACCTAACATGTACAAAATTTACTTCTCACCTTTGGAAAATTGGCTAGGCTTTAAATGACCAACAGTGGCAGTAAGCCTAGTACTTACTAGGAATATAAGAACTGTTAGCTTCTCTTTGAGGGTTGTAGATGGGTTTTAATGGCTTCCTTGTTGACTGTTTAATGTCTCACTACAATGAGCTGCTTGGTTTACTATTGCTAACATCTGGCTGTGAAAGAATTAATCAACCCATTCTTAACTACATTCCAAAGCTCAGAAGCAATACACACACAGACACACAGACTCTCACACACACACACACACACACACACACACACACACACAGACACACACACGCACACACACGCACACATACTTTCCCATCTCTCATATCATATTAACATGCACACATAAAATACAATGACACATTTTTTATGTTAGCAAGTTTTATATACCTTAGTCTTGAATAACCTTTTAAGAAAAAAATGTATTGCATCCATCTTAACTTATAGGTAGTAAATCATCCTTTTCCCCCAAATACTCGTCTTTAGTGGTTAGCTTTCACTGCCATATATTTACATAGTTCCATATTTTGTTTGATATATTCTCTTCTGATTATTCAGTCATGGCAATTGTTCTATTTATTTACTGTAATTAGTCTGTTTTCATACAATGTACATTATGTCACATCTCGAAATTACTAAATTTGCATATCTATATATCTCTGCCACAAAGCTTTGAATACATGACTTTATGTATTGAGTTTTTTATTAAGTGCTGACATCTAGTAAACAGTTGCAAAAGCAGCTGAAAAGTGCCAGAATTTTCCATCCTTTGAATATGCTGCTGGCATTTTGCTTCAATAAATGTGTAGTTTTGCATTTACAATGGAAGGCTAAATTAATGCACATTTATGACAGCTACATTGCTACAGAAAATTCTGGCAAGCATGAAAGGATTACAAGGTTATGTACATCCTTAAACATGTTTATTCAGACATTGCAGATGCTGAATATTTCTGAATCTTTTACATTTTATACCAGTGTCTGAAATTCTATCTCTGCAGTTTTAAAGTTTTTACCTCACTATCACTATCTGACAAGAATATTAAAATAAAGAATTCATGAAATGAAAAATGACAGTATTTTGATATACAGGATCTGTTTCTCCCAGAGTGATGCATGAAAAGAGCCCTTAACTTTGTGCTTATGTAAACAGTGCTTAGAAAGATCCATTATGCAATGGTGCTGCATTACGTAGTGCAGATGGATAGCACAATGTGGCAGAAAGCTTATTATATTTGTACAATATCCAACATAACAATGGTACACTGAGGAGTGAGTCACGTAGCAAGTGATCTCAGCAGCAGTAATGGCAACTACTGTGATACTGTGGTGGCTGGGCTATGAGCACTTATCTGACTGATGTGATTGACACAAGAATGTGGCATGTCTAAAGCTATGTGCATACATATTAACTTTTAAATCATATCTATTCCCCATCACAACTATTCTCACCCCCCCCACTCTACTACTCTGGCATCCTCCTTTCACATCCACCTGTCTTTTCTACTTATGCCACCTCTCCATCCTGTCCACTTCCCTCTTCTACTAACCCTCATTGTCCTACCATTGATCAACCTGTCTACTTCCTTCTCTTCCTAACCCTCATGGACCTACCATTGAACCAGGTGAGACATTCAGGTACTCTCGCAGCCTACCTTAATATCATACCACCACTTATATCAGCAACAATATCTACCGATTTTGCTGATTCCTGCAACAGGACTCATATAGCTTATCACTCAGCTATTACACCTCCTAAATGTGTGAAAGGTTTAAGTACCTAGACTCTAATTAATTCCTATATCTGCTTTGTACTCACTGCATGAAGTGTCCTATATACATTTTGCTAGCTGAAAAGTACTCATATGGAATGTTCTCATGTATATACTATGTATTGCTTGTATAATATATTTGATTTGAGAATGATTACTTATGTACTGTTTTTTTCACCAATTGTATAAGCTGCCAATAATATGTACTAAATGTCTTTATTACTGTAAATTCTGTATTGTATGTGAAATGTCTTATATGTGGAGCTTTTCTCCCCGGGACTCCACTGAAAATGGGCACTTCTGGCCCAGCTGGACCATCCCGGTAAACAAATGCAAATAAATAAGTAAATAAATAAATACAATATCTCATATTTGTAACACAGGCATGTTAAGCAGGTTATTTAAGAACACCACACTGAAAAGTCAACTCAAGTCATTACATAAATGGGGAGGTTAGTGGAGACAGGAGTGCTAGGAATGGGACAAGACCAAGCAGAGAAACAAACACAAGAGTAATATAAAGGGAAGACAGCTTGAGGGGAAAGAAGGACATTATTTTCTACTGGGACGGGTGCTTCTTGTGTATTTTTTAAGTAGGGTAGAGGGAGATGGTATAAGGAGAGCAGAGGAAGAATGGAAGTTATAGAAAAAGCAGGAGAAGCAAGCGGAAAAGCAAACATGCAATGCAGAGACTGGAACAGAATGAGTCAACACAAGACGAGATGACAGTGGAGAGATTTGGAGAAATAGGGGGAGGACAACTTGTAAACAGGAGGAATGGATTACAACAAGGTATGGAAAGTTACATATAAGGAAAGGGAATACCTTGATGCGATATATTAAAAAGTTATTGACTAACTTCCCCAGAGGCGGAACCATACCCAGGTGTTGTTTACCTCTGTGACTGACGGGAGCAACTGGCTATATGACTTTATTTGCTCATGAAGATGCTCCATGGTGCTAGTACAGGCTGCCTGCTGCCAGTGAACCTTGGTTTTGACCAACTGCTGTTCTTGACAAAGTTGGAGCCCTTTGTATCACTTTCATATCTGATAACCTAAACATAAGGAAGCAATAAGAGATACAGGCATAGAACGCTGACAAAGTACTGTTATGAATAGAAGATACATCACAAATAAGCAAAAGGAATCTATTCTCTGGAATGCCATGAAGGCATTTTGCTGGAATCCCACTGCACCTCCTGATGTGGGGTGCTGTAATCTCAATGCCTTTGCTACTGTCATATACAAACTCTGATACTGTTGCACCTCTAAGTAAAGGGAACAATAAGAACACACAACTTTTATTATATTATTTGTAAAATAACAACGTGACAAATCTGATCATTTTTTGTCACTAATACAACTACATGCTTCAATCAGTGAAAAAAAATAAGTTTGAGGAATGGCTAAATAACTGAAAATGTTATAGAAAAAGGAAATAAGTTATTATACCAATATCTCTTTGTTTCAAAAATACTGTCTTAGGTGTTCCTGCCTCTTCTTTTCAAGCAAGTTTCCTGTTAGTAGAATAATTGCTAGTTTAGAAGTGAAATAATATTTTCTGAATCTATTTTGGAAGAAACAATGCTGTTGCTAAAGTAAGTTATTCTTTTAATTCTATAATAATTATGTTTTATCTTTACTAACTCTGTCTCCAAGTTTTATATTTAATACTAACGTCAATTTCATTTGAAACCATTGGTGAGAGTATGTTGTCTAACTTTTATATCGTAACTGAATTCACATAGGAATTAAACTAATTTGATAAGCTCATTTGTGTAGAACTAAAATAGTTAATAAGAATAGGAACCCCCGACAGAATGACCTTTCCCAGATTGCCATAAGGAGAAATAATGAAACAAACTGATCTACAACAGTATTAAAGGAATCAACAACCAACATACCTCACAACCTCCAGGTGAGAGAATCAGGGACAAAGGCTCTTAAAATCACAGACACCTACTTAACATAATATATGCATATTCAAATAAGAACATTAATGGGCATGCCCAAACATGTTCAATTACAGTGAATATGCCTCACAAGAAATCTGGACAAAGCATAAAATAATGAGGGTGACAAAGGCCCAGACATTAGGGACAGATTTTAAATATGGTTCCTATAAACTTAGAAACATGCTACGCTAACAGGATGGGTCTAGGACTATTCAATGAAAGTACATTTCACTGAAACACATTTGACTGTGCACAATTCACTGAAAGCTCAATTCACATAAAACACAATTCACTGAAACATATTTCACTGAAAGTTATATATGGCCTTTTGCCCATTGTAATGTGACGTTCAGTGAAATGTGCTTTCAGTGAATAATCCTAGACCCAACAGGATATAGTTAGAATGTCTTCTTTCGGCTTTTCCCGGTTAGGGGTCGCCACAGCGGAACTCCGGTCCGCTAATGATTGGCAGTAGAGTTTTACATGCTGGCTTGCCGGGCCTAACGCACAACCTTCAACGAAGGAACGCCCATTCACGCATGTCGTCACACAGTAGACGCTTTAACTGAGAATCGAACGGCCAACGTCTAGCTATGAGGCGACAACGCTACCGCAGCACCACCACCGCAGTTAGTGGCTTTAATCCTCTCAGCCTGCAATCCATTTGCCAGAAAAGCACAGACAAAATATAAACTTACTGGACACTACAGTTGATTATTGAAATTCAACAGGATAAATACAATGAAAGCAACCACAAGAAGAGTCCTAATGAGTGACGGCAAACCTCAGACACTTTTGTGCAGAAATAGTGCTACCAATGAGATGCCAATTGCCAGACAGCTGAAGCTCACCTGAAGCCTCCAAAAAATAAACTTTAAAAACAGTCTCCTCGAGTTTCAAACAGTTCTGGAATAGGGATTATTTTTCAAGCTTCTTATTGTCCTCCAGATTCTCCTTTCTGTTACTTCATGGTCTTCCCCAGCCTTGGTCTTCAAAAGAAACAAATCAACTAACTACAGGGATCATCCCGGCTCCATATATGTGGACTGAGCGAATACTGTGGACCTAATTGAAAACCAAAAATACATCAGGTCCATATTTCTGCATATAAGCAAATGGAAATAATATGAAGCAGCATGCAAATGAGATGTGGTAAAGAGGTGCTCTGATTACCTAAGACATCTACAGCGAGAACAGAGGTCACTTTACCAAAAATCTCCAGGGAAGAAGCAGTCAAACAGGGCAATCAGGGGATTAAGCTTATTTAAGCTTCAAAGTGGGTGATCTAGTGGAAATGGGGACAACTGAGAGCCATGACGACCCACTATGCAAGTAACAAGTACACGTCTACCAGCAATAGAGGGCCAACACCTTTATTTAAAGGGCTGATTTTGGACCCCCAGCAGGCCCAAAATCAGCAGGAAGTTCAGATGTGATTATTAAAGTCATTGAGCAGATTTAACACCCTCAGAAAGCCATTAGTATAGTTAGCAGATTTGCACAAGTGGAAGATTCAGTGAAATAAACAGAGGAATGGAATACAAGCAAGATCTTATCGTGGAATATGAGAATCCAAAGTAAACCTAAAGGGGATCAGAAAGCTCCCTTTTTAAATAGCAGAATCTGAGGACTTTAGAAATTTTAAAAACAGTGTGTCAAAACAACAGCATAAACTCATTAAGAAGTTCTAATGTTTTACAGTGTCTGACCATATCTAACAGAAATTTTAAGAGACAGAAATACAGAAGAGTCACTGGAGTTTAACAACAATTAACCAAATACAGTTGATAACATCAGGATTTATCACATTTCTGGAGAGAAATACCTTTGAGAATTTTAATAGTTCTTTGAATCAGCATACATTTAGTATAACTATGAACTTCAACTTCTAAAGAAGGCCTCATTCCATTTAATCCGAGTCTGGCCTATACACTTACAAAGCAAGGTTTTAAGTCTGTATCACAGTGAAAGTTGCTGTGCTGGCCCTCTCAGTTAATACATGTGGACAGGCCTATGTAACATTTAGATGTTCTGGATAATTATTTTCAAAAATGCTAAATATAATAGCTGCTGTGACATCATGAAGGGCTGAACCAAAAATACCTCAGTACATAAGTTAGTGTCATCCATTCAATGCTGTTTATTTGTATACATCTGTATAATGACCATAGCAACAACTAGCACCACTCACATAGTTAACTTGGGAAGTAGTGAATGGAAGAAGATTACTAGGCCTTTATTCTGTATTACACACAGCATGTCCTTTGGACATGAGAGGATACCAGAGTATTCAGAGAAAACCCAAACAAACACAGGGCAGGCAGAGTCTTGCTCAGACGGCACCCCAGCTGAAAAGTGAACCACAACACTTCTTGCTGTGAGATAATAATGCTATTCATTGCTCCACTGTGCAGTCTTAATTGAGTTTATAGGTGACAACATTTCCATGTTAATTGCAGTTATATGGCTGACCTACTTCTGAAAAGGTATTTTGTCAACTATATGTTGAAGACAGAATAATAACTTTTCTTGAAAAATAAGATGTGATAATGCTCTATTAAAAATGAAAATAGAAAGAAGTTGTGTTATAGGTTCATGGGTAAGTACTAGGCTAGCTGCCCTTGTGGGCCATTTTAAGCTTAACCATTTTCCCTTTTTGTGCTCAAATTAGCTTATCCCATTTGGTTAGAGATTGGCCTTACCCATCCTTTTGCTGATAATTATATATTAACCCTAATGAGAATAAGTGGGAACATACTATAGAAAATTTGAGAGGACTTCCTGTGTCCATTAGCAGTACAGGGAGCAGTCTTGGGGTAAATTTTATGTTTCCTATCCATAGAGCCAAGTTGTACTTGAATATGGACAGGGATTAAATTTGTTTTATGTGGATGAGGAGTCTTTTCCAGAGCAGAAGTATGCTTATTAATCAGAAACTTTTTCTGTTCTGTTCCGTGGTTATTAACTTACTAACAGCTTTCGTAGCATTCTGTTGCAGTTATGACAGAAAAGTGTTACCAAAACATCAAGAACACTATAATTTTCCATTTATACAGAACTCTTGCCTCCTTTAAGGTAAACCTTGATGATTAGATTGTCAGCCTCAAATTCTCTCCCAATCTTCTTGTGTTTTCCTCACTGAGGATGGAGGGACATTTTGAATATGGCCCCTGGGATTTCCTTAAGAAACTGTTTACATATTTCAGCATTAGTACCTAGAACATAACTGAAACTGAAATTCAATATGAAACAACCATGCATGTATAGATTTCTGATGCAGTTTAGATATTACTGAATGATACAAAACATCACTCAGTATACTCTGCTAAGGCCAGCTCAGTAGATACATGAGCATGATTCACCATTACTTCTAAAATTATCGTGTTAAACCAACACCCTGACAGGCACAAATCATCATGTAGTTAGTGAGCACATCACACTGTGTACGTACACAGCAACAGGCAGTTAAAAAGATAAGACAGGAAAATATCCAGGAAAGAATATAACCCTGACTTAAACCCTGAGTTATATAAAATTGGGTGGCATTTGAATACACTAAGGTAAATGAGTCTGACTCTTTTTTTTCAGGTATAATACTACCTCTCCACAGAAATATTTTTCCTTATAAGCCTTCCAAGTTATTTAACTTTTACTCCATTTCCTTTTGGAATCAGTTTACCTGCCTGCTTCCCTGTCTTTTTGTAAATCTGTTTGTTCCTGTTTTGCCCACTCTATAAGTTGTTCTAAGGACCACATTTCTTCTCCTATTATTTAAAGTATAACTTGAAGATGCATCTAAGTTCAACATATGTAATTTTTGTACCATAACGAGCAAATCATCAAATATGCACTAGATGGCTGAATGCTAGAAATCCTTTGCAAATAATCTTCATATCTCCAACTGGTTTCTGCTTTATAGTTCATACAGGTACATTTTTACAAGAAGACTGAATCCCCCAGCATCTTTTCTAGGGAATACATATTAACATGCAAAACTGTGATCTCTTTAATTGGGTCCCATGATTTCATCTAGACCAGGTGCTGTTATATTATTTATAAAACTCCAGAACATGAAATTAATTTCTGCTTGTCAAAACAGAAAAGTATGCTGGCTTATAAAATAAGAAGAAGGAACTTTGAAAATATTTCAAACAACTTATTACTTTTAACAGCAGACTTAGAAGCTCTTAGTATTATAATTAACTGCTTTCTAATCATGTTTTCAGAGTTAATAATTAAGAAGGCAGTAGTTTAATGTACTGTAATGTAAAAACACAGCCTGCCTTACTGGAACATTGGCACTGAGCTGAATTGTATGACATAAAAAGTAACTGTTTTTATAAATTGTGGTTGCATTAGCTTGAAAGTATTTATAGATATATTGCTGCCCTAGATAATTTAAGACAGTTTATTTATAGCCATGCCTTTTGGTGCTATCTGTATGTCTTGTGCAGTAAATTATATTCATTGGTTATTATATGATGTTATGACAATAGGCTTGCACGAATTAAGCTATTCACAAGATTGTTTTCCACTGTTTACCATACTCAACTGTAGGAGAAGTGAAGACAAAGAAGGGACTTTGCTTTGATCCTTTTAACCGTCTTAATTCTATTAGCCTCTGGCCTATTTTTGCGGAGGTCATAGAAAGTACAAAAATACTGTGCACTTAAAACAGCGACTATTTAGTATTATTTATATGTGGGAATTGGGTTAACGAAGGATAATAGTAGTCAATGAGTATCTGTAATTGACTGCAAACTGATAGCACAAGAATAATGTACGTCACTATCTTGATTATTTCAAACTCGTGTTGGTGGAGCAATCTGTTTCTATACAATGCAGCGTATGTTCAGTTTTGAATTAGAGAGCCCAGGTTTTTCTATGTTTTGAATTAGGCCCACTATGAAGAAGTCAAAGAACCTAGTATATCTAAAAATGTTAAAGATCTGTTTCATTTTAAAGCCATATAAACTTTATTATTAAAAGATAATAATAGTACAGAATAAAAAATCAAAAGATATGCAGTGCACAGAGCACAGAGGCTATACTCAGGCAGTGAGGAAGCTTGTTAATACATTCTCTTTTGCAAGACCCAACTGTAACAGCACTTGGGGGAGGGGTACTTAATTGTTAAGCACTCACCTATGCACTGTTATAATCCAGCATCACACTAGGAACTAACAGTGGATAGTACTGAGCAGTAAAGAGCAATGGCAGAAGGTAAAACAGCTTTGCTTCAGCCTGTTTTCTGTACCTCTCAATTGTCCCCATGTTTGTCTCATTTTTTTTATCTGTCCCTTCAAAATGCACCTACCTAACAGAGTCTTAAGGTCTAACAATCAAAACCTACTACAAGTACATAAACCATCTCATCCCCCAGGTAAGCACCTACTATCTTTTACTCTTGCTCGTCTCTGGAATTCACTTCCACCATCCATTCGTACCTCCTCTAACCAGTACATGTTCAAAAAATCTCTTCATTCATACCTAAGATCCCAATGGGATTGTTCTTGCTCCCTCCCCTCATAATTCTATGTTATCCCATTCTTCTTCCCATTCTTCTTCCCATATACGATACATAACTCTTCCTATCTAAGCTTACATTCCCTTAGAATACCTACCCTGTAATGCAAGTCTATACAACTTTTTGAATGCATAAAACATTACTCTTTTAACTTATTCCCCTGACATTTATTCCACATCAGATTGCATTGTTTTGAATGCTTCTTGAATTTTTGAACCTAAATGTATTAAATGTTTTTATCTTTTACTCTGTATAAGTATTATTGTAATTTTTGCATGTACCTGTTTTTGTCTGTATTTGGAGCTTTTCTCCCCAGGACTCCATTGAAAATGGGTTCTTTTGGCCCAATGGACTATCCTGGTAAACCAACTGCAAATAAATAAATAAATAATAAAATTTTTTTTTTTGATTTTTCTGGTGGATCACTTAGGATTTCAGTCATTAATATCAGATGTTAGAGTTTTATACTTTTTTACTATTATGGAAAACACATATTGATCAAAACTATTAACTTTTTAAGTGAATAAGTGTAATACTTAAAAAAACATACTGCCCCTGAATTTGATACTTTCCAGATCTCCCCACTATTTTTGGATTTGATCAGAAATCGTAAGGAAAGAAGCAGAGAGGTGTGCTGCTGTTGTGTCTTGGAAGCGCTAAGAGCTTTACTGACCTTCAAAGCTAGTAAAACACTACACATTCCTACATTTTTTTCTGTAACTGGAAGTACATGGCGCAGATAAAGCTCAATGTACAACAAAAAATGATTATTGGTTCTCCATTCATAATCTTTATTATGTGATCTCACATAGATACCAAGATTAACTTCTTGAGCTTCTCACTAGAAGTAAATTTCAAGGCCTATATATCTTCAACACATAATAAGCTGGATATGATCAGTGACCCATTCATAATCCCCTATATTATGTATAGTGAAATAAGCATGTACCTTATAAAAATATGGCCATACATTCAATATATTTTTATATAGGGCTTGAAAGAAACAATATATATATATATATATATATATATATATATATATATATATATATATATATATATGAGTCTACCTTCGAATACAAATTGAGCAACTCCACTTTTCTAAAACGCCATTCCATTGAAAGCACGGAATGCCAAAATCCTTTCCCTGTGAAAGGAACCACTTGGCCACCATGGAAACAACCTGAATGAACCAACTCCAAACCCAACCAAGTGGAGGGCTTAACCCACCACAGCCCCCATACATCCCCCCTTACTTAAATATACCAACTCTGAAATAATACTACACTGACAAAAGGGCAACATTCACCACGGTGGCCAAACAAATCAAAAATTATAAAAGAAAGAATAATCAAAATCAGTAACCAGTGAATTCAAAGAGTGGCAACCAGAAGCTTTGGTAGGATAAGGTCTTACTTTCAGTGTTTTGTAGCTTTCCTACAGAATTGCTTAAGTCATTCCTGGGGGGGTTGCCAGGTTTGTGTGTTGTGTGATTGTTGCTGATGCCTGACAGTTAGTTTTGCAGCTCTCCTTACTCATCAGATTCACTTCTTGGGATTTCAGCTTTTTTTTTTTTTTTTTTTTTTTTTTTTTTTTAAATAAAAAGAAATAGTAAAAAGTGATTCACTTTATTCATGCACCTCTTCTTTTGTTGCCTGACAGTGATTAATTTACATTTTAAGTTTTTGGCAGGTTTTTCTTAACTGCCATTATAGCCTTTGATTTGTTACTGTAGCTGGTTGGTAAGAGGGAAAGAGGTTAGGTTCAAGCTATGGGCCCAATTCTTTCTAGTGTTGAACAAATTTTGCCTTGATTTATACAATGTAAAGAAAATCAGATCCTAAGATCATCCCTGAATTTGCTTCAGTTATTTAGTATTTTAATCAATAGTAAACATGTATCTCAAATTTCACAGTTCTGCCCCCCCCCAGACTGTCCTGAAATTATTGTTTGTGGAAAAAAGACAGTGTATTCCATACCTCACAACTGTTCAGATACTGCATAATGTCCATAATTTTGCCTCACAATTTTGGTCTTTTATTCATCATATTTGTATTTTTCTGTCCAATCACTGGAGACCATTGTTACTAAACTCTTGACAGACATTTATGAATTTTAGACTTCACATCCTTCAGAAAAGCTATTCTAATACAAAAACTCCTATTCTGATAACTTTCTAAGTTTCACAAGAGCAGCATTTAAGGTCTTTCTCTTCCTTTGGACCTTTGTCTCCTGATTATTCCTAGCGTGTCCTGGATGTTTGTGGATTACAGTTACTACATAATGATAATAATTAGAGCAGCATACTCCTTTATTTCAAAGTGCATGTTATTTCACATTAGCTTGTTCCATCTTTCCTCACGTTAATAGCAATACTATTTAAGTGGCCCTAATTGTACCTATCATTTTTAGCAATAGGTTCAGGTTCTTACTGAGTCACATTATTAGTAGCACATCATGGCAAGGTTTAGCAGTTCCGTTGCTTTTGTTGGAAGCTGATTTGGTCAACATCTGTTTATTCGACACTGTTTGGTCAACATCTGTTTATTCGACACTGATTGGTCAACATCTGTTTATTCGACATTGTTTGGTTAACTAAACAGATAGTTGACATCTGTTGGTAAAAGCAGTGGATTGGGCCTTATCTTTGAAGTGTCCCAATTTTTACTTTTTATTTTTTGATCTGTTCCTTTAGCTTGTAAGAGCAACATTTAAAAATTGCATCTGTTTTTCTGATTTTTTCCTCTCGTTGTTTATGGCTTTGTCCATATTTCTTATTCTAAGAGAGTGAGAGGTATAGAGGTATGGACCAGATGATTCTCAAGGCTGGCAAATTTGCCCATCTCCAAGAATTGTGCAATCCTGGACTTAGTGTATATAATTAGCAGAGAGTGTGTGGGGCAGTCCCACAAAAATAAAAAAAGATCTTTTCTTTTGTCTTTTATGCATAGTAGTATGCCAACATGTATATTATTGGTAATTTGGTATTGACATTATGCATTTTTATATATATATATATATATATATATATATATAAATAATTTTACATTTGTTAAACAGGAAAGTCTGACTTGGAACAAAGCCAATTTTTCAGCAGAGGCCCAGGGAGAAATGCTCCAGATGCATCGTGGGAGGAAACCAGAGCACCCGGAGGAAACCCACACGAACACAGGGAAGACATGCAGACTCCACACAGAAGGCACCACAGCTGAGAATTGAACTGAGAATCTCTTGCTGTGAGGCAACAACACTACCGCTGCACCACTGCACTGTCTAGAAAATATATAGTTATAGATGTATGCATGTATGTATAACATGCATAGACAGGACATATTTCGGGAAGAAGGAGATTATGCCATGTATGCTCTACTGCATGTTTAGTGGTATGCAGTTTTAGTTAGAAAATAATCAGTAGCAAGTTTGGTATAATAGTAGAGTGTTAATTTCTGGGTGTATTCAGTTTGGGTCTGATACTTGGTTGAGGTAGTTTTTTTTGTGAGGGGGGGGTTCTTCTCTTGTTTTGTTTTGTGTGTCCTGCTGTTCTTCTTTGACTTGTATAGGGTCTATACATACTTTGCAACTGCTAAGTTTAAATATGTCCCCCTGGTCAATCTATATTGTGCTTCTCCCTCTTAATTCATTATAACTGGACGGGAGAGGGGGTACATGATAAAACATGCCTACTTGATGAGTCATTAGAATTATGGACTTCTTCCTTATGGAAGGCATGTTTAGTAAGTGTTTAGTACATTCCTTTATCCTGTCAATTTCTCAGATTAGGAGCACTCATATTGTGTCATTGATTTTTTTGAATAAGCCTATAATCGTGCCTTAACTCAGAGGTAATTGGTGGGAACCATTAGTTTATGGAAGGTATTTGAGGTTCTAATTCATTTCTTTTAATGTGACTGTCTCTCACTCTTGGTCAATAGTTAAGCCATAGAACCATAGTGCGTATCATGTGGCAAACTGAGGAGGCAGCTGCTAGTCTTATCCTTTGTGAGGGTTTTTTTTTTCTTTAAAAAATGAGGTGGGGGTTCAACTGTATGATAAACAAAGGTTAGTCATTTTATTAAGTTTTTTTTTTCTCTTTCCCATTTTGCAGTATTAGTTCCTTCCTTGTATAAGAATGACAGCATATATGTGAAAGGTGGATTAGGACTGTAGAACAGGCAAATCCTGTTTCAACTATGCCTTCTGTCAATACTAAACTGCATACCACTAAACATGCAGTAGAACATACATGGCATAATCACCTTCTTCCCCAAACATGTCCTGTATATGCATGTTATACATACATGCATAAATCTATAACTATATATTTATTACATTTATACAAAGACATACATCTGGAGCATTTCTCCCCGGGCCTCCGCTGAAAATTGGTTTTGTTCCAAGTCAGACTTTCCCGGTTAACAAATGTTAAATAAATAAAATAAATAAATACTGAACAACTGACAGTGTCTCATCAAAGTTTCCAGAAGGGATCTAAGCAAAAGACACCTGTTACATCAATGGAAGAAGGAGAACCTCCTACAAAGAGCTTTGAAGAAGTTCAGGAAAGATCTTGCAGTTTTACTTAAAAGAAGTGTATTTATTTTGGCCTCTCCAGGTAATGAAGTGACTCAGATCAGTATTGTTTAAGGGAAGTATGCAATAAGGTAAGTTGATGAGTATTTAGGGAGCTTTATTGAAACACTTAATAATGATAATAAGCCTTGATTATCTGACCTTGTGGCAAGTAGGGATCCTCTTCGGCTAACTGGATAGGTTATTTAAGTTTTATTACATTAGAAGTTGTGCATTATTCCCCAACAGCCTTTATCTGGAGATCAGTCAAACCCAGTCAGCAAAATTCACTGGTGCAGGCATCCCTTCATCCTATTCAGGATTGTCAGTCACTGTCCATGTTCCTTTTCCAAATAAAAAAAAATCAGAGCAGGGATTTATTCCAGGCTTTTGATTTATGTTGAATAAGAAGATATACAGTATATTGTATATATGAAATATCTGGGATTCAAGGACATTTTAATCACATTAGCAGTGTTTGGTTACATGGCAACTCAGTAACTAAATAAATAGCAAGATGAGGAATGCCTAGAGGACTGGTTTTGTTCAATGTATGCATTCATTATCAAGAATGGGGAAACTGGTACTGTGTTATCAAAGCCATGATCCCTTCTCATTGATGAAGACTTAGCAGGTATAAAAGTGGCGGCGTGTGGAGCTTTTAACACTGGCAATTGTGGGTGGCTCTCATCCACATTTTTCTCATTGCAAGGGCAGGTATCTAGCAGTTAATTACTGGTTTGGAATATAGGATAGGTGAATAACAGTGCAGCTGGAAGGTGACTTTCATTTAATACACATTTTAGTACGCAGTGAGCCATCGGACAATGATGGTATCACTGAGCGGGATGCCAAAAGCTGTATTCGTCCTTAAATGGTGCCTGCTTAGAAATGTGTACAGAGAATTTACTTGCAGGTCTAAAGTGGTTTCCCAGCAGTCTGGCCACCCCTGGGGAATAAAGTTTGAAGGGCATTAATTCTTTGACAGGGCCTTGCCATCTGCATATGCAGGAGATAGCACCGCTTTCAGAAATTTGATTTAGCTCTTCACTAGTGCAGAATTTCCTTTGCAACATGCTGTCCATTATTTGGATGAATTTTATTGCAGTAGGACTGAATAGGGTTCTAGGTCATGTCTTAACTTTCTCCAGGTATTTGGTCATGAGTTGGGCCTGCTGCTGGCCCAAGAGACGATCTAAAGACCTTTAAGTCCATTTAGCATCTTCTAGATTGCCCCATGACAATGTGTATTTTCTGAACCATCATGTGCAAATATTTACCAGATACACATAAAGGATAGTCAGATTATGACATTGGACAGCCTTTTTAATTAGCTTGTAGGGAGAGTACCCCAAACAGGACCTTTATGAAATCATTATCAAACTGGCTCTGAGATGCTTGTAATAAGCACCAACGAGTTTGGGTAACCAGAAACATAAAGCAGAGCTTCAATTGCAGTCTTTATTATACAGCTAACATTATTGGAGGTCAATTTGGCAAAAAGACTGGGCATTGAATGTGCATTACAGTTGTTTACTGGTGCTGCTGGAGTTTGGGATGGAAACTTATTTTACTGTAAAATGCTTCTCAGCCCCTTCTATCCCTTTCTCTGTAAAGCAGTAAGGACACTATCTTCAAGAAACTAAAGTACATCTGATCACCACTATAGTCTGGCTAAACGTCCCAGAGACCATGATTGGGATTTTTCTGGTCTGGTACCATGGCATTCTTGGTTATATAGCAATAATTAAAAAAATGCAATGTATTGACTCATAATTGGTTGATGGCAGGTTGGCAAATTTGGGCAGTTAAACACAGTAGCAGGAGTCTTGCCACAATATGCCACATGATTTGTGGTTTATTGGCAAGGGATATTTGATCTATATGGTGGAATTCATGGATATCTAACAGCAGAAGGACTTATCTATTAGCAATTATAACTTTGGTTGTTTTTGTACTAACCCACAGAATGATAGTGGGTGTGGTCTGGACAACCTCCCTTTTTAGTGCATTACCTGGCATTTTGCTATGCAATAGGTAAAAATGGTTACAGTCAGAGTGCATTTTCTGGCTTTAATCGTATTTGCAAGTGTGTGTGTAGCTATTACATTTCATTAAGCACTGGTTGGTTGCCATGCTTTTACAAGAATGGGTCAGAATGCAGGACAGGCCATTTAATTTGCATCACCTTATAGGTTGATCAATGCTTGCAATCATTTGTAGTGGGTTTCCATACAACTTTTCTTGATTCACATGTATATCTCATTAACACCTATGAGCTGAGGAATGTCACACCTCTAGCAGCCTACACACAGCTTGCATTCTTGAACATTTTCTGAAAAATAAACTTAAAAAGCATAAGA
This sequence comes from Protopterus annectens, assembly GCF_019279795.1. Taxonomy (NCBI): domain Eukaryota; kingdom Metazoa; phylum Chordata; order Ceratodontiformes; family Protopteridae; genus Protopterus; species Protopterus annectens. The sequence goes on from NC_056734.1 coordinate 872,041,161, forward strand.
TAGATAAATGCAAATATTTTCTGAACAGTAAAAGCTATTAAAACTGCACAAATAGCAATGTTATCACTAAGAAGTATTATATACAGTGATAATAGTCAGTGCTTTCATAGTCTTTCCATAAATACTATAATATAGTATAATGCACACAAACAAATTCTCATATCAAACGGTACAGTTTAGCTCAGTTTACTATCATAAAATCAAAAATTAAAATAAAAACTGTATTAACTTTTGAGTTTTAACACCGAAAATGATAAAAACTGATTTAAATTAAGGTCGTAAAGTAGAGGGAAATGTCAAAAATGTCGAATTGCGACATCTAAGTCCGATTTGCGGTAAAACACCGAAAAAATGTGATCCTTGTTTAAATAACAGTTTCCTTGTGTATGAGCATAATAATTCCACACTAAACACATTTCCAGTGCTCAAATAGTGATTCCCATTAAGTGAAAGTTCTCTGTAATACAGAATAAGAAGTTCACGTCCCAATAAACAAAGTGTAATGATAACATTCAAATGTTTACTGTAATGCAAGTGAGATATTACACACATTAAAGGTAATGGCAGATATATCAGAATGAGTAATGGTGTGCCATGAATTGTATAAATCCTAATGGTGTTAGTTCATCCCGTTTAGCAAGCAGGCGTTGTATCATATGTTCTTTGTCAGGCAGCCTACATTTCTTCGGAGATGCTGGCACACAACACATAAACTTCTGTTTAACATCCTCCAAATGGTTTTCCTCCAAACAAATGGCATGCAGCTCATCTGTGATGTACAGGCCCTTTTTACTCAAGAGAGACCTCAGCCTACTACTGCATTCTGACTCCTAGGGTAGCCCATGGTACATGTATCAGCCTGATTCCAAAAAGGGATGTCAAATAGTGGCGGTTGTCTCTCTGATGTAGAACCCATCATGCCATACTGTCTTGACCTCCCTAAAATGTAGTTATTTTTGAAGAACTCACATAGAAGAGCACCTCTTTCCCCCAACGCCTCCTCAATAGATGTGAAAGTGTCCATAATATGTTCCGTGCGTATGAAAGCAAGGGAAGGAATCTGCTTATATAACAGTGCAAATTGAGTATCTGTGCCATACACCTGCGTCAGGTTAAGCTTCTGGATCTGCCTCCTGATAATTTGGCACAGATGAAACCAACATCCCTTTGCCGTACTGTTAGGTAGATGCTTAATTATGCTGTTCACTGCTCCCTTCTCAAAGTCACTGAGTACCATCCTTGGCTGGAAATTCAGATGGAAGTCTCCACATAATGCCACCAGGGTTGCCCAGAACTGATCATAGCACTCCTCGCATTTGGACGGTAGGATGGCATACACTACAGGTACTACCTTGCTGTTGCTGGAACCATCCAAGCTGCAGTGAACAGAGTATACCTGTTTACACTCCCTGGTGCTAATGGGAAATGTCCCATCAACAAGAATGTACTCAGAACTGCAGAGCAGGCCTAGATTACCCTCTGTAGTGAGAAGCACAACATCATAGGTATGGCTGCGGAGTGCACTGTGTTTAATGATGAAGTGTGTCTGCTTCAATGGTATCATCTCTGGGCTTAAATCTTTCAGACTTGCTAAGTCTAGTCTGGGATTCGTGCTGTTCCTATGCCTTACCCTACGCACACTCTGCTTCAGAGCATCAGTATTACTCAAGGTGGTCATTACGTCAGTGGACGTGGTTGCCAGGACCTCAGACACAATCCTGCATGGATCCTCAAGAGTCTGTTCAGCACACCTTTCAATGGCTTCCCTTACTCTACTCTGCTCTACCCTGACCACATCTGGTGCGTGAAAATAGCCAATGCTTGTCAGTAGCCTCTCCTCACCAGTACACTTTTCCGTTATACAACGGCCCTTACACCTCTGCCTTGCCTTCTGAGTCCATCACCAGTAATTCTTCTCAGGGTTACTCTTTTCAAGATAGTATTGATGACCATCAATACAAAGAATTGGGCGACATTTCTGTGATTTCACCGTGCCATACAATGAGCCACTAACACCAGGATAACTCACAGTCGGTTGGTCTGACATAGTACCTGAGCACACCTACAGATCAACAACAGTAACTTGATTACTAAGAATGAATGGTATTGCTGCAATGTAATACAGGCCTGTATCACTTGTATATATTACAAGTAACACGTACACAACCCATGTTAAAGGGACTGCGTTGCAAATGGAAGACATCTCCTAATGGACAAACATTTTTTAAATGCACTGACTACACATGTACCTTTTCCAACTACTATCTATCTATACAGCTATATAGATAGACACCTAAGCCGATACATGTTTCCTGCCAACAAAAGCCTGCTGGTAATCACTACATAGAACTGTATACAGCCATCATTTCTGCCTACACAGGTACACAACATCATGCAGTATGCTGTTCTATTGTGCACTTCACAACATAAAAACAATCACTGTCAGCTCTATCACTGCTTCATCCAACAAAGGGAATACTGCTTATAGTCAAAAGGAATTGTCCTACTACTATGTAATTCACCTTAAACATGAGTATGCAAACAGCTGTCACAGCACACATTCACTATATGCTCATGTATCTACCGCCAATGTCAAATACAGACTACAATACAGAACAACTCATATAATTTAAAAAACATATTCAGAATTTATAAAACCATTACAGCAAGATGCTTTTTGATTTCAGTTAAAGCTAATATATTACTCCTTGTAGATGTCACGGTTCAATGAACAATTAATACTTACAGCAATATGTATTCACATAATACTGCTCATAATGAGCTGTACAAACAGTATATGTTATAACTTTTGCTAATATACTGTCATTTACATTACACATTTAAACTACCTACTCACATCTCGGTTTTACTCACCCTTCCACACTCAGGAAGTAATCTCCTTAATTCTCCAGGTTATGCAGATGCTGTAAGGCAATAAATCCCTCTGTTTCACAATGTACTCAATTTAAATGACAGTCTTCATGATTGGTAGCTCTTTAATTGTGTCATCTTGTATTCCGCCCTATTTCTCCGTTTTATTTACTGCGACTAGCAGATCTGCATCACAGATGCAGTTTCATCATCAGTGGATGTCGCATTTGTTTGTGCACCATTCAGTAGTTCAAATTAAAATCCTCAGAAGACTTATGGATCCGTTCTTTTTTACATGCAGATATTTGCCTTTTCGACATTATGATGACGATCGGATGACTGGGAGGTATGTGAATGGCATTTTTATGATAATTAACAGTTTAGCTCTATATTGTTAGAACATTATTGTCCCAGTTCCCTTCAATAAACACATCACTCCTCATGACGTTTGACAACCTTTATTAAGCTTCCAAAACATAACTTTGTTAACCAATAATTGTTAATTACAGCTGAAACATAGTATATCTGATTTTAATCACAACATAAAACATCCATGTGATATTAATCAGGACAGTGTGACCTTACTCATCCTGACCTAGTAAGCAGTGTCCATACCTCCAACCACTTACTTTACTTATGAAGCAGCGTCCCACCACTCACTTCATTTACCATTTATTGAATTACACATCCAACCAAATAAGTAGCGTCCTTTCCTCTGCTCACTTATTTTATTTCCCAATCAGCATCCAACTGCTCACTTGTCTTTCCCAACTCATTGAAATGAGCATCCAACCCCAGAGGGGGAACAGAAGAGGGCAAGCCTGCCACTCGACTCTGCCCTACACAGACCGATAAAATAACCACAATCCCACTATTCCACCAAAAAAGGGGAGGGTGGGCAGGTAGCAAGTTAATGCCAAAATGTGACTTCTTACCCAGTTACACTTGCATAAAACCCATTAAGCCCCTCCCTACACTTATCTCATTTCATCCCAATCATCCCTCATTCCCTTTTAACCCTTACATCCCTCCTACTATCTTAACTCCCAATAATATATTTATCTAACCTCCCTTTGAAGATGTCCTTGGACATATTGGTTTGTTACCAAACCTCATTTGTCCCAGTCCCTTCTAATAAACACATAACACCGAACAACATTTGATGACCTTTATTAAACTTCCAAAACATAACTTTGTTAACCAATATTTATCAATTGCAACTAAAACATAGTATAGCTGATTTTAATCACAGCATAAACATCCATGCAACATTAATCAGGACAGTGTGACCACACTCATCCTGATCTAGTAAGCAGTGTCCATACCTCCACTTGCGTACTTGACTTATAAAGCAGCGTCCCACCACTTACTTTGTTTACCATTTATTGAATTACACATCCAACAAAATAGGAGCATTCTTACCTCCACTCACTTATTTTATTTACTAAGCAGCATCGAAATAAACATCCAACCTCAGAGGGGGAACAGAAGAGGGCAAGCCTGTCCCTCTTCTCTGCCCACCAGCCTGACCAGGCTGTTCCCTCACTCTCCTACCAAACTTCCAACAACCTACCCACTCATTAAAAGGCCTTACTCCAACATCATTTGGTGTACTCCATCCTCTCTAACCAATTGCCTAAATGGCTGAAAGTAAACCCCAATCCCTCTCCAATGCAAGAGTGACAAACCATAACCTTATAACCTAGCATAACCTCTTTAAATCAGCTAAACTCTCACTTACCTAACTATCAATAGTAGCCTGAAAAATTATTCCCAGGTTATTACCAGTCAGACAAATGCACCACCAAAACACTAAACCCACACCATGCAAAACCACATAAGAACAATTGCTCACCATCATGTTTAACTCCAGCCCTGTTTTACTGCCCAATGTACCTATTAATGTCCAAAATGAAACTTCCTTCCCAATTAATATAATAGAAATCCCACCATCACCAACTACCTGATATAAACAAGAAAACATTTAATGACATAGCATTTGCTGACCAACAAAATACCCTCCAAATGACTTCAATACATCCATACCTAGGTCAAAACTATCCACAATGAACCACCAAAACTCTAAGCCTAATATTGCCTGACACAAGGCAATGACAATAACATGCCATTATGCCTAACTGCAACTCCTTTTTTCCACCCAATGGATATACAAATGACCAAAATGTGATTTTCTTCTTAATGGATCAATTGCATAGTCATGCTGCCATCATACCCCACTATTCTTATAAAGCAAGAAAACATTTGGCATCCAAAAAAACCCACCTTGTTAATGACTTCAATACATCCATGAAACAACAACCACACAAACCGTAGTCCAATGACCCTCCATTTACTAAATGCCAGCCCTTACAACCAACTTACTTTAACAATAGGCAATATCTGCTAATTGTCACCTTATCAAACCTACCCTAATCCATCCATATGAGCCAACGTCCAAGATTTAGTTGTTGTTTGTCTTTCGGCTTTTTCCCGGTAATGGGTCTCCACAGCGGAACTCCGGTCCACTAATGATTGGCATAACCTTAACACCCATACAACTGTAGCAATCACAGCTAAATCCTCCTTGACCAACTAAAATGTCCCACCTTGTTCACAAGCCTGAACCAAATGACTCAACATTCAGCCCCACCAATCTCCTACCCTATGGCCACTACAACACAATTTGACCCAACTCACAACACCCCTACCATATTCTTTACTTATAAAAGCTGCCCCAGACTCCTGCAACATGCATCTAATCCTTCTAACCTTAACTGGCATGCCTTCGATAGCAGCACCAACAACCCATACCACTGCCATATTACCTAAGTGAAAATGGATCCTATTCTTCCCCAAATTCCCCTGCCAAAACTATGATGTCTACTAGATTGAAACCAACTTCAAAGTCCCACTTCCCACCTCCAGGCAACCTACCCTGCTGATGGGCAAGCCACAAACCAATCCCCCCAAAGTATAGCCCAACCCAGTTCTCCTCCATTGTTAACCAGTGCAAATCCCCATGAGCAATCCAATGCATCTACCCAAAGCTCAACATCCTTAATCCACCGGTTACCCTTGGATTTTCCCATTAAAGCTTTCATTTCATCTTGTCACCTTCACATCCAGTAACAAAACATACCCTAAATGAACCCAAGAGCATGCCCTGCTTAATCATTACAACTTCAGCCTAGCCACAGAAACAGCTAATTCCCATTCCCCAACATTCACATATTCTCCCACAAACCCTACCTACTCTTAAATTGAACATACCACCTCATATCAGACCAAGGAAAAGAGTATCAGACAAACTGAATAACCCATTCCTACTCCACCATAACTTCACAATCACTACCTTCCTTTGTAAGAAATGAATAATCTTACAAATTGACCCCCACACTCCTTGATTCAATAGAAAATCCTTAAGGAAACCTCATATATTACCCATGTAAGAAATTCAGGCTGCTCACAACTCATTTACTCAACCTGCCTTTCCCGTCTGTTATCTTTACCACAAAATACCTACCCCCACACCTCAAGTGTACAAAAATTGCACACCATCCAAAAACATACGCAACACCACCCCCTGTAACTAAGCGACATTGACAAGGCAAAGGCCATATCCAACTGTAAGCAAATCTCCATGCACTACATGAAACCTGATGCCTAAGGAAAATTAACACCCAGAGGTCCCCTCACATGTAGGCGCTAAACAACTGAAGCCTCAAATCTAACTTACTGCTTGAAATCCCTGATGCCATCAAAGTAACCCCACCCCCATCAATAAATTCACCTGTCCTTGTACTCCTCATTCCAAAACCTTCTCCATAGTAAAAGAAAAAGGGACAAAGGACCTCCCTCCCTCTCTGCCCACAGGGCTTGCCTAACTAATCAATTGGTCGTTTAGACCCCAAACTCCAATCTAACCTTAGTCATTAGGACAGTACCCCATCTGTGGATGGCCTCAAGCTCCCCATAATTAAACCTAAACACCTGCTTCACTGAGCCCCTGACGTATGTCATCCTAACCAGTCCCCCCAGTACTCACATACCACACAAACTCATACGCCAAAATGAGAAGGCAAAACTGTATCACTACCTGTGACCTCACTCTGTGCAGCTCCAGCCATCAAAAACCCCTTTGTATCAACCTCCATCACCTGAGACTACATCTTTCAAACCACCAACTGACATGACCTGTGCAGTGACACCATCTGTGACCGCATTGTGTAGCATTCCAACTGCTGAAACACCCACCATAGCACAATGATCTTTAAAGAAAAGAGAAATGTAGCCAAAACGTGGACATTTTGCAAAATTCTGTACAGTTAAGAAGGATGACTCAAACTCTTAAACAGAGGGACAAAGGCCCAACATAAAATCACCCTTAAATATTGCTCGACAAATCCATAAAGTTGTTGAAATAACCACCTTGGAAGAGGAAGAAATCCGAAACTCAAACCAATCGCAGTTTTCTGACCTCAATCCTCTGTACGTAACCATGCATTGTCAGACTCAAACCAATATCCACAACCTATCTATATATATATATGCACACACACACACACACACACACACACACACACACACACACACACACACACACACACACACACACACACACACACACACACACACACACACACACACACACACACACACACACATCCCTACTTAATCTAAGCATTGCTAGCCTACATACCCCTCCACCTCTTAAAGCAAGAAATCTGGGCAAAAGCCAAAAACAAAATGGGACAGGAGACCAAAAAGATGGACAGTTTTTAAATATTGCTCTTACAAACCCAGAAAACAATGGAACAACAGGCCTCGCACCAGCATGAACCTCCCAAGGAACCATAGTCTGCAAATCAAATGCCTGCCACCATCCCAGCTGCAGTCTCCAATGATTAGCCACTAACCTTACCCAAAAAACACAATTCCACGAAAATGGACCAACACATCAGACATAAATTCAGACATTCTGTGAAAATCTGTACCACTGAGTGGCAGGCTACCCGGCATGCATTTTTTTTCTCCTTTACAAGATCTAGACATTCTGCAAAATCTGTACAGTTGAGCGGTATGATTACACTCCAACCATACCTCCTCATTATTCTCATTCATTTTTTGTCCCCTTCCTTCTCTTCCCCTCTCTCCCTTGACCCAATCCACCACTACACTGCCCAGAACATGAAAAAGGAATGTCAACTAACTGCCCATGCCCCCACATACCAGTCAACATGTCAACACAAGAAAAGTGGGCAAAACAGCAATGAATGGCAGGACGACGGACTAAATACCAGAACAACCATAACACTGCTCCTACAAACTTGATGAAATCATTGGTTTTATTGCATGTATTCACCAAAGGATCTGTAGTCTGAAACTCCGCTGTCTGCAATTATTTTATTTTATTCATTTTGTATATAAACTGCAACCTGCTATGATTTACCAATTAACCACAGATAACACTTACCAAAATATGCACAAGTCCAAACATTCAGTGAAATTCTGTACAGCTGATGCCTGCCACAAAATCCAGAAAACCAAGAATTCTATGAGGAGCAGACCAAATAATGAGTCACAGATCCAGGCACTCTGCAACATCTGGCTAGTTGAGATCCATGCACGGAAGCGATTCAAACTCCACCACATGGTCTCACTATATATTCCAGTCAGTAACCAGCTTGCCTTCTATGTTCACCTGAGTGACAACCAAACCATTCTTCTATTACTACAGAAACAGGGGTAAACTCCCCTTCTGTGGTAATCCAGACAGCAGAGCCATATATCCATCCACCACATACATACCACGCTACTGGCTGTAATGGTCCCCCCTTAACTAGAGTGCGTATGCGCAAGACACATTGAGTGCTGGACGTCCACAGCCCATGAAAAGATCCAATGATAGCCAGTCACCAATGAACACAACAACTAAAATAAGCACCAAATGAACCCAGGTGATAGCAGTGACAGAAAAATACCACAAACAGTCCAGCTTAACATAACAAGCATGCAGTAGTGCACACCACATACCGAAGTAGCCTACAAGCACAAGCCAACACCAGAAATGATGTAAGTTCATAAACCACCAATGAAAAAAATTATCAGGAACTGAGATAAATGTTAGAGCTGCAGATATGTCTAGATTAAGCCTCAATTTACCAATAATTAAAATTCCAGAACCCTCTGCAAATGAAGCATCTAAACAAACACATTATTGCAATGTCCCAAAAGATGGAACCATCGTGCAGACAATTTTTTTTTTACTATATACTTCAAGGAGGCCATAACCTATTCTGATCATGGCACAGCAACCAACCACCACCAGAGTATGCCTTGAGGTACAGATCCCAACCACTGAGACTACCGTGCCTCCTCAAACAGCCACAGCTTCACTAAGCTGCAAAGCAGAGACAACCACAACCAGGAAAACTCCACCAATGAACCCATGCTCCTCCAACGACCAAACGCTGCACTCTGGCCCTGCCACCTGCAGCCACATTCCCCACATGCCTCTGGGCCCTACCTCTCAACCTCTTAGAGCTAGAAATTTGGACAAAACCATAGTTAAAGGTAGAACCAAAACCCAAAATAAGGATCATTTTAAATATTGTTCTCATTAACTTAGAAAGTTGCAAGCATAACAGATTTCACATTGGCATGACTTTCCTGAAGGGTATTATTTTAAAACTTTAATGATTTGTCACTAAATTAGGGCGGCTGAAGTGGTGCAGTGGTTAGCGCTGTCGCCTCACAGCAAGAGGTTCTCTGGTCCGATCCTCAGTGTCTTCTGTGCGGAGTCTGCATGTCCTCCCTGTGGTCGCGTGGCTTTCCTCCCACATCCCAAAGACATGCTGTAGGTGGATTGGACACTCTAAATTGACCCTAGGCATGCATGTGTGTGCCTTCTGTGGAAGGTTGGGTGCTGGGCTGGCAACTCAACACCCAGGGGTGGCCCGTGCTATTGGACTGCCGGACTGCAGCCCCCTCAAGAAAAAGTAAAAAGAAATTAAAAAAAAAATTTTTTAAATTTACGGACCGCGCAGTAGTCCAGACAACTGTGAGTCTACTGCGCATGCTCCAGGCAGTCAGGAATTGAGTCTCTCATCGGATCTCGCGGGTCTTTGGATTATTGCGCGGGCATTTGGATGTACGTTATGGAGAATGGACAGGTAAGTGTGTTAATTATGGTGCTTTTAACATTTTGATAGGGACTTAGGTGTTTGAACTTTTTGATAGGGACTTGTGTGTGTGTGGACTTAGTGTTTGAAGTTATGCATGCTTTTAACGTTTTGATAGGGACTTGTGTGTGTGAAGTTATGCTTTTAACGTTTTGATAGGGACTTGTGATTGAAGTTATGCTTTTAACTGTTTGATAGGAAGGGAGAAGGTGTGTGTGTGTGTGTGTGTGTGTGTGTGTGTGTAAATGCCCCAGGTGCTCATGGTGGTGTGGTAGGGAATACCTCAGGCTTGAACCCTGTATGCAGGTGTTAAAGACTTGAGTTCCCTACCCACCACCATTTGTAAAAAAATTGCAGATTTTTGCCTCATATTTGATCTGATCTGTTCCTCATAATATCTGTGGTTTGTAAATGCTGCAATGCTTAATATTTGATGATGCACTGGTAGCATTGTTGCCTCACAGCTGCAGGTTTTCAGGTTTGATTCTTGGCTGGGGTTCCTTCTTTGTGGGGTCTGTATCTTCTCCCTGTGTTTGTGTGGGTTTGCTTTTGTGTCCTCCCATGTTACAAAGACATGTCTGCATTATTTCTTCCTGGGCCTCTGCTGAAAATTGTTTTTTTTGTTCCAAGTCAGACTGTCCTGATTAACAAATGTTAAATAAAATTGACAGGCATTTGAATTTCAGACTTCAGGTTTCTGAATGTTTAATTTCTTACATATTTGATGGTGCAGTAGCAGTATTGTTGCCTCATAGCTACAGGATTTGTGGTTTGATTTTTGGCTGTGGTGCCTTCTTTGTGGAGTCTATATTTGTGTGGATTTGCTCTGGTATCCTGCCATCTTACAAAGACGTGTCTACAGAATTTCTCCCTGGGCCTCTGCTGAAAATTGTTTTTGTTCCATCAGAAGTAAAATTGACAGGCATTTGAATTTCAGACTTCATAGTCTTCAGAAAATACGTAGTAAAACAACTTTTTATTCTAGCAATAAATATATAGTAACACAACCTCTTATTACAACATTTTTTTAAGTTTATAAGATGACTATTTGAATTTTTTCCTTATTTTTGGGACTATAATACCCTGTTAGTGGCTTTGTCCAGGTTTTTTGTGCTAAAGTTGACAGCTATGGCAAGAACTGAATTCACTAAATATGTTTGAGGGCTGTATTCCCTCAGCACAAAACACCTGGACAAACCCAGTAATAAGAGATTGACAGCTATGGTGAGAACTGAATTCATTAAATGATAGCCATTTAAGTTTCAGTCTTCCTCTCGTTCACAAAACAGCTGATTTGGCATAGTGGTATGTTGCTCTTGACTGTTTTGCACAGGGACCTTGTCTGTAAAATGTACGGTGGTAACACAGCATTTTTCTTTCACAAAGCAGGTGATTTGGCATAGTGGTATGTTGTTCTGACTCTTTTTTGCACAGGGACTTTGGCAGTAAAATGTATGGTGGTAACACAGCATTTTATTCTAGCAGCTTTCTAAGATTATACAAGCAATGTTTAATGTGTCCCTGGTTTTTACCCTTTTGACCCACCCCAATAAATTTGGCTTTTTCCAGACTTCTTGTGCTGCGAAGTTGAGATGCAGTTGAGTATTGAGTAGATTTCACAAGGAGCTGAGAGCTGCAGAGGAAGAGAAGTTTAGTGCTAATAGCACAACAGGCTGTGCGCTTGCTTTTGATGCAGAAGGTTGTTGGTTCTACTCCCATAAGGGGTGAATGCTGCCGTACTGAAAGTTAAGATGCTAATTATGAGCCTGTTATCAGTTTGCCATCCATTTCCTATTGCAATATTACTCGCTTATTTTTAATGTAATTTGGCAATTTATTCCACAGGGGCATCAGACACTTTATTGTTCGATGAAACCATGAACTATAAAGGTGATTGCTAGCACCAACCTCTTCATTACAGATTTATTTAACGTGGAATTATTTAGATGACTTTTTTACTACTTCAGAGATTGTGCATATTTACTGATAATGGTGGACTGTAGAATTGTGCATATTTACTGATAATAGTGGACTGTAGAAGCTTGAGTAGACTTTTATGATGGAAATATTCTGAATTGGACAGTTTTGTTTCACTGTTTACTGGAAAAATGTTCAAAGCAATAGGAAGGTGTATCAAAGAGCACATGTATGTTTCATATGCAAGGGGCCTATGATTTGAAAACAGCCCAGAAGTAATTTTTATCTGCCACGAGTAAAATGTATTTTCTTTGAATGTGGATTTTAATGTTTCAGTGAACGTGAGTTTCAAGGGCAGAGAAGGTTTAATGCCAAGTTTGTTTAGCAGATGTCTTAGTGTTTGTGCTGTAAAATGCAAAAATAAAACTTTCAAATGAAGTTCAAATCATCATAGAAGTAAATCAGTATGCACATTAGTGTTTATGGTAAATGGAGTGAAATAGCAAAGTAATGGATCATTGGAATGGCTGCAGGGAGGCTCCATTCGACCAGGGTTTTGTGAGGGGGAAGGTGGCAAACTTAGACAGCCTCAGCTGAACCATACCTCCAACTGTCCAGATTTTCAAAGAATGAATAGATTTTTTGCTTCTTATTTTTGATTTGTTCCTCAGAAATTGTGGTTTTCTGGCAAATCATTTAGGAATTAAGTCACTAAATAATGACACACCTAGTTTCAGACTTCATAACCTTCAGAAAAATGCATGCTTGCTAAAGTAAGACCTGTTCTATCAACTGTCCCAGTTTATAGAAGAGCATTTTTTAGTACTGTTTATATGTTCCCTCCAATATATTTGGCCTTGTCCAGATTTATGTCCCAGTTTATACAAGAGCAATTTTTAGTATTGTTTATATGTTCCCCCAATATATCTGTCCTTGTCCAGATTTATTGCATTAACAGGTTGAGAGGTACATGCAAATAAATTGCTTTATAGAATTAGGCATAGCTAAACCTCTGAACTGTCCCTGATTTTGACTCAAAATGTTGCTCTTCCCCTAATGATCTCTCCGCAAAATAGCAATTTTGGAAGAAAACATGGCGGGTTTATAATTAATAAATAACTGTAATAATCAGATTACTTTTATTTCAGAAATGCATGTAGATTATTTTATTTTGTCAGCTGCTCAAGTTAGCAGTACTAATATTAAAGTGTCCCTTCTTGACATGTTCCCAGCTGTATTGTGTTGCTATTTTATATTTTTACATCACATTTTTGGTCCATTTTTCATAAAATTGTGTTTTTTTGGCAAATTAGTGACAAATAATTAAAGACTGAAGTTAGAAAATAATGACAGACATTTGAGTTTCAGATTTCATACCATTCAGAAAATTCATACTAATGCAAGACCTCTATTAGCTTTCTAAGGTTATAAGAGCGATATTTTAAAAATTGTCTTTGTCCCATTTCTTTGTATGGCTTTGTCCAGATTTCTTGCTCTGAGGTTGAGAGGTATGACAAATGTGTCAGGGCCATCACAAGTCAGCCAGAGACATTTCAAACTGTGACATACTTGTTACACCCCACTCCCCCATGTAGTGACTCTGGATGTGTCGAAGCAAGGCAAGGAGTAGTTATGCAGTGTAAATGTGTAGAGAATCCCACCCATCCAAGGTAGACACAAGTACTAGAGTGGCTTTTCACCTGTCCTTGATTTTTGCAGAATGGTCTGGTTTCTGTCATATTTTTTGCACTGTTGATTTATGCTTATTACTCAAAGTGCCTGTTGCTCTATGTTTAAGTTGCAATACTTTAATGACCATCAGGTAAGCTTGGCTGAGATTGCAAGATGCAAGTAAGCTTTAATAAGCATACTGTTAAAGAATTGCCAACATTGAAAGCCTTTCTGTTGCCATGCAGAGAATACTTAACTAGATAATGTATAAGCCTTGGGTATTGACATGCATATGCCAGTATTTGTAATAAAGGACAGAATTATATTATTTTAAGAGTCTCATTACACTTGGAGACTTACAGTCATCTCTGCAGGCTTTAACCATAAACCGAATGCCAATCGCGTGGTCTATAACCTGTACAGTAATCCTTTTAAGCAATGTATCTTGAGCTTATTTCTTGTTTGCTTTTAATTTTTTACTTTGATCATGTTTTCCCCATGAAACAAGTAGATGTCAGGCAGCAGGTCTTTTTTTGGATAAGGAACATTTTTACAAGTGGGGGCATCAGAGATTTCTACTTTCAGCATGTTACTTGTTACTTTAATAAAGCTGAATATAAATTATAATTAGAACTGCAGTGCAAGAAGTGGTTTGAGTTGAGTGCTGCTTGTTTTTCTTATACTTGATTTTGACTGGTATTCCATTAATGTATTTTAAAAAAAGTAATTTATTTTTTCATGCCTCACAACCTTTTTTGTTTCCATCTAGATATTAAGCTGTCATGCAGCCAATGCATTGACATATTTTTATTCTTCTACACTTCATTTAATGTATTTAAAAAAAAAGTAATTTATTTTTTCATGCCTCACAACCTTTTTTGTTTCCATCTAGATATTAAGCTGTCATGCAGCCAATGCATTGACATATTTTTATTCTTCTACACTTCATTTTGTCTTGATTGGACTTTCATGACAACTGTTTGGCACCCAGTGCAGTATACTTAGTTTTTGTGGTTTGCTACTACAGGTGTTTGTGTGTGGTAGGGAATACCTCAGGCTTGAACCCTGTACTTTGTATGCAGGTGTTAAATATCTTAATTCCCTACCCACCACCATTTGTGAAAAAAAAACTGCAGATTTTTGCCTCATGTTTGATCTGATCTGTTCCTCATAATATCTGTGGTTTGTAAATGTTGTAATGCTTGATATTTGATGGGACAGTTGTAGCATTGTTGCCTCACAGCTATAGGTTCTCAGGTTTGCTTCTTGGCTGGGGTGCCTTCTTTGTGGTCTCTTTATCTTCTCCCTGTGTTTGTGTGGGTTTGCTTTTGTGTCCTCCCATGTTACAAAGACATGTCTGCATTATTTCTTCCTGGGCCTCTGCTGATTTTTTTTGTTGTTCCAAGTCAAACTGTCCTGATTAAGAAATGTTAAATAAAATTGACAGGCATTTGAATTTCAGACTTCAGGTTTCTGAATGTTTAAGTCCTTGCATATTTGATGGTGCAGTAGTAGTATTGTTGCCTCACAGCTATAGGTTTTCTGGTTTGATTCTTGGCTGAAGTGCCTTCTGTGTGGAGTCTGCATCTCCTCCCTGTGTTTGTGTGGATTAGCTGTGGTGCCCTGTCATTTTACAAAGACGCGTCTGCAGTATTTCTCCCTGGGTCTCTGCTGAAAATTGTTTTTATTCTGTCAGCAGTAAAATTGACAGACATTTGAATTTCAGACTTCATGTTCTTCAGAAAATCCATAGTAACACAGCTGTAACACAACCTTTTATTCTAGCAATTTTCTAAGTTTATAAGATGAATATTTGAAATTTGTCCCTATTTTTGGGACTGTATTCCCTCATTATTGGCTTCGTCCAGGTTTTTTTGTGCTAAGGTTGACAGCTATGGCAAGAACTGAATTCACTGAATGTTTGACGGTTGTATTCCCTCATTACTGGGTTTGTCCAGGTGTTTTGTACTAAGAGGTTGACAGCTATGGTGAGAACTGAATTCACTAAATGATAGCCATTTAAGTTTCAGTCTTCCTCTTTTACAAAGCAGCTGATTTGGCGTAGTGGTATGTTGCTCTGTTTTGCACAGGGAGCTTGGCTGTAAAATGTATGGTTCTAGCAACTTTCCAAGATTATACAAGCAATGTTTGTATCCCTGGTTTTTGGGCTTTTGAACCCCCTCAATACATTTTGGCTTTTTCCAATTTTCTTGTGCTGCGAAGTTGAGTATTGAGTAGATTTTACAAGGCGCTGAGAGCTGCAGGGGAACAGAAGTTTAATGCTGCTTAAGTGAAGCTGGCTTGCCTTGTTAATAGCACAACAAGTTGTGTACTTGCCTTTGATGCAGAAGGCTGTGGGTTCTACTCCCACAAGGGGTGGATGCTGCTGTACTGAGAATGTTCCCCTTGGTTAAGATACTAACTATGAGTCCGTTATCAGTTTGTCATCCATTTCCTCTTGCAATATTACTAGCTTATCACTTTTTTAATGTAATATAGGCAATTTATTCCTGAGGGGCAACAGGCACTTTATTTTTCGATGAAACCATGAAATATAAAGGTGTTTGCTAGCAGCAACCTCTTCATTAGTTACAGATTTTTTTAATGTGGAATTATTTAGATGACTTTTACTTCTTCAGAGATAGTGCATATTTACTGATAATGGACTGTAGAATTGTGCATATTTACTGATAATGGACTGTAGAATTGTGCATATTTACTGATAATGGACTGTAGAATTGTGCATATTTACTGATAATGGTGGACTGTAGAATTGTGCATATTTATTGATAATGGTGGACTGTAGAAGTGTGCATATTTACTGATAATGGTGGACTGCGGAAGTCTGAGTAGACTTTTATGATAAATGTTCTGAACTGGACAGTTTTGTCATTTTGGGTGCATGCATTTTGTTTCATTGCTTACTGGAAAAATGTTCAAAACAAATTTAAAACACCCTCTAACAACTGTAATATATTGTACAAGGAATATAATTTAGTACAATGAGGAAGGTGTATCAAAGAGCACATGTATGTTTCATATGCAAGGGGCCTATGATTTGAAAACAGCCCAAAATTAATCTTTATCTGCCACTGGCAAAATGTATTTTCTTTGAATGTGGGTTTCAATGCTGTTTCAATGAATGTGAGTTTCAAGGGCAGAGAAGTTTTAATGCTAAGTTTTCATTGTGAGACTGCATTGCTTTGTTTAGTAGATGACTTAGTGTTTGTGCTGTAAAATACAAAATAAAACTTTCAAATGAAGTCCAACTCATCATACAAGTAAAGCAGTATGCACATTAGTGTTTATGGTAAATGGAGTGAAATAGCCAAGTAATGGTTCATTGGAATGGCTGCAGAGGCTCTATTCAACCGTGATTTTGTTAGGGGGGAAGGGCAGCAGACTCAGTCAGGCCCAGCTGAACTATACCTCCCAACTGTCCAGATTTTCAAAGAATGAATAGATTTTTGCTTCTTATTTTTGGTTTGTTCTTCATAAAATTTGTAGTTTTCTGGCAAATCATTTAGAAATTAAGTCACTAAATAGAGTTTCATACTTCATAACCTTCAGAAAAATGCATGCTAAAGTAAGAACTGTTATTCTATCAACTGTCTCAATTTATACAAGAGCAATTTTTAGTACTGTTTATATGTTCCCCCAGTATATTTGGCCTTGTTCAGATTTACTGCATTAACAGGTTGAGAGGTACATGCAAATAAATTGCTTTATATAATTAGGCATAGCCAACCTCTCAACTGTCTCCGATTTTGGCTTAAAATGTTGCTCTTCCCCCTAATAATCCCTCCACAAAATAGCAATTTTGGAAGAAAACATGGAGGGTTTACAATTAAGAAATAACTAATAATCAAAGTTATAGATTACTTGAAATGCATGTAGATTCTTTTATTTTGTCAGCTGCTCACGTTAGCAGTACTAATATTAAAGTGTCCCTTCTTTGACAGGTTCCCAGCTGTATTGTGTGGCTATTTTATATTTTTGCATCAAATTTGGTCCATTTTTCATAAAATTGTGTTTTTTGGCAAATTAGTGACAAATCACTAAAGACTGAAATTAGAAAATAATGACAGACATCTGAGTTTCAGATTTTATACCCTTCAGAAAAGTCATACTAATGCAAGACCTATTCTATTATCTTTCTAAGTTTATTAGAGCAATATTTAAAAATTGTCCTTATTTGTGGGCATTTGTCCCACTTCTGTGTATGGCTTTGTCCAGATTTCTTGCTCTGAGGTTGAGAGGTATGACACATGTCAGGGCCATCACAGTCAGCCAGAGACATTTCAAATTGTGACATACTTGTTGCACCCCACTCCACCATGTACTGACTCTGGATGTGTCCAAGCAAGGCAAGGAGTAGTTATGCAGTGTAAATGTGCAGTGTGTCCCCCCCCCCCCCAATCCAAGGTAGACACAAGTACTACAGTGGCTATTATCTGTCCTTGATTTTGCAGAAAGGTCTGGTTTCTGTCATATTTTTGTACTGTTGATTTATGCTTATTACTCAAAGTGCCTGTTGCTCTGTGTTTAAGTAGCAATGCTTTAATGACCATAATGTAAGCTTGTCTGAGATCGTAAGATGCAAGTAAGCTTTAATAAGCATACTGTTAAAGAATTGCCAACATTGAAAGCCTTTCTGTTGTTGCCATGCAGAGAATACTTGACTAGATAATGTATAAGCCTTGGGTATTAAAGGACAGGATTCCATTATTTTAAAAAGCTCATTACACTTGTTGGAGACTTCCAGTCATCTCTACAGACTTTACCCGTAAACTAAACAGAATACCAATCATGTGTTGTCCATAGCCTGTACAGTAATCCTTTAAGCAATGTATCTTGAGCTTGTTTCTTGTTTGCTTTTCATTTTTTACTTACATGTTTTCCCCATGAAACAAGTAGATAGTTGTCAGGCAGCAGGTCTTTTTTGGATAAGAAACATTTTTACAAGTGGGGGCATCACATAGATTTCTACTTTCAGCATGTTGCTTGGTACTTTAATAAAGCTGAATATAAATTATAATTAGAACTGCATTGCAAGGAGAAGTGGTTTGAGTTGAGTGCTTCTGGTTTTGCTTGTACTTGATTTGGACTGGCATTCCAGTAATGTATTTAAAAAGTAATTTATTTTTTCATGCCTCACAACCTTTTGTTTCCATCTAGATATTAAGTAAGCTGTCATGCAGCCAATGCATTGAAATATTTTTATTCTTCTACACTTATTTTTGTCTTGATTGGACTCTCATAATGATGGTTTGCCACCCAGGGCAGCGTATTTAATTAAAGTTAGCTTTTGTGGTTTTGAGCATAGCTCCTCCCCTTTCTGGTTGGCCACGCCCCTTCCCATTGACCCCACCCATTCAGCTGTCTCCTGCAGCCCCCCTTTGATTTGAAGTCACCAGCCGCCACTGTCAACACCGTAAAACTCCACTGCCAATCATGAGCGGACAGGTGATCTGCTGTGGCGACCCCTAACCGGGAAAAGCCAAAAGAAGAAGAAGAAGAATGATTCGTCACTAAATTTCCAAAAGCACATTCTTATGAAAAATGGACTAAATATGGGAGGCAAGGGGCATTATCTTTAAATTGTAATGATTTGTCAGGAACCTGCCAAAAACCACAATGTTATGAAAAATGGATTAAAAATGTGAGGCAAAATCTGGGTCTTCAACAAAAATCTGTACCATTGAAGGATATGCTCCAGCCCCAAGCCCCACCAACTACAACCACAAAGTGACCTCCACACAACTCAGAATATCCTGCCTCCCTCCACAAATATCCTAAAGCCTATCTGACCACAAGTAACTGCAGGTCACCTTGGACGTAGAACCTGCCATAGCAAGTTCACGCCAAAATGTGTTTCCTTACCCATTTACACTTGCATAAACCCCTTAAGCCCCTCCCTGCCTTTACCTCATTTCCTCCCAATCATCCATCATTCTCACTTAACCCTTACATGCCCCCTTACCCTCTTAACTCCCAACAATATACTTATCTAACCCCCCCCCCCCTGAAGATGTCCTTGGACAAATTGGTTTGTTAACATACCTCATTTGTTAACCAGACATAAGCTTTCTCATGACAGAAAGAAATTCCTCTGTGACTGCATGTTTATTGATCTGTTTACAGTAATATGAAAACATATGCTTAATTGCATAATTAGCAATAATATTAACACTGAATATCACTAAAAATATGCAACCTACAGTGCAGATGTCAAAGATAGTTTTATTCAACAACATTTAAGGTTTTATCTGATGTCAGGCAACAGTATGTAAGTCACTAGGTTTTTGAAGCAATAGCTACATACAGAAATATTATTTATATTCATAATTACTAATAAACTACTAGCAATATCTCAGGTAAACTGGGATGCAAATGGGCATCGGCAATGAATTGTCTTGTCTCCCACCATGGGATATCATACCAGACCCCTTAATAACATGTAGGTCTCTTAGTTATGAAAATATGAACACAAATATGAACATATGAGTAATAAGTGATAAATAGTGATTAATTTCTCTACTGCAGCACATCCTATATTAACAATCTTAGTGTCATTTTATTAGCAATTTCTTGAGTTTTCTAGTTGATTATTGTAAGCTGTAAGCTTAATTAAAGAAGCCATACCCCCAAATTTTGGGAGTCAATAAGGAGCTGTAGAGGTGATCTGGAAGTGTACAAAAAACATTTTAGGCTTGAATGAGACATTCAGTTTGTTCGGCCTCCTTACTTTGCTGTATTTTGGGCCTTGGTTCAGGATGCAGAGTTAGTTGTATTAGGCTTCACCAAACCAATCAAGCTGTCAGGGGCTGTCACATGAGCTTAGACAAAGCTGCCATCCCCTTACTTCGTACATCTGATGTTCATTGCATTGCAGAAGCTTTCTATCCTGCTTTGTTTTGATACTTCAGTATATTTCAAAATGTATCTAAAATACACCCCAAGAATCAGGACATTTTTTTTCACAAGGCTTTGCCAGTTTGTGTTATTCATCCATTTTTTTTCAGGAACAGGCATGCATCAGTTCTGGTCTTGATGGACCTCCTGTGCATTCTTTGCTTATGGTGTTTCAAGGATATTGAGGATGTTCTTGGTTATAGTTATATGTCTCTTTTTCAGGTGGCTTGTGGGTGTTGATTTTAGGTTATTTATTCATTTGTATGCTGGGAAGAAACAGAGGATAGATCTGTTGTGGTGTATCGAACCTAGACCTTCATACTAGTATTTCCAAAATATTCTGGTAAGTTTTGTCTGTTTGAGCTGATACCTTATTGCAAGGGGTACATCAAGTTTAAGGAAGTGGGTTAGTGACTTATTGTTATCATCTCTTTGGAGAAATCATATCAAAAAGGTCTTCAGCTGTAGATTGTGTCTTGGATTTTGAGAGATCTTGTGGATATGCAGCATATCTTTTGACTTGTTGGTTGTTATTGTCCTAATAATTGAGGCAAAACTTTTAGTCATATAATTGTAGATATGGTTTGTAGATTTTAAATCACAGAGTGGCTCTTGACACTGCATAGTTGAATGTGAGTAACTGAACATAAAAAAATTCTGACATTGATCTTTTTTGGTTTTTGATGAAGGGTCACACCTTTCAGATATGAGTTTAGGTTTAACCTCATTTTGTCACTTTACCTGGAAAAAAAGTTATCATTATAATGTCTTATGCTAATTAAAAAGGAAATAAATAAAAGGAAAAAGAAAAGAATTAAAAAAGAAACAGCAACATATTAGAAAAAAAGTAAGTGGGTTATAATATTGCAAAAATATACAAGTGTGAAAGTGTTAATCTGCTGTATATATCTATCTATCTATCTATCTATATATATATATATATATATATATATATATATATATATATGTGTGTGTGTGTGTGTGTGTGTGTGTGTTGGAAGCAGTTTCATCTGCCCATTGCATTGTAATGGGTGGTTGCTACACAACCTTCCCCCTTTTTTTCATTCCAGCCATCACTTTTCGGGGTCACTCTAATTTCAGAATAAGTGCACACGGTAATCGTACATTTGCTAAGAGGGTAAGGGGAATAAGCTGCTCATTCAGAAGGCACAAGCCAGACCAGCACAGTAGTCTGACACACGGACCAGCCGTGAGGACCTAGGTGCTAACAGGAATTTATACTCTGTATGAGTTATATGGCTCACTGGTTTATAAAGCTGTTTCAGTATTGGCAAATTGTTGTATTATAATAATAAACTACTTGCAAAGTCCATAGTGGTGTTTGACATTCTATGAAGGAAATGCAGGCCAGAAGGGGAGAAATGAGACTTGTGCTGCATTCCACTTTGTTCCTCCATCTTATGGAGTTGCTGGTTTGCATAACACAAGGAAGACTGATGTTTATAGCAGGGCTTTCACCATCAATTCGGTGATGAAGCTCTAGGAATTCACCACCATTTACTCCCTTGTCAATGCATGCAGTTCTGCACAACCTTCACTATTTTTCACCCCTCTCCCCAACACTTATTTGGGACACATCAGTTTCAGAGCAAGGAGGTGCGAGCTGGTTACAAAGCACCCATGGAAATGACACGTTTGTCAAGGGAGCATGGGTAGGCAACAGGCTGGAGCAGCAATGTGGTGTAGCATGTGAACCTGTTAGAATGGTCTCAATACTAATAGTAATTTATGCAGTTTATGAGTTATTTGGTTTACTGATTTATAATGATGTTTCTCTCTTTTTTAATTTCTCCAACTTTTTTGGATTTCTAATATCATGACAGGAATGGGCCCCATTCCAAAGTCAAAGTACGAATAAAGTTCATGAAATTAGTATTGTTTCACTCTGTGATGTTTCAGTATTGGTGAACTGATGTATTTTAATAATAAACTGGTCACAACCTCCATAGTAGTATCTGATATTTTGTGAGGGACATGCAAGATAGAAGGGGACAAATGCAATGTATTTAGCCTGTTTGTTTCCTAAGGATTTTAAGATTTCACAGATTATTCGAGTTACATGAATTTTCAAGTCTGGCTGTTTTGTAATAGAATTATTAAAGTTTATTTGGTGCTGCGGTGGTTAGATATGAATAAAATGCATATCATGATGTCAGCCTAAAAAGCAGGTAAGAATTTATATATTCTGTACAAGACTCCATTAATGGTCTTGAGTCAGTATAGGCAACCTAAGGCTTGATTAGCATTCATTTAAATATGGCAGCTCATTTTGCCAAATCAATGTTGTTGTGTTTAATTTTTGGGATGATATTTTGTTGTTGTGTCTTTCAGCTTTTCCCGATTAGGGGTCGCCACAGCAGAACTCCGGTCTGCTAATGATTGGCAGTAGATTTTTACGTGCCAAGTTACCAGCCCTGACGCACAACCTTCAACAAAGGTATGCCCATTCACGCATGTCTCCACACAGAAGACGCTCTAACTGAGAATCAAACAGGATGCCTTACTGTGAGGCGACAATGCTACCGCAGCACCACCACTGCAGTCTCTGGGATGATATTTTGTGTTGTTTATTATTTTCTTTAAAACATGACCAATATTGGACTTAAACTGAACTCAGGAATGAATAATGTACTTAGGTATTTTGCAGTATCAGCAACCCCTGAGTAGTTACATTTCAGATTTGCAACACAGATAATGAAAGTGTGAACATTTCTTTTTTTTTCAGTATGGAAAATCTAATTTTCTTATTTTCTGTTTATTAACAATAGTCAAGAAAATGACTACAGAGAATTGTAAAAATTAGGTTATGCCTTCATGTTCAGAATTTATAAACCCTGTCATTGCTGTCTGGCAAAAAAAATGTCTACTATTAAGATGAAAATATACTATAGATATAGATATATAGCTATATGCGTGTGTGTGTGTGTGTGTGTGTGTGTGTGTGTGTGTGTGTGTGTGTGTGTGTGTGTGTGTGTGTGTGTGTTTGTGTGTTCAATGATACATTTAAGGGGTACTGCGAGCGTTTGAGTTCCAAATACTTGAAGACCACTGTCTCAAATCCAGGGACTTGAACATCCTGTATGCTGCCACTCTCACTCAAACTTGAATATGAGTTTGAGCCAACAGCTGCTGCCCCTTACCCAAATACATTATTCCATTTTAAGTGAGGCAAATGTGGCAACTGTGAGGAGGTAGTGGAATGGGGTGTAGTGTATATTAGGGCAGTCATCAGGAGGATATTTAGGATTAGGGAGTAGAAAGCAAGTCTTAGGCTTAAGAAGTGGGAGGGGATTTTTAAGGTTAGGGGAACGATCAGGAAATTTAATTTTAGAGAGGGGGTTGGAGTTTGAGGATAAGGAAACATGGATTGGGTTAGGAACTGTGTAGGAATTTTAGGGTTAGAACTAGGACTCTGGTAGGTCTATACAGCTTTATAGGGTTAGGTGTGGGGAGGACTAAGTATTTATGGCAGACTGGCCAAGTGGGAGTTAAAACACTTGCTTTTTCAAGCAGCGAGCAAGGTGTCATGAGCTTCTAGTATGCAAGCACTCATAGTAAACCTCTGTTTATACTGTTTGGTTATTTAATAACTCTTACTAATGTAGATGGTAAGAGCTGATATAATCACTCGCATAACTAGTTACTATTTGTTTTATTATGTTAGTGTGTTTGGTCCTATCTATAAAATTTCAAGAAAATGCTATAAAAAAGAAAATGTGGTTTGGTATTTAGAAACTAAAGGCAAGCCTAGAAAATATGGTTTGGTATTTAGAAAACTAAAGGCAAGCCTAGAAATATATAACCATATCTCCAGAATGATAAATCCTTATTAGAATTCATCCTTTACAAAAGTTGTAAGGTTTCCAATGCTTAGAGGAATGGGTTGATCACATACTATACTTGCATCAGGTTATCAAAACTTATAAACAAAAGAGGAATGGACAACACCTTGCCATCCTATCTGTGACTTTATATCTGTTCTGCGAAGTCTGATTATGACAAGTTTGTGGAAGGGGTTCTCC
This sequence comes from Protopterus annectens, assembly GCF_019279795.1. NCBI lineage: Eukaryota > Metazoa > Chordata > Ceratodontiformes > Protopteridae > Protopterus > Protopterus annectens. Next base: position 872,065,759 of record NC_056734.1, read on the forward strand.
CTTCCTTTCTATCCGTTATTAACTTCTCTACATTTCTCCTTCCTTCATATCTCCATTCCTGTCTGCTGACTTTCACTTATTCTTTCCTTCCAAACTAAGAACTCCCAACAAAAAAGGTAGCTGCCTATAAAATGCCCCCCTTTTCTTACAATTATATTGTAATATATCATAGTAAACTAGCAGGCACTACCATAAGAAGGAAGTGAGCATCTTAAACAAATTTTAAGATTTTATATTCACTTATTTTCCATCTCTGAGAAATGAACCACAGCTAAGGCGTGCTTTTGTTCAGAGACAAGATATTTCCTTACATTTAGGTTAATGACAATGACACACAGGACAAAAGCGTCAGTTCATACTTGCACACTTTTTTTTGAAAAATGCAGCAAAGTCATACTTCTAAGCCTGGGATATTGCCAACACTTTATTCTGTTGAAGTTTAGAATCTAATTTGCAATATGCTTCATTAACTTTGGTATTTGACTCCATAAACTGTAATTCCTACTATTCATCTTAAATTAAAATCAAATAAAATATTTAAAAAGCACAATGACATATTTAAATCTCAGTATATATAACTTAACTAATGTGATTCTATTTTTGCTTCTGATAAAAAAAAACTTAGGAATAACAGTTTTAACATTAATAAGCACTGTTTTGAATGTAATAAGTATCTTAATCAGATTGAAGGACTAGCCATTCAGATGCCCAAAAGACTTTCAGTCACATCTTTCTGCCTCAGACAGAATAACTGCACAAGTATATGAAAACACTTTATAAAGTAAAGAGTGACCTTGTTACTCATGTTTGTCATAGTATACAATGCCAAGTTATTCAAGGAAATCAGAACTTTTATTACAGTAGTGGATGTAGCACTTATGTGATGCTTTGAATTACATGCCATTTTGTAGCTTAAAATGCAGTTTTTCTATCAGTTTGCCAATTATATTGATTTTGTTTCTTCGAAAAATGGATTTTGTTTGTTCGAAAAATGGAATAAAAGAAATTTGGCTCCAAAGGAGAACTCAGGAGGCTGGTCTTTTGAAAACATAGAAAACTTGTGTTATGATAGGTGACCCAATTATAATCTTTTTGCAGTACATGCAGCTCCCACTTAACATGGAGCTTCATCAGCTTGAGAGCTTCCTGCTATTAGTTTGCTTCTTGGCAGCCCCTGTTTGTAATTGCAGTACATGAACTGCGAAGAAGAGAGGTGACACAGTAAAGGCACATGCAGTTATTCTAAACTGAGCACATGCATGTATAGTGGGAAAGGCAGTTTTGAAGTACAGTCAGTTTTAAAATTGAAGTTGTCTTATTTATATTTATTATAAAATTGTTTTTAATCAATTGAAATAAATGGTGGGTTTTAAACAGTCTTGTGAATGTAGTGGCTGCTACCTATAATTAGAAATAGCATCCATGTGTTTAGACTTGAAGAGTTATTCCACTCAATGGCATAAAGACTTTACTCTGTAAATTTCTGCTAGACAGGGGTCCAGGGAAGTAAATAGTGTGGGAAGAAATAGCCAGGGAATTGTTATGGCTAGGCTTGTATAGGCCCTAGGGCTGATAGCCTAGTACCAACCTATGAACCTATGAACTATTTAGATTCATATATTCATAGGGAAGTGCTAGGCTAGCTGCCCTTGCAAGTCATTTTAAGCCTAGCCGATTTCCCTTTTTGTGTTTGAAATAAACCATCCCAATTGGTTATTATATGGCCTTACCTATCTCATGGTTGATAATTATATATTACCCCTAATAAGAATAACTGGGGTCATACCACAGATAATGTGAGGTAAACCGTGCATAGTATGACGTATTTAAGAGCTGCTTCTGGCTATTAGTTGTACAGGGGGCAGTCCTGGGACAAATTTTCTGTTTTCCACCCATAGATTGAAGTTGCGCTTGAAAATGGACAGGGATGACCTTTGTTTTATGTGAATGAGGAGTCTGTTCCACAACCGTGGGTCCTCTGTGAGATATACCTATCCCTCCAAACTGTTCTGTTGATGTTTCAGAAGAGGTTTATATCCCTAGACCAGGTATTTCTGATGCCATTTGACTTGCTTATCTGTAGTAAATCCATTAGTAATGGGTTGAAGGATGCCATGTATGCCAGACACAGGTCTCCTTTTAGCAGTCTTTAGGATACCTTGTATAGTGATAGGGCTTTATGTCAGTCCATTTAGGATATGCTGTTTAGGCCTTGTATCCTTGTTTGGCCAAATTTATTGACAGTAGGGTCAAACATGTCTTGGACCATAGGAAATGGGTAGTGAAAGATTAATGGGACTTTTTAGAAAGAATAAAGCCAGATATGTATGATGACAAATTGATTATGGTCACCATAGACATTTGTGATTTATTCTCAGTCATCCCCCACAATGAGGGGCTTGAATGGTTCTATGACTACCTTTGTAAAAATACTAGCTTCATCCATGGTTCAATTCTGATGATCAGAACTTGTATGGAACTTGCTTTGGACAATAATTTCATTGGGTTTGAAGGACATATTTTCAAACAAAGACAGGGTGTAGCCATGGGTGCATGTTGTGCCCCTACATTTGCTAATATTGTCCTGGCACATTGGGAGGAACTTTTTCATCCTAAACTCTAGGTTTAAGGAATTATGGACTCTTTATGGTCGTTATTTGGATGACCTTGTCCTATTTTGGAAAGGGAGTGAGGAAGAACTAGATGAGTGTTTCTCCTACATTAATGAGACAACTGATTTTTTGAAGTTCACTGTGGTTAAGGACTACATTACCCTACATGTTTTGGATGTAACTATTAATAAAGACTATACTAGGAAAATATTTACTTCCCACTTGTATAGGAAGCCAACTTACTCTAATTCCCTTTTGCACTACCGAAGCTGGCATCCTGTATATCAAAAGAAAGGCCTGGTTAAAGGGCAATATGTCAGGTTGGCTAGAATGACCTCAGAGGAAAGAGACTTTGCAAGGGAATGCGAGTTGTTAAAGCAGATGTTGGTAAGCAGGGGGTACACTACCGACTTCATGGTTAACATCTATAATGAAGTTAAAAATAAGAGCGAAAGTGGAATCTTTCGCACACTCTTGTCCAATCACATGAATGGAAGGGAAGGTTCTGAGAGGGTAAGCAACAATAAATTTGGTAAGGCTCTTGTCCTTCCATTTACTATGAACTTCTTTGCTATACAGTACATTATAACAACATTTTGGAAGATTTTCAGTTTAGACAACAACATTAACAACTTGGTAGGCAGTCAACCAATGGCAGTTTATAAGAAGAACACCTCAATAAAGGGACTATTAGAAAGAAAAAGAAACACATTTAAAAAGGGTGGCTGCTTTAAATGTGGGAGATGTTCCCAGTTCCCTTGTGTACTTAATGTGGACAAGCTATCCATCAAAGGTTATGGGACCATTTTTCCCTGCAAAAAGTATTCTTGTTACTGTAGAGGAGTTGTTTATATAGCAAAGAGCGACTCGTGTGAGGGGTTCTATGTAGGAAAAACTAAGAGGGCCTTGAAGCAAAGAGTTTGCGAGCATATTTATGACATCAGATGTAAAAACGAAAATAATGCTTTGTCTAAACATCTTAAATCTTTCTCCTCACACGCTTTTAAATTTTGTGGTATTGAACATGTTGATCTGGGATGAGCTCAAATGGAGATTAAGCTCAAAGCTTGCCAATTTCCTGGACTTAATGACAAGATTACTATATGTTCTTTGTTGAAAATGAAATAATTCCCCAGGATTCATGAAGCTTGCACCAGGTGCAAGTGTAGGGTCGGCATTCTAACACCAAATATGGCCGTCGTGCGATTCAGGTATGAGCTGTTTCCATATGCACTACCCGCGTACGCTACATCCGCACAACTCCCGGGCCCTGTATGCTAATTACCCCATGTGCAGCAGTGTAGCATGCAAATGAAGGTATGCAGTGATTCAGGAAGTGGTGCAGGCATAGTGTAAGCATCCAGAAATGTAAACCATAGAAAACGGTTTACATTTTTGCAAACATAAAATCGGAGCCATGACAGCCAACCAAACACATGTATTATACTGTTAATATATGCAATAGCTAAATATATAGTCATTGGCATAAAAAAAAACATGTAAAAAATATAAAATTAACATTTAATATATATAGTCGCATTATCGCAACTTGGAAGCACAGGGCAGTGGTGCGCAAAGGGGATCGCAAGGAAAATATAAAAATATAGAATAAAACCACAATGAAACACATATCATGATTTCCCCATAATAGTCCATGGCAGGCATGCTACACCATACTATGGCGCAAGGGTTGGTAAGGGGCAGTGACAGTGTTATGCGCAGTAGCTAGAAATTAGTAGGCAATGCCATGCAAATGAGAGGAGTAATAGTGAATCGCAGATTCCCCGCTGGTGTAAGGATGCACTTCACAGAGTAGCGTTATAACACCGAGGTGTGCCCTTGAGATAAAGATGACATCAAGAGAGGGGTGTGTCACCATTGCTGTAAGCACATTGGAGCATTGCTAAACCGGTTTGCCCCTAGCAAGGCAAAGCTGCAGGATAGGGGTGTGTTGAACTGGCCATAGCTATGCTTAGCTGAGAGTACACAAGGTAACTGAGTATGCATGTGAACGGAGATGAAAACGTGCATAAACCCAGTAAACAGGTTTGTGTGACATGCACTGCTGCTGAAACAGGAAGGATATAGGAAAGAAATAAGGAAATGCTGTAGCAGGGAAATTTGAGTACAAATGACTAATTAAAACCTAGGAGCCTACAGTGGGCCATTGACAACAGCTAACAAGGCTGCAAGCAGCTACCTGCAGAACAGTAAAGGGGAGGGGCTGTACTGCAAAGAAAACAGTAAAGTGTCAAAGTAGAACAAAGCTGATTTGCAGTATATCAGCTACAAGGCACATTTTGCCATGACTGGGTATGAAAAGTACAAAACAAGAAAGACGGCAGGTGGATGCATGCCTAATAATGGGAGGGGATCCAGGTTTAAAAGTGAATTAAAGGGCAACAGAATAATCAAGGCAGGCAAGCAGATCTCCACAGTAAAGGCCCCACACTTGCAGTACTCATTGCAAAACCCATAATAAAGACACGCTGCAGCTGGAATAGCTCATAGACACCCATTGACATTAGCAGCATCCATAGCACAATAGTATAAAGTGTGAAAGCACCTCACACACATTTGTGTATTCCCATACACTCTGCACCAGTGGTGTATACAGACAGGGAACTTTTAGTATGTACATGTTAGGGGCTGCCATAGCTTTGATCCACCAGCATGTGTTGGAGACTAAAGGTGGTATGGAGAATGATGCACATGACCACCTCAGGCACCAGAGGAGGAGGCGAGTGTTCAGACCCAGGGTAACCTACCAGGGGCTACATGATCTGGAGAAAGCAGAGCATTACAGGGGGGACAGGGACATCCTGCAGCAACTTGTGGAGCTGTGCTGGCCACGCAACAGAGCCAGAACAAACAGAGGGGAACCTATCCCAGTGGATACGAAGGTATGTGTAAGCCTGAGAATACTAGCTACAGGTACCTTTCAAAGACCAAATGGGGATATCATGGGGATCTCACAGGCATCAGCATCCAGGGTACTACACCAGTTCCTGGATGCCATGTCACCACATGCCAATGAGCACATATACTTCCCCCGAGCGCAGGAGGAATTGGCCAGCAATATGCGTCTCTTCCACTGTGTGGCAGAATACCCGGAGTTACTGGGTGCAATAGACTGCATGCGCATACACATTGAGTCACCACCCGGTGAGTAGGGTAGGCACTACATAAACCACAGGGGATATCCCTCCATCAACTGCCAGGTTGTGTGCAATGCCCAGGGCAATATCATGGATGTGTGTGCTGGCAGCCCTAGAAGCTATCACGACTCCCACATCTGGCATGCCTCACAGCTGTATCAGTTATTTGCCAGGGGGGACATCCCAAACGGCCACCTGGTGGAGAATGCTGGCTGTGCACTGGAACCGTGGATGATGACTCCCATCAGAAATGCACACACACCCATGCAGGGATGCCATAATTAGGCACACTCACAAACCAGAATCATCATAGACTGTGTGTTTGGGATGCTGAAATCATGGTTCCGTTGCTTGGACATATCTGGTGGAGATTAGTAGTACTCTCCAGGCATGTGTGCCCACATCTTCATAGTATGTGCCATGCTACACAATATAGTCCTGCGGAAACAGCTGCAGCAGGGACAAAATGGTGAAGGCCCTCACAGCCCACCACCATTGCCAAGGGCCCCACAGGCACAGAGGTACTCAGACCATGAACACCCTGAGCCAGCCCCAGTAGGCAGATGGAGGTATGCCCATGCCTTGGCAAAGAGGGAACGTATAGCACACATACTGACAGTGTAGGCATCTAGGGACTGACACCTTTCTCCACCTGCACACACAGTAAAAATGGATGGCACACACACAAGACTACCTGTAAATTGTCATGTATAGGCAGTCTACTGTGTGCATCTAACATAGGCAGCCCTCAACTATTGCAGACACAGCTGCCATTGGCACAAGGTAAGTCAACACCTGAACAGTAAATTAAGCTATCAGCTTGTGCTGATACCGTATGTATAGATTCATAGGTAGGTACTTAGCCAACTGCCAGAGGCCATTCATAAGCCCAGCCAAAATGTGTCAGCTTTTGCCACCCCATTGATTCATTAACTGTCCCTCTGTGGAGCAGAGCCAATGGCGGGACCCTGGGGTGCATCTACTGTTCCCCATCCACTCTTCACGGTTTCTCTTGCAGAGTGTTAGTGAGGGGCTCTGTATAATGTAGTTAGGGATATTGTTCCAAAGTATGGGGAGTGTCTGTGACAGGAATCTGTCCCTCCATCATCTTCCAGTTATTGTTGTGACAAGGATCACCTCACTACATTATGTGGCTCACTGTGAGATGGATTCCCATAGGTGGAGCATATCCATTAAGCCTGAGTTCGACATGACTGTGTTGGCCAGTGGAGATCATCTCTGGGTAAACAAGATGCTACTGAGTAAAGCAGGAGTTTATTAGGTCTGGCTGCATAGGCCATATGTTGGAGGCCAGTATTCCCCTTGGCGAGGTACATTTGTGGACCTCCCAGCTGTTGGAAGCATCTTCTGAGGTACATCCCAAATGGGTTATTATACCCTATGATCAGACTGATGAGTGATGGGTAAAGGGGCACTATAACCAAAATATGTCTAGATGGGAATCCTTTAGTAATCAGATGGCCTACATAGAAGGATGTCCTAACTACTGTGGAGATATGATTGTCAAAGTGGAGACCACTATCTACCTTAGTCCCCAGTTACTCTATTACCTCATCCGTATTAAAGTGGCTGCCACTTATGTGTTAATATGTGGGTGCTTAATATAATGAAATAACCATGCAGTTTGTGGCACTTGGCTGGAGGCTGTGACATTGACACCCTGTGACAGTCTCTGTGAGGCCCCTTGAGGGATGTCTGTGTCAGCTGGACTATCAATCATGGCTCCCAGTTTGCAGTCATTGCCAAACATGGTCTGCCGTAGTCCACCTCTATTTGCCTGTACCTCTGAGAAGTATATGCCAAACAACAGGGCTCCCAGAATTGAGTCCTGTGGGACACCAGTCATGACTGGTTAAGAGTTGGACCTGGAGACCATTAGTCATACCATGTGGGTTCTGTGTGTAAGCCCATTGGCAACCCAACCAGTGATGTATGGGTGTATGTACAAGCTGGTGTGTTTATCAATAATACCTGAGTGGGGCATGGTGTCAAAAGCCTTGGCGAGGTCCAGGTAGTATGTGTGAACCACCTCCCCCATCATCTAACATCTTGTTGACTGTATGTAAGATGTCAAATAGGTTCAATAGGCATGAACTGCACTCAACCAAGCTGACCTGGGTTGGGTCACGTGTTTGGAGTTTACCAGTGTGTTTGTTAATGACTGCCATGAGGATGCAATCCATACCATTGCAGACCAGGCTAGTCAGGCTTATGGGGTAGCAGTTACCATGGTCAGTTGTGATTTCACCTTGATGGAGTGGAATAACCATTGCCACACACCATTTTATGGGAATGTAGCCTGTGGAGAGGCTGAAATTGGAATGCTTAATTAGGTGGGGGGGGTCAGGTTGTCTTGTACAGTTTGCAAGATGCAGTCTGGGACAACATCTGTCTCCATTGATGCTATGTTCTGCTGTTAGAGAGGGCCATTTCCACCTGTGTGTCTCTGATGTGTGGGATACTGTACCTTTTGGGTAGTGTTGTGGGCTCTTTAGGGGATGAAGTATGCACTGAACGTATTTGCAAGGATGTTGGCAATATCAGTAGGGTCAGCATATTTAATGCTATATTTCATGGGCACAGTGTAAATCTGTGTGTCACTACTTACATCCTTGACATAGCCAGAGAAGGCTTTGTGGTTATCTTTCAAATCCTTGCGTATTCTCCTGCTGATGTTAGCCTTGGATGATGTCATGAGGGACCTACGTATCATACTAATAGTGGTCACGGATGTCTGCCCTTCATGGGATTTGCTGTTTGTCTGGAACACTGTCCTACTTCTGTAGTATAGCCTGTTTATTGCAGAGGTCCACCAGACTGGTGTCCTTGTCTAGGAGAAGTGAGTCTTGGTTTACCAGTGATGGCACGATTCATACATCCATGTAGGTGCTTATAGACTGCATTTGTAAATCTGTCTGTATCTTGAGCAGTGTTTCCCCTTAACATGTGGGCTGGGAAACCCACCACTCCTGTCACTAGTAGTGTAAATGTAACTGTAGGAAAGGTATACACTGTGGTATTCGTGGGTGGGGGAGATGCTTGGGTGTGGAAACAGTGAATAGGTCATAGTCAGATCTAACCAGTGACCAGTTACCCTCCGCTGTGGTGCACCTGTTGCCCATGTTGGTGATGGCCACTTCTAGTATGTTTCCACCCCTCATTAGGGAGGTTACCACCTGATACAGGGCATATGAGGTGATACATTTCAGGAAGCATGGGGCCTGGAAGTGAGTACTGGGAGTAATTTTCCCAGTTAATGGTATGGTAGTAGACATCAACCAATGCCAGGGTGTGCGTTAGGACTGTTATGTTCTCCATTGTCTCCAGGTAGGTGGAGCAGTGGTCCTGGGTCATGGAGGGTGATCCATAGCAGGCCAGTTTGCACTGCATTGTGTGGTATTGGTTGTAGTCTGGTAGTGCTGGTATGCTCTCAGGAGCCTTAAGACAGATCTCAGTTACTGCACAGATGTTGATGTTGTCCATCCTGAGGAGTGCTGTGAGTGCATGCATGTTGTGATCACAACCCCTGGTGTTGAGTAGCATAACCCTCATTGATTCTGCTATTGTGCTGTTTACAGAGCTGGTATTCACCTTCGAGACTCTCCTAAATAAGGCACCATGGGGCTGCCAAAAGCCTTGGCCAGTATTCCAAAGCCTAAGGCTGACACATAGCCCAGTATGGTATTGTTGCATGCATGTTCCCCATCTGTGCTTGTTTTTCATCTCTCCTGTAGGTAACCTACTGGTAAACAATAGAAAGCCTTAAACTTATACAAGTCTTCTAGCTTCCAAGATAGGCTTTTGGAGTGACCAAGTATCAGTGTTCTGTATGTTCTTGCTGTACTTAACTGTTTCCTGACTACATGGTGATTTCTCACTGTATATTGTGATCTGAAGGTCCGTTTATTCACATATTATGGCTGTGATGGCCTGCACTTGTTCACAGAAAGCTTACTACCTATCTGCCCAAGGGCAATTAGAATCATAGCTACAGTGTGTTGGCTTTCTCCGCACCATTGATGAAGTAACTGAGCCTCTGTCAAGCATAGCCAATGAAGCAATTCCAAGCAGAGTTGCTGGAAGCTGTTGAAGACTGGGGTTGTGGAGGGTGATAGGGGCACTTAGTGATCTAAAGAGGGCATGTTAATGTGACAGTTCAACACCATTTAATTTCCCCAACAGGATTCGCAGCTATCAAACTGGACAGGCTCCCCCTCCCCCTCCCCCTGGCTGTATGGTTCTCGGACACTTGATCCCAGGGGTGTATATTCTGTTACCCATTCATACAAGGTTTCCCTTGAAGTGTGTCACTGAGGGGCTATGCCTAATGTAGTTAGGAATGCAATGTATTGTCTCACAGTACATTTGTTATATGTTGTTATTTCAAGAGTAAGGGAAGCTCAGTGGGTTTGGGGGCCTCCACCCTTTGCTTAGCCTAGCTTACACATAGAAATCATCTAAATAGGAAATAGGCGGAAGCAACGTTAATGTCAACAGTGTAATGGTTACAGCATCTGCATAGCATCTGTGCATTCGAAGTCCCAATCCTGATAAAGGCAGGGATGTTTATCATGTTCAAAGGTATACCTTAACCACAGCTTGCATATATAGGTAGTAATTGTCTGTATAATAAACATTTGAAACAGCCATATAAACCCATGTGTGCTGGAGAGTACAGTCAACAGAGAATGTAATGTTATGTCAGCACATAGTGAGATGTTACTTCACTGACATGTATATATCCTGAGTAGTTAGTGGATGTGGCCGTGTTTGCGCTCACAGTTTATACATTACAAAGTTTGTTTAACTGCTGCTATAATATCACACAAATACTTTTAAACATGCTTACAACTGCTTAAATGAGCCTTATTCTGGAGTAAAAAACATTTGTAAAGTATCGCAGGTGTTGAACCCTAGACCATGCACACTATAGTCATGGGACTTACCACTAAGCCATCTGAGGTGTATACATGCTTCATGGTCTTGAGACTACACCATATACCACATGCATTCCACTGTAATGATTACAAATGGGACAGTCACTTTGTGTACATATGTACAGTACATTGTAATGTACTGTAGTTTGTGAACCAACACATTCCAGTCTACATATGTATTACTCTTACAAATGAATATGAAATATATATATATATATATATATATATATATATATATATATATATATGCATGTCAGTGATGTTTGCACACACACACACACACACATATATATATATATATATATATATATATATATATATATATATATATATATATATACATTATACAGTTACATCAATAGCCATATATATAAACATCTATGAACACACTTCGTGACACAGAAGCACTCCAAAGGAATTGGAGTGTACACAAAACACATGCAGCTCTAATATTATAACTATTAATATTAACCTAATTCACCATAGAAGGGATGGTTGTTGTGTATGTGAAGATTGGAGTGGGGGAGGAATGATGGGTAATGAAAGCATGCATCAAGGAGAGCCTGGGTCGGATGTTCAATAAGTGAACTGGAGGGGTATACATGGAGTATGGGGACAATATAAAAAGGACACAAAACAAGAACCTTTCTCATTCATAATACACCCTGTCATGTCATATTGCAACACCTAATTTCACAAACATATGAACATTAACATGTATCAGACATATGTACACCAACTGACTGTCACATTTGTTTTCATTAGTGAGGAATGCCTGTAGTAAAATGTATATTCTAAACACCATAACATTTGTACATATCTCAGATGCCTTAGTGGTAAAGTCAGTGACTGTGGTGTTCATGGTCCTGGGTTCAAGGGCTGTTATGTTATTTTTAGGGCCAGAATAAGGGCTGTTGGATGCAGGTAGATTAAAGCATTCTTAAGCAGTTGTAAGTGGGTTTCCACGGATTTGCGCGATGATAATCAGTGCTGAAACATGGTAAACGGAGAAGCGCTTCACAGGTTTAACCTTTGCTTAATGTCGCGGAGACCACAGGCAAACCTGCTTACAACCACTTAAATGTGCATCATTCACACTTTCCCTACCAGTGCCTACTCTGAGAGGTAAAATAATAAAATCTTACAGGATTAGAACCCACAGCCATGTACTCCATCCTCAGAGCAACCTGACACTAAGCTACCTGGGATGTACCTATCCCAGTTGTGTATGCAAACAGGTTAAAAAACAAAAGGGAGGAATGTGTTGAAATAGGACAACCCACCATGTACCCAATGAAAGGTGCATGCTCATATATAGATATATAGATATATAAATGTATATATTTATATATATATATATATACATATATATATATATATATAGAGAGAGAGAGAGAGAGATACATAGAGACATGTCGAATACAGGTCTACATATATATGTAGATATATAGATAGGTTAAAAACATCTACACATCTATGGAGATACAGATAAATGTATGCAATAATATATATATATATATATATATATATATATATATATATATATATATATATATATACATACATATATATATATATATATATATATATATATACATACACACACACACACACACACACACACACACACACACACACACACACACACACAGCATCTGAAGTGTTCATATCTGAGTATAAGATGGACCATAGCAATCACACATTCCACCCCCCCCCAAACAATATGAACACTAAATATGAAGAGTATATGCCAATACACTATTACAAACATGTTCTATGGACACAGTCACCAACACAACTGCAATGACTGCAAATATCCATGACAGAAATACACAGACAGCTTTCATTTTGCAAAACTTTACTACATTCCGATGTATTGCTAAAAGGATTCAAGGACTAACAGTACCCGCATGCTATACAGGAAGCATTTAGCAGTGCCTTAATGAATCAGCCTGAAATTACCATAGTATTAGTCCACTAAGGGATAGGTGTTTTCATAGGGAAAGAACACCAACACACATATAGACGTTGTATAAAAGGGGTTCCTACACACCTGCAAGTGCTATGTACACCAACCAACATCTACCCCACAACCAAAATAATTTCATCAATACATACTGTCATACCATAACCAACTATTCAACTACTGTACAACATCTGCTGAAACCTTAACATACCTGGCACAGACACACTAACATGGCCCTATGTGAAATAATTGCTGTTATACAATTGAACAGCTGCTGATGTAACAGGGTTTGTATGAACTAATCCCGTTTCAGAGGGTTGAAATGTTCGTACACCAGGAAGTGTTACCGAGTACTGATTATCAGCACAGTATGATACACAGTAACACCAAACTAAATATATCTGGTAAGCACACTGTAAACCCCCTAACATTATATGCATAGCTACTACACAAGAAGGAGCCAGGGATCTGCTCACCAAATTCAAAAATCCGTAAAAAATGTCCAAACCAAGTAAGTAAACTTGTACTCAACGTTTATTTAAGCCACAAAGTCTCTGTTTAGCTTTTCGTCTGTGACTCCTCACCAACTTCCTCAGAACAGGAAATAAACACATTTAACACATCCTGTTTAAATACTACAATATAACTCCCAACTTTTGCCACACTGCCACCTGTTGTCGGAATACCAAATTTTCGATATATTAAAAAGAACATACAAAAAGGCAAAAGACTATTTAAAAACATATATATAAATATAAAACACTCCCTTAACGATATAAGATTAAAAAAACAACAAGTCAATGGCCAACAGGCGTGACTTGGAAAAATGAACCAGAAATGTGTATTAAAATACAATAAAATAAATAACTCATTTCATGGTTAATAAATTGGACCCATGATGGAGCAATGCATGTACAAAAATTTTTTTTAAAAACAAAGGCTACTGAAAAACATGTATCATAATTTTACACATTAACGTATGAAATAGCAAAACTACTTTATCAAACTTTTCAATTTCAAAACACAGGAAATTGACAACATGTTGTTCAAGCATGGAAAATGGTATGCTTCCAACCTCAATTGCCAAAGCAATTCTCTGAGTTCCAACAAATAGGAAACAGCATATTTGTTGCATAGCTATGCAGCTTTGAGCTTGTCAAACAACCTGGCCAGACTGAAACATATGCAGAAGTATTAGGTACAGGCAAACCCTGCACAAGTCGCAATGTTCAGAAATATAACAGCAGTACTCACATTTAGACCAAATCCTCTAGGCGTTACACACAATATATTACTGATCATCTCCATACAGCTGTTGCAATAGATTCCAAACAACACTTCCAGGGTGTCTTCCTCACAAGTAAGGCAAAGGGACAACGCCCAAGTGGAGTACTCAGTTATACTCTACTGTTGCCATGGTATTGGCTAAGGCAGTAGCAGCACAGCTGATGTGCATGTAATTAGCTACTTAGGAAGACCAATTGGTTATCGGGATAGCACATGTTACTGATCTGTAACTATAAAAGGTTGCCTTGTCACACATTCAAACCATCTGTATCTACCTGTAGGACAGTACAAAACACTGAAAGACAAACTGAAAATGAGTATTATACTAGTCAATAACACCTCCAATTATTAAGAAGGTATGTATAACATGTAGTATTTCTGTGTATGTAGTACCTGTTATGTATGAATTACAGTGTAATCAATGCATACAGTGGAAATAGCTATCTTGTAGTGATGTATTGCTGAACAGTAGTAATGCTTGTAGTATTCTATGTGTGTACTACTGTAGGTCACAAGGCAAACTCCGCATATACCACAAGGGATGATATGGGCTTGGAACTCACCAATTCGCTTCCAGCTACTATCAGTGTCAGGACTGGTCCAACAAGTATGTGCTATAACAGGGATAGTATATGTTGATATATTCTAACAGTCGACATATGTATTGGTGTATAAGTAAGATGAACATGTCAAAGGTGGGCTTACCATGCAAATATGGTGTGCATTGTGGAATATTGTGCCAATAATTGTGTAATGTACAGTATTTTTTTAGGCAGATCTGTATTCCATTCTACATTGCAGTTCTGTTATGTTATGCAAACAGTAGTTATGTCTATTGGCAGTTACAATACTCAATAACAGGATACATATCATTTGTATTCATCTGACAGTTTAGCAGCATGATAGCAAAGATAATTGGAAGAGCTACGTAACTATCCATGCACATAACACATGTAAAATCCACCTCTCTAGTATAGTTTGCAAGCAATAACAGCTGTACATGTGTACATGTTATGCAAATGTGTAGTGACCCTTGTTACAGGGCTGGACCTCTCTAGTATCATTTGCAAGCAATAACAGCTGTGCTTGTGTACATGCTATGCAAATGTATAGTGACCCTTGTTACAGGGCTGGAGCTCTCTAGTATCATTTGCAAGCAATAACAGGTGTACATGTGTACATGTTATGCAAGTGTGGAGTGACCCTTGTTACAGGGCTGGACCTCTCTAGTATTGTTTGCAAGTAATAACAGCTGTGCATGTGTACATGTTATGCAAATGTGAACCAACCCTTCTTACAGGGCTGGACCTCTCTAGTATCATTTGCAAGCAATAACAGCTGTGCATGTGTACCTGTTATACAAATGTGTAGTGATCCTTGTTACAGGGCTGGACCTCTCTAGTATCGTTTGCAAGCAATGACAGCTATGCATGTGTCCATGTTATGCAAATGTGTAGTGACCCTTGTTACAGGGCTGGACCTCTCTATTATTGTTTGCAAGCAATAACAGTTGTGCATGGGTACCGGTTATGCAAATGTGTAGTGACCCTTGTTACAGGGCTGGACCTCTCTATTATCGTTTGCAAGCAATAGCAGCTGTGCATGCGTACATGTTATGCAAATGTGTAGTGACCCTTGTTACAGGGCTGGACCTCTCTAGCATCATTTGCGAACAATAACAGCTGTGTATGTGTACATGTTATGCAAATGTTTAGTGGCCCTTGTTACAGGGCTGGTCCTCTCTAGTATTGTTTTCAAGCAATAATAGCTGTGCATGTGTACATGTTATGCAAATGTGTAGTGACCCTTGTTACAGGGCTGGGCCAAATGGCTATGTGCACACCAACATAGAGTGGATATTGAGAGTAGAGACACACTGGTTGAACTACCAGGTTTGTGTAGCCTAACCTCTCATTGCCAACCTAACAGCCACTTGCACATACTGTATGTAAGGTAGTACACAGTATTGGGAATGAAACAGGTTGCATATCATCTTTAACTCCAGTGTAACATCTGCAGTAGGAGTGTACGATGTAGGAGACAGCTGCCCATGTGTAATAGCAACTTCATAAGTGATGGCTTACACTATCTGATTATATCCTGATCATGTTGATAGTGGTATCAGAGTCTATTGATACATGACTGTTTGGAGAGTTGGTGTCTGTGCCCAGCAGAGCTCATGGTCCTGGTGGAGGATATGTGAGTATATACCCAGAGAAGGAAACAGACCTGTAGACACTTGCATCATCTGTAATCAACTAACAGGATGTGATGTGCTCCTCAGAGGAGGATTGCTGCTAAATTAGCTACAATATTTCTATAATAGCCAGTGTTGTCATGTCCATAACACAAATATTTACATGTGAGCATCACTGTCTAAAACATCTTCATAAGCAATAAGTAAACTAAATACACTACTTGGTACTTGTAGTACTGAATGCTCATACAGGCATGTCCACTAGTCAGCTACTGGTGTTTACTAATGTCAGCTTTGTGTATGTGGCCATCCTGGGGGAATGTAATCTATATGCCATGTACACTGCCAAACCCACCTAACCCCATGCCCCACACATTGTTTGGGATGCAGCTACAGGGGTAAGCTGGAAGGCAGCCCAGTCTACAACCATAACTAGACTGGACAGTCATGAGGTGTAGGTTAACACATGCATCGCATCATCACAACCAACACATACCCTTACCAGAACACAGTAAGGGCATCCACACACATTACCAGAAATCACACACATTCACAGATGCTTCTAGGTATCTGGCCAAACAAGTGACCTCCCAAGCTGGAAGAGACAGGCAATGAAATACACAAACTGTATGACATAGTTTGCATAATTGTGCCACATCTCAGAACACGTGGCTGGAAACATGCCCAACAGTACTCATTTGTGAATGCAACCTCTAGCACTATGTTACACACCAAACTATACGAGTGTATACATACTGTCAGCTGCTTCTCTGCCATGATTAGCCACATGCCCATACACTCAGACCACCTTTTGAACTATACACATGGCTCTGGCATATTTCATGTTGTTGTTCAGGACCTGTGATGTAGTAGCCTGGACTGCATGGAAACATATGTAGGAACTGTCATGTCTTGTAGCCCATGCAGGTATGTCCCATGGCCTGGGTAGCATTCTGCCATTGGCCAGAATGATACTGCAGTACAGGGACAAAAGGATTGTATTCCACATTTATCTAGTGTAGTGGTGCAAGTCAAAGGGTATCCGGTATCTGTCTGCCTGGGATAACATGGTTGACAGACCATGATGCTTTGCCAGACAGGGCCTGCACCTATCACCCCTGGGAATCTGGATACAGCCTAGGGTCATGCTTCCCCTATAGTGCCTTCATCATGCACAGTTTAAGTGAAGGTCCACTGCTGTTACAGAGACAGCCAAGCAATAAACTGCAGGTCTCGCTATACAATGATATATGTCAGAAACACTATATGGACAAACATATGTCAATCCCTAACATGGAGAACATATCTGTGCAGTGGCTGAGACATGTTTCAACACTCTGGAGAGCACACCTGCATGACCATGTTATAACACATACCTCACCTCTTGCCCATTATCCTTTATTGGAACACACGGGACCGCAGGTGTGATCATATTCCTGAAAGATATGTACAACCCCACGCTAGTTGCACTTGCATAACTTCAGATGCATTGTGCTGAGCAACTACCTTTGTGCCAAAGTGAAATTCAAATTGCATCTTGCGACAGATCACCCAACATGCCGCAGATTTCCCAACTGTCATAATGTGCTGTAATGGGGAAGATTAGGTCTGAGACAGAAAACTATAATAATGACTACTTTCAGCTATTCCATTATGAACTGGGAAGACTCCTCATGTACCAACACCTGCGCTCAATGCATCTTGGATTTCATCAACCCCAATGACCTGGATCACAGGGCTAACAGTATGCTACACATAGTCAGTCTCCAATGCCAGTGTAATGTTTCCTAAGAGCAGAGTGGTGACTGTCATAGCACCCATGCAGATAAACAATGCATGTGCAAATGCTGAATCCTACACAAATGAACCTTAAGCAGTCACATACGTGCAGTGATTGTGCCATTGAAACAGAACCAGGATTCAACCAAACACAAACAAGAAGACAAACTGGTGGCACCATGCTTTAAACTGTACCACAGAAGGTAGTAACTGTTGCAAGAGTAAACACACTTGAGTGTAGGTGACCCTGGTCAGCCTCAGTAAGATGCAGATACACCATATAAAACCACACAAAGCTACTGTGAAACTAATCAGCCACATATTATGAGGCCAAGCACAGTGCATTCCATAGCTGTGTCATTAATTGTAATGGCAACAACAAGACCTGCCGTGCTGCACAGCACTATGGCATGGGAAGTACTGCAACTACAGAAATAGCACCTCTTCATTCAGATAGGGTCTTGGAGAACGTAAACCCACTCCAACCCCCCAGCAGGTACACTTAGTAATATATCCATGTACACTACAGGGCCCCTGTGATAACAACTATGCAAGTACAAGCTGCACTCTCTAAAGCCATACATACAGCTTTTATGGGACCTGTCAACATCCCAGGGTGTATCCTACACAAATGTAAGAACAATCAGCTATCCACATGCACATCATGGTCAATCATAGCTCCATGTCAGGCTGTCTACACACTAAATGGTGCACAGCAACAGTTATCACACCCCACAAAGGGGGAGACACCATTTATAATGGGAAATAGTGCACAATTACCCTGCTGAGTCTGGTCTGTAAGGCCATGAACCTTGATCAATGCATTTGATGTACTTAGTACAGCTGTAGATGACAGTAGGGCTGATTCACACTGCATATCATGACCTTGCCAGGTCGTAGGACACCATCACCCAGGGTTGATTCACACTGCATACCATGACCTTGCCAGGTTGTAGAACACCATCACCGATACTGTGCTCCAGCTACACTCAGCAAACTAGGTGTATATTCCTATGTCACAAGAGTGGTTGTCAACTGGACTGATGGCAGAACCAACACTACAGAAGGTGTCTGATTAATACACGCACATCAAGCCAGTGCCAGCCACAGTAATGCAGGGTTCATTCCTGATACTCCCCCTCTTTGTTATCTATACCACACAGACTAACACAGAAGGCATCAGCGTATTGATGTTTGCAAATGACTATGAACTAGGAGCAATAGTTGACTCAATGTGTGCTGCGTTCAACATACGGAAGGGCCTTTGTATGTCAGATGTATGGTGTGTGACGTATGGCCACGATCTGACAACTAAGTATTGCATTGTCATCCCCTATGTTAAAAATCCTGTACCCATGAACTACCACCTAGGCAGCGGTCAACATAATGGCAACTGTGTGTATGGGATGCAGCTGGACAGTAATCTTTTCTTTGATAGTTACTTCACCACACCAGTCAGGTAGTCGTATGTGGCACCCCTAATCATGACAGGTTGCCATCCAGGAATATAGAGAATTGCTCAGCCATACTCAACACTCATGTGACCCATAATAGATCACATATTTCCTTTAAGGATTATTGCCCATGTGTAGATGGCATACACTGCCCTTCCCAATCCCTAGCTGCACTATGTAGCATGCAGCCTTCCCTGAATAAAGCCATGTCCAACCCAGAGGTGTTGGGCATGCTACACTTAACACATCCTGATCCCAAATAAACACATACTTTATGGACATCCACCTTTCTAGTACAAGGATCACAACATGCCTGACAGATCTCTGTCCCATACACTTAACATACTCTTGCCATACTGTGCATCCTTGTCCAGCAAAGCTGCACATCGCCCCTCTCTGTAACATGGTATGATGACCTCATACCAAATATATCAGTAACCCTGTGGATCAGTTCTGTGGCACTGCTTGAACTGGCCACTGAAACCTTCCTGTCTGCCTAGGCTCATAAATGGCCCAGGGCATATAGCCTACTAGATCACTATGACCATACATGCTATAGTTGATATCCAACCCTGCAAAGGCTAGCTATTGTTCCATGTGTTACACATGTGCAACACAGGCAATACATGGCAGGATGCTACACAGCTGTACATTGCCATGTAGATGTATATGGCAAAACAAATACATGCTTGCAAGTCTGCAGGGTCACAGGTCATGTCCCTAACAGCTATGTATAACTATATATGTGACATATACACAGCATTAAGGTCAATTGCATTAATGTGAACACATCCAGGCATGTGCTGATAGGTAAAGACACCAGTACAGGCAAACAGACATTTCCACATGAAGACAACATCCACATGGAGTATGAGCAATGTCTTCACATGACACACACATATATGGCGATGACATCACATTACCAGTAAGTGTCAAATCTGTATGACTTATACATGTCAGTGGAGTTAGTGTCATGTAGATTTGCAAAGACTTATTCATAATCTTAATAAATGTGATACACACGTATGTTCAGCTGTACTTCTGTACTTCTCTGTGAGTTACTGTGACCTGTCTCCATCATTATGTCTTCCAGGTATGCCACGTAGCAGGCTGCCAGTGTACACCCACTTGGAGGATGAGGTCCTCATCCCATACCTCCTCGACAACCACACAACACTCTTCAGTCATGTGGCACAGGATGCACAGCAGCAGCATTCCCTGTGGGAAGAACTCTGCAGGAAGGTAAATGATGTTGACGGTCACAATCGCACCTATCAGCAGGTGCGCCGACATTGCACTGACCTCATAAGACGGGCAAAACAGCATGCTAATGCAATCGCCAGGGAACAAGGTGCAACAGGTGGGGGAGTCACTCACTCAGCCCCCACTCACACGTACCGAAGAGATACTGGCCAACCTGAGGACACCTGCAGACCTCCATCCACAAGCTTTAGCTGGTATTGTGGAGATGGAGGTCTCTCAAGCATCAAGCCTGGAGTTGCCTGGTAAGTCAGTACTGCACATATAACACAACTATATTTCACATAGTTACATGTGTTACTGTACAATATGTAATGTAACATCATATGCAAGGCACGTATGCACACATGCCACATACTATAGTCTGCTACTCTATGTATGCACAGATGTGCATACTCCATAGTATAGTGTATTGTACTGGCTTATGTGCTAACATGGACATTGCACCCTGTAGCTATCACACAGGTGTGGATAATGATTTTACTGCTGTGACACTCCTGTTTAGGTACCTCTGGCATTTTGCAGCGACAGCAGCCTGTGTCAGGTGAGATTGTTATTATTTACCAGGCTTGATAATGCACAGATCGTATTAATTGCATGCTATCTGCCTTAACACAAGTACACATAATGTATGGTGGTCCTGTTAACAGACACTGGTCAGACCTGCAACGCATCATAGTGGTTACTCATGTGAAACAACTGAAGACTATACGAAACACCTACCCTAAACCTTCCAAACTTGTCATTGCCAGATGTGTGGACAACTGTGAATATAATGGTGGGGGTGTGTTTCACTGTAGGGACAGGTACTACATATCAGCATTACACATGTTGGGAATACAAATAGTACTGTACAGAGAGCATATGTGTGCACACACTCTAAATGTGTTGGAGCTGGAGTATGACCGGCCCACAGGATACACCCTTGTGGATTATACCCTTGCTATGAATGTCACACAATGTCATGTGCTATCTGACATGTCCATGACATGTAGTGGGCTGACTGCAACACTGCTCAACTATCCTGCAAAACATGATCTTTCACATCTCATACATACCACCCTTTGTCTGTATAACCCTGTCCTCAGTGGAGCATATGACATATATGGGTGTATGTCATATGGGATAACACTTACATGTGAAATAAGATTGCCATCACAACCACTGGACAGAACATGTGTACACATGGCCATGGAGGATGGCAAGAGACATGAAGCAACACACACAGTAGAAGTGATGTACATGTGTGTACACCCTGTTGTACATTGGCTCAACACAATACAACTATGACCTTTGTGTAAATGTGATATTGCAGATGTGAAACACTAAACATCATACAAGCCTGTGCACAGCTTGTGTAGGCATAACATGAAACCACCACATAACATGTCTTGAACATCTTGAGTGTGTCACGACTTGAAAGCATTCACCTATACAGTATCCAAATGCATACATGTGTTGCACAACATACACGTACAACCACAGCAGGCCACAGATACAGTACATTCACCTTGCTGGTGTCAGACATCACTGTCATGCCTGCTCCTCTTGTGTGTGAGGTACACAGATGGCATGTGGGATATAGAGTACAGCTAAGTTAGCCATCTGTGGGCATAGTTGCCAGGCATCAGTAATATGGTTGCAGATGTGCAGGAGTGTCATCTGTATACCCTTCTGTGACCTGTGTCACACATTCTACATTACAGTTTAGTGTGTATACACCTCAGTGATGTGAGTCACATTCCACATTAGATATGTATTGTATGTGAATATAGTCATGGCTATGAACTGGCGGACAGACAACATTGCGTCAGCTGAAGGCCCATGTTAGTATAACACGTCCCTGCATTTGAACACCATTACCGTACTTTAGATTAGAAACTACAACATTGTGTTACACATGTATGCATGTCATTCAACACATCAGCAGAAGGCATGTCATACTACATGTGATTAGCAAGGTCATATGACACACATCAATTTGGTGTACTGTAAACCTGTGCTGGTCTGTGGCACCATTGCAAAATAGGGACAGCCATGTCAAATGTGTGTACAGCCACATGCACAATGTATGTAGACTCAGCTCAGGGGTAGGTGGAATAATGTTGAACAGACATGCATTGATTTGGGGAGATATGCAAGTTAGGGCTCAGGCAAACATAGTATTCAGTCGACATACCCTTCTGCTCATGTCCTCACACATAGGGGCAGTGGCCAACACAAAGCATCAGTGGCAGATGTACAAACGTCAGAGATGGTCTGTTAACATATGGTGTATGTTGCACACACCATGGCAGTGTGGTGCAATGGTGCAAAGTGCATGCATTGTGTTGCAGGAATGGGGCATAGGCTACTAACACAAATGGTGCAATACATGTATGTATGCTAACCACCACTATAATTGTGTAAGGTGCATGCCGTCTGCTATAACACATGCATGCTGTTGTGTGCAACTCAAGGATGTATAACTACCACTATAATTGCCTAAGCTGAATGCCATCTACCATATCACCTGCATGTAGTGTGTGTCTGTGTGTGTCTGTGTGTGTGTCTGTGCATGTGTCTGGTATAACTTTTAATGTACAGTTCTTGTCTTCCCCTGACAGGTGTTGATGTAGGTGCATTGCCCTCCTGCGGTCCACCTGATGTTAGTGTCCCCACAGACTCTAGCAGTAATGATGATAGTATGATTGAGGCACAGGCAGGGTTGTCAGGGGCTGAATCTGTGCCATTGGTTGCCATTCCACCTGTATCCCCCTCATCCTCGCACACATTTCCCCTGCCTACACATACCCCATCACCACTGGCCATAGAGGAAAGACAGTTGGTGGGTGGTAGCATGGAACAGAGAAGTGTGGAGACTATGGAAGGTGTGCCTGCAAACCATGATCCCAGTCAACTGTCTGGTGATGTCCCACACAGGCATGTGCCCAGCGCTGCTCATAGGAGGACCACTGGCCAACATGCCCCTGTGAGACAAAGCACATTAGCTGGAGTCACCAGACACATTTTTCGGGCTGTAATGGAGGAACAGGCACATGCTGAATGGCACAATAGAGAAGGTCTGAGGCTTCAGAGGACTGCTGTCTGTTCATTAACTGATGACATCCAGGCACTTGCAAATGCTCACTATCATCTTGCAGATGTTTTGGATAGATGACTGGATGACATGGTGGGAGTCCTTGACTGTGACATGTCAATCCTCGAGTGTGGAATGTCTGTGCTGGAACATCTGGTGGGAGTGAGGCACCGGGCACATGGACGTAGGTCAGCTGCATCACCTGTTGAAGGTCTACGTGAACATGCTAATGCACATGCCCGCTCCCATAGTGGCCGTAGCAGCAGCAGTGCAGCTGGTGCTGTGCAGTCCACACCAGGACACAGCAGGCCACGTGCACTGGCCAACTGTGTGGGTGTGTATGTCTGTCTGCGTGAGAAAGGAACAATGCTTTTTAGAGTATGCACACTCTTTACAATTTACATAACCACCTTTGGCAATCCTGCTGATGTCACCCACCCAGTAATACACCTCTGGGATTGCTGTAACCCAGTAATCTCCGAAACGCGTGCTGTAACTGCGTAATGCTGTAGTGTGATAAACTAGTTAGGTAGGCGTTCTCTTCCAAGACATGGCAGGTGTGTGTGTGTGTGTGTGTGTGTGTGTGTGTGTGTGTGTGTGTGTGTGTGTGTGTGTGTGTGTGTTTGACAATCACAGCCTGTGTGGAGGTGGCTGTGAGTGTCTAACCACTGGACATGTTGAGGAGCAGATTTTGTAGTTTTCCCATATGGTGTCCGTATTATGTCACAATGTCCACCTCACGAAGAGTACAGATGTCAATCAGCCAAGGGACTGTGTTGGCAAGCCATACCCCTACATCTGGCAAAAGGCCTGGTGAACAAAGTATGCAACCCTACTATTACCCAGAATATGTTCTAAACCTATGTGTCATACACAAACACACTTGCCTAGAATATCCTGCTATGTTGCTAGTACGCTGCACATTGATGACAGATAGTAGGCATGGTATGATTGCAGAGGGTATAGCACCCTGTCCAGAAGTATAATAGACAGATAATTGCGGACAATGTTCCTTCACTATGTTTCCCACTGGATGCCTGCAACATACGTGGTGCCATCAAATGTGATCCACAGAGGCCATACAATGCCTTACACATGTGCCCTGTATGGACAGATGCCACTGACACCAGGGAATACCTGTATAATGCTATAAATGCAGGTGCAGTGTCAACCTGCTGTCTATAAGCAGGTCCTGCCACACCAGGCCAGTATTGGCATATCTGAGGATAACAGTCTGTGTACACATGTGCCAGCCAAACCAGGTACACTTGTACATGTCACTGTACATTATTGTGGGACGTGCACATCCCAGGCAATGTCCATGTCAAGGACTATCAAACACAGACATGGCATGCATTGCACAGCAATGGCCATACACAATGGTAACCAGGATGACAGGACAGTTCATACAATACCCATTTGTGTGGGACATTGCAGACACTACACCCCTGTAGCACACTGCACACCCTTGTTGGGTCATGTGATGTCAAGGATTACCCCTCACCCAGCCTTGTACAGCCATCTTGCACAGCCAACCACTACACACCCATGAAGCAATGCACACATGCATGTCAGTACTGGCACCTTGTATCTGCATGTGGTGTATGATGTTCCCAACCACAGTCACACCCAGTATAACTCCCACTGGCATACCGACTGATGTCAGACATGTTCACATGCCCTAGCCCATAGAACCTCCAGATATCCCGTGTGGTGCATGTACCTGTGCATTACTGCAGTGTGGCAAAGTAAGTAGTTAGGAAGTGTATTTGTGGGCCTGGCAAAGTGTAGCAATGTGTCTGAGTCCCTTAGAGAGTGTGGTTGTGTTGACAATGACATTCGTTCATGTGGACAGCCATGTGTGCTACACCTAATGTATGTCTACTATATCTCTGTTGCAGATGTCACTCACCAGCACACATATATGTTTTTACAGCACACCACCATATCAGCTTTGTGGCACATGGAGTAACTGCATGCACTTGTAATAGTAATGGCTAGTCAGTCAGGGGTTTGAACCCCTGTACTGGTAGGTGTGTGACAGACAATGCTTAGGTTTTTAGTCTCCAAGCCCTTCTCTGATGCACTTTGCCTCTGTCTGTCCCTCCCACACACACTCTGGTGGATGTGGAGTTGTACACCTGATCAGCAGCAGCTTGTGTTTTGTAAGTGATGGTCATGATCAGGTGATGGCCTCTGCACCTATTGCAGTCCTCCTCTAGCTGATTGCATGTGGAACAGCTGTGATGATGTTCCCATAGCCAATTGCATGGAAACACAGTACAATATCTAGGAACATCATGTTGGTGTTTGCCCATGACAGTCGCTGTGAGTGGAACCTGGATCTGGTGTTTGGTAAATGGCATTACGGATGATATCTGGATATTCCTCAAACAACATACACAGTGGAAAATAGCCTAAAGACAGGAGTGTGATGTGCCATACATGACTACAGCATGTAAGTGTAGCTATGCTTCATTGAGACTAGTGCCAGTTTAACAAGTTGTGTGTGGTAATAGCTATTCTGCATGTTTTAAAACTGACAAGTTTGTGAGGGAACCCCCATCTGTAGGGCCATCTGTGGACTGGTCAGTGTGTGGAACCGTTTGTTTCCTGTGTAACTCACTGAACACACATCTGTGAAATGCAGAAACATAGTGTGAGGATTGCAGTCAGTACATGGTGATAGTGATGAGAGTTACAGCCATCACATCCCTGATTGGACATATGTCACATGAAACAGTAGTATGACAGTCACTGTGTGAGGTTCTCAGTGACATGCCAATAATGGGCCACTGTGCATAGCTGCAGTCACAAGTCTTCTACACTTTGTACAGATGTCATGCAGTATATATGCATATGTTGTGCTCCCTCTGCAAATGTATACCATCTGTTGTGTTGGGTTAATGGTCATATCTATGCATGCTGTTAGAAGTAGTCCTGAATGTTGTTGACTATTACTAAGCCATATCTGCGTTAAAACTGCAACACCATAGGCTATATGGGTTTGGAGGTTCCGGCAGAACCTCCTGTCCCACTTCAGCTGGCCATGGCACTGGGCACCAGCACATCTGGGGCTCAGCCTTGGACCTCCACCTTTGTTGGCTCTGCACCACCTTATGGTGGAACTGCCACTGAGGATGGAACTTGTCCTCCTCTGGGAGCAGGTCCAGACAGGAACTTGTCTGCTGTCGTACAGTCCCGAATGTGGTGTGTAGGGGGCTTAATAAGGGGTTTTGAGGCCAGATATGCCAGCTCAAGGGCAGAGTGTCACATTTACAGGGTGAGCCTGCCCCTCTTAGACAGCCCCCAGCACAGCCACCTTTGCGGCTGTTTTGGTGAAGTGGTGGCTGCCCATGGCTGGGGACCTCTGTCCCACTGTTTCCATTTGGGGGCTCATGGGCTTGTGACAGCCGAACACCCCTCCCTGTCCAAGGTGCATCCCCCCACTTGTGTCATATACTGGCCCTGTATGCTGTCTTGTCTGTCATCCTACCCAACCTATCCTCCACAAGCATACCTACTCTCCTTCCCCCACATCCCACACTCACCCTACGGAAATAAAAGGCCAGTCAGTTCCTAGAACAACATTTTTCCCATACATAGCTGTCCATTTCACACATGTGCCCACTGGACACATGTAACCTTTTTAATATGCATCACAACATACTCCAATTGTCCTCACACTTGTCTGTCAGGCACACGATCCTGGTATGCACATGACTCCTAAAGCTTCCAGGTACACATGATGCAGATGACCCCATTGTACACACAACACTACCGATCCCTCTATGGTTACCCCATTTACCTTTTTCATGATGATGATGTCACACACAGCACCTTGCAAGAGTACTGTTCTCACATAATGATTGGATAGGAACTGTTGTGTTAATATAAATAAAATGCACAGAGTGATGTATTTGGCCAATGTACAAATGTTTGCGTGTATTAATGACACATGTCTGTCTGAGGGAGTCTTGATATTACATAGGACAACACAACTACATAATACAGGCATTGCTGGTGTTTCCCTTTTCATTCCTTTGTAATGCTTTGTTGTCACATGGGATGTTCTTGATATATCTCTATATATGTATGTATCTATATCTGGACATAAACACACACACATACATCTACATGATGGAATACATTTCCTAGACTGTTGAATAACTGTACTAGATGATATGTTTGTGATAACATCCGATGTCTGTATATCTGCCATGGCTTAGTAGTAAATCACATTAGCTGTGTGTGCAGTGTTCTGGTTTTGAGCCACGCAGAGGCCATTTATTTTGTTGCTGGGCAGAACAAGGCCGTTGGATACGGAGTGATTAAGGCACATTAAAGCATTTGTGAGTGGGTGTGCATGGGTTTGCGTGGAGCTAAGCAATGCTAACCTCCGGTTACAGTTTCTTACACTCAGTTAGCCTCTACATTGCTTCACCAGTGTAATACTCGCATACCAGCGGCCAAACAGGTTTACACCCGCTTGCTCCCACACTTGCAAATGCACTGCATTTGGTGTTTGCATCTGACACTTACACCCCTGGGTGGGAGTGAGGACTATGATATTACCTTGGGATGCCTATTGCATCAGATTACATGTCTACATTATCGGGAATGGCTACCATTAGGCGAAAGCATGCCATTCGACTGTACAGAATCCACGGCCTGTCCAGAGTTTTATTCATATTATTGGTGTGTTCCTCTTACAATCTGCATCTGTCTGGCTAATACATGAGAACTGACACTCTTCAATACAAACAAGTAATTGGGTTTTGGAACCCACATCCTTCAGCCGAGTCATGCTACTGCATACCTAATATTCTATCATCTTTCTAAGATTGTAATTAGAATATGTGCTTTCTGTCCCTATCAGACCTCTCAAACGATCGGGGAAAAATGTCAACTGAATCAGGGAATGTCATAACAACATCAGGGACACATTTAAAATATTAGTCCTATTAACCTGACACAATGACAGATTCAGAGCATTTTCTGAGGTAAATGATGTTTATAACTCTTAATTGTTGTCATTATTCATTACGTGTAATTAACCACTTTTCCTGCAAATGTCACTAGTTTTAAGTGGGACAGAGTTAGAATTTGAGTCAAAATCAGGGACGTTCCTGGAAATCGGGGACAGTTCAGAGGTATGGTCCCTATTTGTTCTCCCAATGGTTTATGTCTAGTCCAGTGGATTTGCTCTTAGGGGTTGAGAGGTATGGGCGTAAGCTATGCCCATTTCAGAATATTATTTACATCCCCGGGGTGGTCCTAATATGACTGCACCAGCCAACACCTGCAAACCTAGGCCCATA
This sequence comes from Protopterus annectens, assembly GCF_019279795.1. Taxonomy (NCBI): domain Eukaryota; kingdom Metazoa; phylum Chordata; order Ceratodontiformes; family Protopteridae; genus Protopterus; species Protopterus annectens. The sequence goes on from NC_056734.1 coordinate 872,094,830, forward strand.
ATTGCATACTCATAGTTCCCCCACCTGCCCCTCCTCTACAGCACGTATCCTTACTGTGGGAGCAGGAGGGGTATAAATACACCACTACACACTGCCCACTCTCCGCATGTCGGGACACACATCGTACGTTGTGTCGACATGCTTGCACAGCCTACTGGTCCGTGTATTTCTACAGCCTGGTTTGATGAATCATTACTGGGACTGACTCCGATGATCATTAATTTTTGGGGTGTCCCACAAGGGACACTGATGTCTTTGTTTCAGGATTAGACCTGGCAGGTCTCACCCACTGGTAGTATCCTGCCAGTTGTCTGGGAAGCAGTGTTTACTTTTATTGTGTGTCTGTATGTCTCACCAGCCTAGCTGGGGGGGGGGGGGTTGATGCTACATGTCACACGTATGTTTACTGGACCCCTCACCCTGTACAGCCTGTAAACATATGTAATTTGTAACTGCTGTATCATATCCTAGCTATATACATGTGTATAATTACAGTCACACACATACATATATATATATATATATATATATATATATATACACACACACACACACACACACACACACACACACACACACACACACACACACACACACACATTACTATATACAGATATATCTGTATATGTATGCATACATGTATATATTTATATATTGCTGTCTATATATATTTATCTAACAACATATGGGTCTATGGGTGTCTGCATATATATATATATATATAGCTATACATGGGTATGTATATGTATTCTATCTCTGTATGTATACATTTGGACTACGGAGAGGGAGAGGTTTATCTCTGTCGCTATGGGTAGATATACACACACATACCTCTACATATATACATCTACATCTGGTTATTCAGTTCCTTGCCATATAGATTACACTTTGCTGCAGTGGGACTCATAGTGGGTGTGGCTGCTCATTGGGCAACGCCTCTGCCCAATGAACACATTTGCTTACATCCCTGGGGCTGTCCATATAGGCTCACATCAGCCAACACCTGCACACCTAGACCCATAACTAGCTACTCATAGTTCCCCCACCCGCACCTCATCTACAGCACCCATCCTTACTCTGGGTCCTGGTCGGTACTGAACACACCACTACACGCTGCCCACTCTCCACTTCATGGGACCCATGTCATACAATTGTCTCGACCCATGGGTCATCAGACTTTCCCACCCTTGTATTCCAGGTATGTATATACCCCAGCCAGAATGTTCGGTGTATCACCTTCTTTTGGTCTTGTCACTTTTTGGGGTGTCCCACAAGGGACACTCCTGTCTGTGTTCCAAGATTAGATTTCACGGGTGCACTGTGTACCCTCCCAGTTGTATTCTGCCTGTGGTCTGGGGAGCAGTGAACTATTGACATTGTTTGCAGGTTTGTGTGTATGTTTCCTGTGTCCAGCTGGGGGGAGGGGGGGTGGAAGGTCATGCTATGTGTTTCATGTTTCTTGCTTGGGCCCCTCACTTCCATTGGTATAGCCTGTGAACATATGTCATTCTTGTGTGCTGTTTCCTATCATAGTTGTATATCTGTGTATATCTATGCACATACACACACACACACACACACACACACACACACACACACACACACACACACACACACACACACACACACACACACACACACACACACACACACACACACACACACACACACACATATATATATACGTATGTATATGTCTGCAACTATATATATATATATATATATATATATATATATATATATTTATATATATATATATATATATATATATATATATATATATATATATATATATATATATATATATATATATATATATATATATGTGTGTGTGTGTGTGTCTGTAAAGCAATGCATACCCTGCGCAAATGCACTTACACACGCTTACTGGTGTTTATATATGCTTAAACCTGCTTACTAGTGCCTTATTCATTAATGCACTGACGCTTCACTCCAATTCACTTTTAATTGTTATTTTGCAGGTTATACAGTGGACAGATGTCGAAATATGTTCATGTGCAGATTATCAATGGTAAATGGTATGTGATGCAGTGGGATTCGGAACGGGAATGTCTGTTCATTAGGTGGTTGCTCTAACCAATACACTATTGCTGTGCTGCTTCATTTGCATATATACCCATATAGCTATGACTCCTAGTTCCCCAAACACCCACCTGAACACCTCCCTAACACTGCAGTCATCCATTCTCCAGTTAGATTCGTGGTGTATTCACACCACTATATATTGGCCACTCCCTACTCCTGTAGACCCATCCCATCAGTTGACTCACTTCATGTGTCCTCAGCACTCCCAAACTTTTAGTCCACAAATATTGGTGACATGAGTGACCAAAAGGACACTATTCACAATTTTTGGGTTGTCCCACATGGACACGAATGTCTTTATGTCAAGATTCGACTCTATACTTCCTTACATCCTTACTCCCTTTAACATGACACTACAATAAATTAATAAGTATGACTATGTGGTAATGCACACGTTACACATGAGAGCCTAATTATGTATGTGTTCGGCGTATTGCTTTTACAAATAGACCGGTTTAGTAATTGGCGTTGCCGTAGCAGGCAGATCATAGGAATGATTCCATGTGTGAGAAAGTCCTCACATTTGATTTTTTCAACACAGCACTGACTTCGGACATTGTACACACTTCTGCATTTTAGCAGTTTCGTCCCTTCCCTCTTATGCACAACCTATTATTCTATCTACTGTCAAGGTTTGTAAGGGCACATTCATGCTATTTATGTCTGAAAATGGAATGAATGTGTTACAGAGAATGTACTTCTACATATAGATGTCTGCATGTGCGTATGCATATATACTTATAACAAACTCGCTGACCTCCACGAGGCAGTCAAATTAGAACCTGCCCATCCAACCCTGGCACGCCTGGATCCATAATTTCATACCCATAGTTCCTCCACCCCACCCGAGGTAAGCATACACGCATACCATCCATTGTCCAGTTGCTATCACAGCCATGACACACCTCCACACATTGCCCTCTCCCAAGCGTTAGGGGCCCTACATGTATGTTGTCCCAACCCATGTATTCTCAGGCTCTCCCACCATTTTTTCCTTGAACATACCTGCCCTTGCTTGTTTAATGGTCGGATGGCCAAACAGTCTATCAGTGTTTGGGTAGTCCCACCAGGGACTACCCCCTGAGTGTAAAGTAGACTTAGCAGATCAACAATGTTACTCTCACTGGTAATATCCTGCCTGTGGTGTGAGTTGCAGTGCTTTGCTCACTCCTGCCCAGCTTGATATGGCATACGCTGACAGCGCTATGTAATACCGGGGTTGCTGTTGATTCCCTTCTCATTCTTTTTGTATGCTTTATTGTTACATCGTTATTTCTTTATATATATATATATATTTATACTATATCTGTACATACTTATATACATTTCCTTTGCTGGGCACTGCTTAGACCCGCACAAGTGCACTCAGACTTGCTTACTGGTACTTATATATGTTTACTGCTGCTTATTTGCACTTGCACCTGCTTACTAGTGCCTTATTCATTATAACAGTGCCACTTTGATTGAATGACATTTAGTTAAATAACTCATGCAATACTCTTATGTTGGTTTTACAGCAAAACAACATTCATTCCACATGGAAAATTATATGTGCTATTGTTGGGCTCGAACCGTGAATGCCTGTTCTTTAGGTGGATGCTCTAAACACTACACTATTGATGTTTACGTTGATTCCGCATAATTTTTCTCTTTTTGCATGATTTTAATGTGTAAGCTATGCATGGCAGAGGGCAGCGACGTGCACACATGGTACACTTTGCTTACACCTTCGATATTGCAGCAATTCAAATTTATAATAAGCACACTAGGAATCTAATTGTGAAAGTTCTAGGGACGGTGCTCAACATTCCACTACATGCTTGTATGTTTACTACTTCTATTTTATTTCACTGTTCATGGACACTCTTGTATGCTTAGCATACATTTCGGTATCCACGGACACTGAATTACTGACTTACTATTAGAGTCGGTCTCCACTAGTAAGCATAATAGGTTGTGCAACTGTTGGGGCATGCTTACGCCTCCAGAGAGCACTTGTACACTCCTCCTGCACTCGCACATGTTTCCTGTGCACGTTGAGGGTGTGGCGGTGCACTCTCATACATATTCATATGGCGCTGCTGCACCATCTGTAGTGAGGACGCTCGGTACAAGACTAAAACCGTCTTTGTGCTGAGCTTCTTGAATCCTGGGGATTGTATTTTTTATAAAAACTGCTTCAACAGAACTTAATTGTTTTTACTCTGAAGTTTCTTAATGTTTTTAATAGGGGTTGATATTCAAACCATTTTATTGTATAAAAATTTATAATTTTGAAAGTGCACTATTTTTTAAGGGGAAGTGATGTCACTTAATTGTTTGATGTACTGCTGGGGAGGGTATTTAAACTTTGTTTGTAAGGCATATGGTATTCTGATGAAGTCTAATTTTTGATGAACGCACTAAATTAAAGTGTTATTCTTGAACTATGTGCAGTTGTGACATTTCTGGACTACCCTTGTTCTCTGTTGGTTGTGGTTTACTTTATTTTTGTGTTCCCAGGTAAAAATATATGGATATGGTGTGTACCATTTTGCCTTCATCCATTGCTTTGGTGACATATTTAAATAATCCACCAGGATAATTAAGCATGACCTGCCGTTGATGAATCCAAACTAAGATAGGTCCAGTGTTTGGAGGTTCCCGATGTCCTGATAGATTAATTATATGATACATCTTTCCATTGCTTTGCATATGAGGCTGGTCAGACTTATGTTCTATAATCACCTAAGTTTGTGGAAGGTCCTACTTTATGCAGGGGAATGACTGTAGCTGTACTCCATTTGATTGGTGGAAACTTGTATGGAGTCTGAGATTGAACATTGTTGTTAGGGTTGTCAGTAAATTGTGCTTCATGCTGTTTATGATGCATCCAGGGATATTGTCAGGACCTATCAATGCAGTATTTATAGCTTTTGATAGCATTGTTAGGACTTGGTCTTATGTGTTAGCTGGAGGAGAGCCACTTTCAGGTATATCTTGAGAAACAGATAGAGGGGAGAGAGGGGTAAAGTTAGAGCTGAATTTATTGGCCAGTAGTTTACTATATCTTCAGGTCCATGCAGGCAACACTATTTACAATCAGCTCTGCACATTGCTACATTGTGCTTTTGACAAACATAACTAAACATGCCTTGAAATTGCCTTTGGCTTGAGTAACTATTTTAGCCTCAAGTTTGGTTTTGAGGGATTTTATTAAGCACCTGAGTTATTTGTTTATTTCAGTGATAAGGGTTCTAACATTCTGGGAATTACTCTTCTTACTTTTGGCCAAAAAACTTTTTCTTTTATTATAAAGCTTGTTGATATTATGGTTCCATCATGTGTGTTTGTTTCTGGAGTTTGCCCTGATGTACATTTCTACGTATTCAGTGGAGTTAACTGGGTTCAGCGAAGATCTGAAGCTTCCCAGGGTATCTCTTAGGAGAAGGTAGTTTGTCTTAAACATATTTCAAGGGTACTTTGTGTGGAAGGGATCTCTGGTTTCAGTTTTATTTTGAAGGAGACTGCTTTATGGTCACACTTAACAAGTGATGTAGGTATGAAGGGATGGTGCTTGATGGTCTCATATCAGTAAGGACAAGATCTAAGATGTATTCCCACTAATGTGTACCCTGAATAATTGTTCCAGGGCATTTGTATTGACAAAGTCCAGGAATCTCTGTGCTTGTGCACTAGTGGTGGTGTGGGCTTCCCAGTCTATAGCTGGATAGTTTAGATCACATAGGAAAATGGAATTTGGTATAATACGGAGTGATTCTAGTTCCTGTAGATAGGCGCTCTGACTTCCTTTTGCCAGAGAGGGAGTTCTGTAACTAGCTGTTATATAGTATGGGACCTTCTGATGTTTATTTGAAGATGAAGAAGCTCTACTACATCATGCTGCTTTACCAGTCTTGATTTGAATCTCTTCTGAATGTAGACTGATATACTACCACCTTTTTCCCCTCCTGCACAGTAGCTGGTCTAAATGTGTGGAAGGCATTATAGCACTGCACAGCGGACTGCTCTCACCTATTTTAAACCATGCCTCGGTCACTGCACATATGTCAATGTCTTCTGGGTGAGAAGCACTTGTAGAGAGTGGAGTTTTGTGTTCAAAGTCCTAGCATCAGTCATTAACATCATCATATTTTCCTTTGCTTGTTTTGTTATGTCAGTAGGTTTATCAGGTTGGCATTGCCTAAAAAAAGGCACTATAGTGGTGGACAATGTCTTTACCAAGAATAGAAATGTACACTGAAAATTTGCATACCATCCTTGAAGAAGCAGTGTGGTCTGTCAGTCATAACTTCTGAGGCTGAGAAATATTGTCCCCCTTTGAAAGTCACCAAAAACATATCATGGCTTTATCCCAGAAGAAGGCAGAATGCTGCTCAGTGCTAGGCTCTTACTTGCCTTGGGCAAAGAGTTTGAGAGCTCCATGATGTCTCTCTTCATACAATCCAGAGAGATACAACTCAAGTCATTGACATCGGCATGAACTATAACAGAGTCATACTGGTATTTGCTATTCAAGGACGAGTGCATGTGAGATGTGACAGATCCTGGTACCAGACAAGCAACTAACTATTACTCTTTCCTTCTCACCCTGGTAAGAGATACATGTATATGTCTTACAATGGAGTCACCTATAAAAGGAATGTTTGATTGAATTGATGCATGCCTTATAGGACATCTGTGACATACTGCATGTGCTTTGTGCCTGTGTTGTATTTTGGAGGTCATTGAGGTTTAGAGAAGTTATTCTTCAGAGCCTCAGCATATGATGGATTATATATTTTGTGATTGCCTTGAAGAGGTGTGATATGTGGTGTACTGCTGACAGTTTTGGTGTCTGAGTTTATTGTGTATGGAATTTTTGCCTCCAAGGATATTATGAATATACATCTCTTACATACTGTGTTATGATGTTTGAGTAATATATGATTGCCAGACAGCCTGAGCCACTTCTTACACTATCTCATGATATCCATCTCAATCAGGCTGCCTAGAGAAGTTGTATGGAAGTGCTGCTATGTGGTACGGACAGGAATAACTCCGGGGGCAGGGGGTTAACTATAATTGCTTGGAGTTGGGTTTTAAAATTATGTTTGGCTAGACTTGCTACTGAGTATTTAAATTTCAGTACAAAACAACTAGCTTGGTCCTTCTTCCACCAGCGAGAACCAGTAAACTAATTATAAAAAAACAAAAACACACAAAAAAAAAAACTCACAAAAACCTTACTAATTTGATACTAAAATCAGTGCAAGCATTATCTCTAGACCCAATATTAAGCAATTTTATCAAAGGTCTTTTAGCATACTGAGTAGTTTAAAAGGAGAGACTTTGCAAAAGGATAATTATGTCCTTATTATCAAAAGCCAATAAATAGGGAGAGGAAGGGAATTAAGTTGTCAAATTAACATAAGGGGCAAACAACAACAGATACACTGGGTTTAAGAACACAACTACAGCATAGATGGTGGGAGGGAAAACCAATAAAACTCATAGTTCTGAGTTGACTGGCCTGGAACTTCCCAATGCAAGACAAGTCCTGAATGAGCCTGACATATACTTAGTACAAGTACATTACAATGAAACCAGGGCCTAATAACAATGGGCTGGATTTACGAAAGTTTGCATGGAGTTGTAGAGTAGAGAAATACGTCAGACAGCCAATATGTCTGCCGAGCGATCCAGCAACAGCTGGCAGGGGCGTGCATGAGAGCTTCTAAAGATAGTCTTGCACGGACAGTGTCATGGTATGCAAATTACCTCATTTGCTGCTGAAAGCTATGCAAATAAGGTAAATTTTCAATCCAGGAAACACTAACCTATCCGTGGAAGAGTAGTGTTATCTGTAGAAATGTACTCCATTGGTAACGAAGTACCATTCTGCAAATAGCAAAACGGACCTATGACAGCTCCAAATAAAGGATGCATCCAGTTGAGGTAGCATGCCAATGGCCAAATATAAGGCCATTGGCATTTTTAAATGTTTAAAATTATTAAAATCAAATTTTTTTTCCCGATCTCCGATGTTTAATCGTAGTGCAGTGAAGCGCAAACGTGTGGCACTTAAAAAAAACAAAAAAATAATTAAAAAACAGCCAAAAATAGGCATTTTCACTAAGTGAATGGCAGGCTGAAGACAACATGGCCACTGAATACTGGTTGCTAAGGGGGGGGGCTCAGTGTGAGAGATGTAACCAAGCATTAGTAGGCAATCCTATGCAAATGAGGATAAGGATAGTGAATCATAATTTTCCCCAGCATGTGAGCCATGTCCCAAGAGTGTAAGTGTAGGAGTAGGTAAGTAGTAGAGTAGAAGATAGGTGACATCATGAGGGTGTGTGTCAGAAAGGCTGTATGCTTATTGGAGCACAGTGTCTTGTGTTTGCCCTGAGTTGCTCAGGATTGAAAGAGGTGTGTCTACAGTTGTCCTTTTGAAAACCAGAAACCAAAGGTGTACACTGTGAATATATCTGAAATTTCTTGTAAACGTGCACACAGTGCGTACGCACGTTTGCGCAAGTGTGCGCTTGTTTGCGTGGCGCTGCCCCGAGTGGAAACAGAAAAGGAAGGAAAAGAAGTAGTAGGAAGTTAACCAAGGAGAACTAGCAGAGCTGCCAGGTGAAATATATCAGAATCAGACAATTACACAGGCAGCAGACTAGCCCAGCCCAGCCCAGCACTTTCAAACTCAGCAGTCTCCCCTGTTTTTTACCAAGAACTCTGCAACACTGCAGTATACAAAGAGTGAATACTTAAAAAGCTTAAGTCAGACAAAATGTTAGGGGCTGCTCTTGCTATCATAAACCAACATGTGTAAGGTGCTGAGGGTGGTGATGTTGAAAATGCTACTGAGCAACCCACAGTGAGGAGACGGAGAAGAGTGTACAGACTCAGGGTAACCTACCAGGGGCTACATGAGCTGGAGATAGTGGAGTGCTATAGGATGGACAGAGACCTCCTGCAGCAAATTGTTGAGCTGTGCCGGCCACGCCTCACACACAGAACCAACAAAGGGGAACCCATCCCAGTGGATACCAAGGTATGTGTTGGCCTAAGAATACTAGCTGCTACAGGTACCTTCCAGAGACCAACTGGTGATATGATGGGGATTTCACAGGCATCAGCATCCAGGGTACTGCACCAGTTCCTGCATGCCATGTCAGCACATGTCGGTGAGCACGTATATTTCCCCAATTCCCGTGAGGCATTGGCCAGCAATATGCGTCTTTTCCACCAAATTGCAGAATACCCTGAGGTAGTGGGTGCAATAGACTGCACGTACATACACATCAAAGCACCACCTGGTGAGCGGGGTAGGATCTACATCCCCTCCATCAACTGCTAGGTCATGTGCGATGCCCAGGGCATAATAATGAATGTGTGTGCTGGCTGCCCTGGAAGCTATCACAATTCCCACATCTGGCATCTGACGCAGCTGTACCAGAGATTTGCCAGTGGGGACATCCCTGACGGTCACATAGTGGGGGATGTTTTATACGCACTGGAGCCATGGCTGATGACACCCATCAAAAATGCACACACATCCGAAAAAGAACTCCATAATGAGGCACACGCACAAAAAAGAAACATTATTGAGCATGTGTTTGGGATGCTTAAGTCATGGTTCCGGTGCCTGGACACATCTGGTGGAGCCTTGCAGTACTCACCAACTACATGTACCCAAATTGTCATGGTATGTGCATGCTACACAATATGATCCTACAAAAACAGCTGCAGCAGGAACAGCATGGGGCAGGGCCAAACAGCCCCCCACCATTGTCAAGGCCTGCAGAGGCACAGCTTGACCCGGAGGAGGAACAACCTGAGCCTTCCCCAGTAGGCAGAAGGAGATGTGCCCAGTATGCCCTGGCCTTGGCAAAAAGGCAACTCATAGCACATACACTGACTCAGTAGGAACCCTGGAAATTACACCTCTCTCTCTGACTCGCATATACAGTAAAAGAGATGCCTAACTTGACACTACCTGTTTTCAAACATGTATAGGGAGTGTACTATGTGCATCCGACATAGGCAGCCCTGCAGCACCACCTGAGGCATGAGTGCCCTATTTTAAGCAATATAAAGCCCTGCTAAGCACATTTTACCAGTATTGAGCAAATTTAAATTCAATTGCGCCAGCTGTGCACCGTGCTAACCAGTGCAATGTCGGGCAACGTTGAGCAATGTTGGGCAATGTTGGGCAAAGTCGGGCAAAGTCAGGCAAAGTTGAGCAAAGTCGAGTAAATATGCTCACACCGGCTTTACTGTTTCTTAAGCAGTCTGGTCTGCCCAGCAGGAAAATAAAAAGCAGTGACAGGGCTCAAACTCAGGATACTGTGCACTATATTCACAGTACTGAACCACTAAGCCATGACAGCATTTCACTGGCACAAACACAACTTAACTCACTCACACATACCGGTTGGGGGGGGGTCACATACCTAACAGTTACAGCCAGCAGGACAAATGTAGACAAACACAAACACAAACAAATGCTGTATCATGCCCTCTGAAGAGGCATATGAGTAACCTCCCTCCAGGCCTATGCAGACAGATAAAAGCAGGCCAGGCAGCGTGATGTGGGTTGGGTAGGCTATGAAGTCACAAACTAATATGCGTGTAATTGGAAGCTAAGGTCTGTAGTACAGTGGTGTGCCTCAAGCCAGTACGATGGGTAACAGTACAGACTGAAATGGAGTACCTGACATAGCAGTTAAGGCCTAGCAAATGTGTTTAAGTGTCAGGTGAAGCCTTCATCCTATGTACACCCACAGTAACAATCAGGTGTGCCCCCCAGGTAGAAATGTACAAATAATAGCTGTCCCCACTGTATGTAGAATGACTCATGGAAGCCCTGCAGGCACACTCTGCTTCCTGTCGCTGTACAACACAAAGGTGAGCCCTGATGTAAAAAACAACTTGATTTTCACACACATATAGTATATATGCTCATACTGGGCATGCTCACACAAATTTAGCAAATTTTAGTCAGCAACATACTGAAAGGTAATACAGGGCATGCTCACACATGTAGGCCATGTCTGAGTACAGCAGCGGGCAACACATATCTGGCAGTTGCAGTTCTTACTCCAGACACTTGTCACTATTCACCAATCCAGCCTTCTGCACACACTGATATGAAAACAGACCCATATAATATAGTGGACACCTGTCATAATCAAAATATGTACTCCAAGTACTTAAGTTGTTCAAAGAAAGTGAAAAAAGAAGATCATCAATAATTCTCCGATCAGTATCATCAAGAAACAATGAGCACTCCTAACATTATCCAAGCCATGGTCAAAGAGTCCATAGAGAGCCATGAAGCTTTCTTTCGCTATGTCATAAATATCAATGTAAACTCATATATGTTCTGAGTCAGTGCAAACTGTAAATTCCTACATGTACATGACTGACATTGCCAGCATCTTGTCAGACAGGTTCATACATATTTACCCCCTTCTCACTGACAAAAGGGCTCATTATCATACCTGGTGATTGTGAAAACCCAGAAAGCACATTTACAATGGTTAAACAGCTCTTTCCAAATCTAAAAACATGACGTGTATGGGATAACATGGTTTCCCTGGCTGTGTCATATGTGAACTCCAAAACAAACAGACCCTGCACCTGAATAGTCTGTTGAGACTCACTGTCTGTACAGGATATGAAACTGTTGAATGGGTTACAGCAACATTTGGCACACTCCACGAGTGTTGGTGCACAACAGACCATGGGAACTATTGTCTTATAAGCCTAATAAGCCTGATGTGCAAGGCCATGGAGTCCATCATTATGGAACTCATAAACAGAGCTATTGAGAGCCTACAAACACCCAACCCTGCCCATTTTGGTTTGGTCAGGGTCAGATCATGGTTCCTACACCTGCTAGACAGTTTTCAAGGCAGTCACCCAGGACATGCATCAGTGAAATGAGCTACACACAGCCTACATAGACCTTGAAAAGCCCTTTTCCAACATCCCACACACATGTTGTATCCACAAAATCAACAAACTGTGCATAAAAACGTATGTCATCTGATGGATTGCCAACTGGGGCACAGATAGATCCCACAAGGTAAGCATTATGGTCGCCTGTTCAAGCTGGTAACAACTGCTGTCCCCCATTGGTCAGTCCTGGGACCCCTCCTGTCTGGTGTATACTTTTCAGAAATACAGTCAAACACGAGGGCTATGTTTAGCAAGGTTTGTGGATGACTGCAAAAAGGTTGTCATAATAGGTTTGGGACAACAGAGACATCCTTAAAAAGGGTCTCAGTCAGACAGATGTGGTGTCAAACTTATGGGCTCGAGCTACAGTTTTACCAATACCACATAGGTGCCAACACCCTAAATATGGAGGTAATAATAAGGGATCTATGGACACATGTGGATAGTCATCACTACTTCCATAAACACATTCACAAAGTGGTCAGAAAATCATGCTATATGTTCCCACAAACTGCCAAGGTCTTTGCATGTAGGTCAAAGGAGGTTCCCTCTACTCATCAGTTATCAGACCCATAGAGTACCACAACACACTTGTGAGGAATATGACTAGGCACCTTCAGCAGCTGGAAAGACCACTGACGTACCTCAACAAGAGCATTGCTGGCCTCAAACAGCTGCCCCATGCAACAAGACTGAATTTAACTTAATCTGTACTCTGTTGCATACTGTCTACTCAGGTGATCTCTGCCCAACAGACAGGTCCATGTCCAATGCAGAATGGATGTACATGTGCTATGTGAAGTAACCCCAAGCTGACTGTACTACATACTCTAGGGATATCATCATCACAACAATAAATAGAACATGTTGGAGGGATACAATAAGAACTCACAGACTTCCCTTTCTTTGGAACAGGCTCCCTCCCAACCTACACTGAGCTGAGTCCCTCACTGACACTCTTCTAGAGGAGCCTTGATGAGTATATGTGAAACTGAACTGTCACACCATGGATCACTTCATCAGCTCTACTACACAGAGGCCTAGGGAGCTCTAACTCCATGGGTGGTGATAGCAGCACACTCTGGCCATACTAATATATGCCTTCAGGCAGATAACCTATTACCTACCTACGTACCTATCTATATATATATATATATATATATATATATATATATATATATATATATATATATATATATATATATAGGGGGAACACAGTATAATAAGCCAAAGATGGATGGGCAGAGATGTGTGTAAGAGGGTGACCATGACAGGGAGCCATCCAGGACTGTCCCACCCAGCACACATCCCAATGGCACAAAATACATGAAGTGCACATCTCACCCAGTGTACATAACAGCCATCAGTATCTCTAAGCATTACAGTGTATGTGGTCCATGTGCCCGCTGTACAACATGACGGTACAATGAAGTACACATCTACTATCTGTAGACATGTACCTGTCACATAGTCTACTACATACCTATGAACCTATCTTCAATAAGGCATATGTTAGCCTAGGCAAGTTGTGCAGCTTTCACCACCCCATTGGGTAGTCTCCCAAACCCTCATTCTAATAGTTAGTACCCTAAGCCCCTTTCTAGTGGGGCTGCTGATGTGATGGCTCATGTGAATTGTCTGTTTCCCATCCACTCATCAAGGTTCCTATTGAAGAGAGTCAGCGAGGGGCTCTATCTGATGTACATTGGGACTCTGTTCCATGGTAATGCAAGTGTCTGGGATGGTACTCTATCCCACCAGCATATTGTATTCATTGTTGTGATGAGGTTCTTATCCCGGAAGTGTGTAGGGTGACTCAATTTTGTTATCTGTAGATGGAGCATGCTCAGCAGTTATGTGTTAGACATGGCTTTGTATGTTAGGCAGAGTGTGCCTCTGAGTAGGTGGTACGCAATGAAGAACAGATTTAGTTTTACCAGTTGTGTTGCATAACACAACTGTTTGAGGCCAGTAATCCTCTTGGTGAGGTACATCTGTGGTCTGTACAGCTGCTGGATATGAGTAGTCGAGTACATCCAAAATGGTGCATTGTACTCAATGATGGTCTGATGACTTAAGAGTAGAGGGCCACCACTACCTCTTCAGATCCTGATGCAAACCCTTTGTTGATTAGGTGGGCCACACAGGATTTCCCATTCATTTTGGCATCATGGTTGTCAAAGGAAAGCTGACTATCTACTTGTGTCCCCAGATCCCTTATTACCTTGTCAGTTTTAAGGGGTAACACCTATGTGGTAGTTTGTATGTACTTTGTTTTCACCAAAGAGGATCACTATGCATTCCTCCACATTGAGCTTGAGGCCATGATTCTGACACCACACATCTGTCTCATAGAGTCCCTTCTGGAGAATATTTGTGTCATCCGGGGAATCTATTATGGCAAACACTTTACAGTTCCCAGCAAACTTAGTCAACCACAACCCTCCTGTGTACATTTGAGAAGTCTATACCAAACAGGAGGGACTCCGGGACTGAACCCTGGGGGCCACCAGTTGTTACCGGTGTAGAGTCTGACATGTAGCCAGCAACTCTTAATTTGTGGAATCTATCTGTGAGGCAGTTTTCACTCCATCTTGTGATGTATGAATTCATGCCCAGGTTGGTGAGTTCATCTATGATGCCTGACTGAGGAATGGTGTCAAAGGCTGTAGTGAGGTATAGGTAGGCTGTGTTGAGCTCATTTCAATCATCTGTAGCCTGGGTAATGGTCTCAAAGAAATCCACCCAGTTCAGGAGGCATGATCTGCTTATGATGAAGCCAAGCTGGGTGTGCTCATCTGTGTGAAGGTTCACAATCTCTTTATTGTTGACTTCCATTATGATTGGCTCCATTGCCTTAAAGATCAGACTTGTCAAGCTCATAGAGCATGAATGGCAAGGGTTTTTTGTGGTCCCACCGCTGTGGAGTGTGAAGAATGTTGCTGCGCAACATTCTATGGGTACATATCCTGTACAGAGCATGCAGAGAGAGGTGGAGGTATCCTTGATGAATGTGGATACATCTCCACACTATGTGCTATGATCCAGGTCCTGATGCTGGAAGGTATGGAATGAGTAGTATCCTGGCAATGCTGGTGTGCTCTCTGGAGCCCTGAACTAGGTTTCTGTTACTGCACAAATATCAATAGTCTCCATACTGAGATGTGCCTCGAGTGTGTGCATCTGGAGGCTGAGACTTCTGGCAATGAGTAGCATTTAGCTAACTTTGTGGTTATTTGTGTTGGTTATAGAGTTTGGTTTGTCCTGAGTGACCAGTGTTCCACACCTGAAGTCAACACCTCATTGGTCCCATCTGACCATAAGCTAATTACCCTACATATCCACATTCTGGACCCAGCCCCCATTAAGGAAACCATGTTAAAAAATGTCTCCAAAGCCAACTTCATGCTTCTTAAGACAGAAGTGCTGAACTTCAGGGCACCCATGCAGATGGACAATACTGTTACGACTACTGAATCCTTCACAATTGCACTTTATAAGCACTTACATGAGTGCATGCATCGTGCTATCCCAAACAGAACCAAGATGCTATCCTCCAAGAAAAGGAAGCCAATCTGGTGGTCCCCTGCCATAAACAAACTGCACAACAGAAGGAAGAAACTGTTGCAAAAGAGGGTAAAATCCCATGAGTGGAGGAGCTCCCTGGTCAGCCTCAGGAAGAAGCTGTGATCCCTGATATAACCCTCCAAAGTTAGTTATGAAAACAAAGTCAACACTGATTCTAAAGACAACCACAAAGCATTCTATAGCTATGTCAAGAATCTCAATGGAATCACTCAGATCTGCTCTGAGTTACAACACAATGTCACTAAATATACAGACCCAACTGATATTGCCAACTGCCTGGCAGATAGGTTTAGTGCTAGCTTTACTCCCCTCTCACCGCCATGAAAGAGCACATCTCTATACCGGAAGAATGCAAAGTTGCTGTCATCATGGCTGCACAGGTAAAAACCACTCTCCAAAGCCAAGAGCACAGCATCCATGGGACCAGATTACATCCCAGGCTGCATTCTACATGAACTACTGAACGAATTGGCACCACATCTGCGTACCATGTTCAGTCATAGCCTCACTTCAGGCTCTGTGCCTGCTGAATGGTGCACAGCAATGGTTATCCCACTACACGAGGGGGCAGCCACCATGGACCCCGGGAACTAGTGTCTCATTAGCCTGATGAGCCTGGTCTGCAAGGCCATGGAACGTATCATCATGGAACTTATAAACAAAGACATTGGTAATCTCCAAACTCTGGACCACAACCATTTTGGGTTTGTAAAAGGCAGATCATTTCACCTAAACCTAATAGACTTCTTTGAAGCAGTCACCAAAGCCGTAGACAAGGGCAAGGTGGTTCACACAGCCTATCTAGATCTTGCCACGGCTTTCGACACCATCCCCCACTCTGGAATTATGGATAAACCCACTAAACTAGGTATAAATCCCTATGTCACAAGATGGGTTGCCAACTGGCTCACTGACACAACCCACACTGTGAAAGTAGCAGACTCCAAGTCCGACTTCGGACCAGTGACAAGTGGAGTACCACAGGGTTCAGTCCTGGGTCCTGTCCTGTTTGTATCTACTTCCCTGAAGTACAGGTTAACATGGAAGGTTTCTGGCTAATGAAGTTGACTGCAAACTAGGAGCCATAATCGAGACTACTAACGATGTGGACATCCTACAAAAGGGCCTCACTGAGACAGATGCCTGGCGTCAAAGCCATGGGCTCAAGCTCAATGCCAAAAGGTACGTTGTCATCCCCTTTGGTAAAAACACTGTACCCATGAACTACAACATAGGTGGTAGTATATAGTGGGGCACAGGTGGACAGTAGACTCTCCTTTGATAATCACATCACCACAGTAGTCAGGAAATCCTTCTACATGGCACACCTCATCACAATAGGCGTCTCATGCAGAATAAAAGAGGTCATTGTTCTCCTCTATTCATCACTCATTAGATCCATTATAGAGTACAATGCCCCTTTTGCTATGTACCTCACAAGACATCTACAACAACTGGAAAGCCTGCAAAAATACCTCACAAAGAGGATTAGTGGCCTCAAATACATGCCATACACAGACCGTCTCAAAACACTGCAGCTTTACTCTGTCGCATATCACCTACTCAGAGGTGATCTCTGCCTAACATACAAAGCTATGTCAAACCCAGAGCTGTTGGACATGCTCCACTTAAAGAAATCCCAGTCCCTCTGAGTGTCGGCCCCAAAACCCAGACTGAAATACAAAAGGAGGGGATGTATCCATTTTCATAAAGGATACCCACACTTCCAGGTTAGTAGCACAGCACGAGGCCTTGGAGACCATGCAAGTGCAACTAACATTGGGCAAAGCTGCTTATCAGATCGTAGCCTGCTACAGATCACATACCTTGTCTCAGGACCCTCACTCAGTATTCCTGAGAACACAGGGAAATATAAAGGTCCTACCAAACACCATGATATGAGGAGATTTCAACTACCCAAACATTGACTGGGAAAATTACTCAAATACAAAGTCCTTTGCCCAATGCTTCCTAGAGTTTACAAACTCAAATGGCCTGGAACAGCTGGTCACCACACCCACTAGAGGTGACAACATACTGGACCTGATCATCACCAACATGGGGGATCAATGTTCCACACCAGAGGTGAACCCACTCGCTGGTGATATCAGATCATGAAGTAATCACACTGGACATCCACATCCTGACCCCCCCCCCCAGTCAACAAAACCACTGTGAAAAACTTTTCAAAAGCAAACTTCACACTTCTCAAGACCGAAGTGGAAAGTTTCAAAGCCCCCTTGCTACAAGATAATGCAATCCAATCTGCAGAATCCTTTACAAGTGCATTCTATGAGCATCTACAGGGATGCATGGATCGAGCCATCCCAATTAAAACCAAGACTCACTCCTCCAAAAAGAAAAAAAACAATCTGGTGGTCCTTGCCCATAAATGAGCTATACAACAGATGGAGGAAACTAACACATGATAGAGCAAAATTCCAAAAAGGAAAGGCATCACTGATCATTATTAGCAAGAATCTACGATTGCTCATAAAATAATCCAAGTCCAGTTTCTAAAGAAAAATTGCCAAGGAATCTAAAGATAACCACAAAGCCTTCATTAGCTATAATCAAACATTTAGGTGGCAACTCTCAGATATGCTTTCAGCTACTGCAAAATGGCAAAAAATACACTGAACCAACTGACATTGCCAACATCCTGGTGGACAAGTTCAGTGCAAACTTCAACCCCCCCTCACCCCCAAAAGGGCCCGTGTCCATCTCAGAAGAATGCAGAGCCTCAGACTTCATGGACATGCAGGTAAAAACAGCCCTCTCCAAAGCTAAGAACACAGCATCAATGGGACTGGATGGTGTCCCAGGCTGCGTCTTACACAAGCTCCAAGAGGAACTAAACCCTCACCTACATTCACTGTTCAGACTCAACCTTACCACAGGCTATGTACCCAAAGAATGACGTACAGCAACAGTCATCCCACTCCACAAAGGTGGTGCCAAAACAGAACCTGGGAACTATCGCCCTATAAGCCTGACCAGCCTGGTCTGCAAAGCTATGGAGCGAATTATCATGGAAATCATAAACAGAGACATTGGAATCCTCGAGATACTGGACCCTACCCAATTTGGTTTTGTTAAAGGCAGATCCTTCCTCCTAAACCTAGTTGACTTCTTTGAAACAGTTACCAAGGCCATAGATGAAGGGAAGGTAGTCCACACAGCCTACCTGGACCTAACTAAGGCCTTTGACACCATTCCCCACACTGGCATCATAGACAAGCTTACCAGCTTGAACATTAACCCCTATGTCACGAGATTGGTGGCCAACTAGCTCATGGATAGAACACACATGGTCAGAGTTGCAGGTGCCATGTCTGACTCTAAACCAGTCACAAGTGGCATCCCACAGGTCTCAGTCCTGGGACCCCTCCTGTTCAGTATATACTTCTCTGAGGTACAGGAAAGCATGGGAGGACTATGGCTGACCAAGTTCCCAGATGACTGTAAACTGGGGGCCATAATCGACTCTGTGGCTGACACAGACATCCTCCAGAAGGGTCTTACAGAGACAGATACCTGGTGTCAAAACCATGGCCTCAAGCTGAATGCCAAAAAATGCTTGGTCATCCCCTTTGGAAAAAACAAATTGCCCACGAATTACCACAAAGGTGATAATCCACTAGGTATGGAAAATGTAATTTGGGACCTGGGGACCCAGGTAGATAGTAATCTCTCCTTTGATAGTCACATTGGCAAAGTGGTTAGATATTCCTTCTATGTAGCCCACCTAATCACAAAAGGGTTCACCTCTAGATCAAGAGAGGTCATTGTGCCCCTCTACTCATCACTCATTAGGCCCATAATAGAGTACAATGCCCCATTTGGTATGTACCTTAATTGGCACATGCAACAGCTGGTAAGACCAAAGAAGTACTTCACGAAGAGGATCATGGGCCTCAAAGAGATGTCCTATACAGCTCGACTAAAAAAACTCCAGCTCTACTCGGTTGCTTACTGCCTGCTCAGAGGTGATCTATGCCTGACGTATAAGGCCATGTTCAACCCAGAATTAATGGACATGCTCCACCTCAAATAAAACAAATCTCTTAGAGCCACACGCTCCAGTGAATTAAACCTCAGCAAAGCAATAAACAGGACATGCTGGAGGGATAGATTCCTGTCCCAGAGACTTCCCTCACTCTGGAATAGAATCCCAGTTGATGTTAGGTAGAGCCCCTTGCAGACTGTCTTCAAGAGAAATCTTGATGAGTGGATGGGAAATTGTAAATTTACCCCTGGGATCACTTCAGTGGCCCTGCTAGACAGAGGCCCAGGAAATTAATTTAAAAGGGAGACAAAAGCCAACACATTCTGGCTAGGCTTATAAATGCCCTTGGGCAGATAGCCTAGTACCTACCTATGAACCTACATGCTCTAGGGAACTAAACTTTGTCACCACAATAAACAGAAAATGCTGGAGGGATAGATTCCTGTCCCACAGACTTCACATACTCCAGAAAAAACTACCTATCTATATCAAACAAAGCTCCTCATTAGCACTCTTCAAGGAAAATCTTGATTATTGGATGGGATATAGGAAATTCACCCTGGGGATCACTTCTGTGTCTCTGCACGACAGTGGCACAGGAAAATAAATTTCTTAGGTGGCAAAAGCCAGGGTACTTTTTTGGCTGGCCTTGTATAGGCCCCAGGGCCGATAGACTAGTACCTACCTATGAACCTATGAACCTTTGAGCCTTGCCTAAAAAGGTAATATGGGGACAGTACAAGCCTTGGCCAGTATTCAAAAGCATAGGGGCGACAGGTGCAAACCATCTGTAGTGAAGCAACAAGGCTTGTCTATCATGTCATCACAGGCAGACAGAGACTGGATCCCCTTTGAATGACACCAGAAGTTCAGCAAATTGTTGAAGTTTATCATCTTTCTGTTATATTGCAGTATCATGTAGGTGAAGGTAAGATGCTTCTCAAGGTTTGACCCTGTGTGTATTAGCATGTGGTGCATCAACCCATATATGATATGGTCATGGCCTATGCATACAATACACTCACAATACACCTAGTATGATAAGCCTGCTGAGGTTAGCAAATGTGAAAAAAACCTTTGTGAAAACTGTCAGCAAATAATGTCTGTATTGCACCCTGTAACTCCATATTGCTTGCTGAAGTGTAAAGACGTACTTAGTTTGGATTAAGAACACTGCACTTGCCAACTGTGTGTGTGTGTGCATGTGTGTGCGCGTGTGTGTGCGTGTGTGTGCGTGTGTGTGTGTGTGTGTGTGTGTGTCTCCCTGGGGAGGAGCAACCTTTTTGGAGACTACTCAAACACCTTAAAAGTGGTATACTCATCTTTGTCAAATCCGATGATGTCACCATCCTACAAATATACCTGTGGAAAGGTGAAATCCCAGTAATGTGTATACCATGTCATGTAAATGTGTGCTACTGTCGTATCATAATGTAATTAGGTAGGGGTTTGAATCCTGCACTTGCTAACTGTGTTTGTGTCTCACTGGGGAGGAGCAACCTATTTGGAGACTACTCAAACACCTTAGAAGTGGTATACTCATCTTTGTCAAGTCTGATTATGTCACCATCCTACAAATATGTCTGTGAAAAAGTGAAATTCCAGTAATGTGTATAGTGCATTGTGTAAATGTGTACTGCTGTAGTGTCATAATGTAGTTAGGTGGGGGTTTGAATCCTGCACTTGCCAATGGGGGGGGTGTGTCTTCCTGGGGAGAAGCAACCTTTTTGGAGACTACTCAAACACCTTAGGAGTGGTATACTCATTTTTGTCAAGTCCGGTGATGTCACCACCCTTCAAATATACCTGTGGAAAGATGAAATGCCAGTAATGTGTATAGTGTGTCGTGTAAATGTGCACTGCTGTAATATCATAATGTAGTTAGGTAGGGATTTGAATCCTGTACTTACCAACTGTGTGTGTGTCTCCCTTGGGAGGAGCAACCTTTCTGGAGACTACTCAAACACCTTAGAAGTGGTATACTCATCTTTGTCAAGTCCGATGATGTCACCATCCTACAAATATACCTATGGAAAGGTGAAATCCCAGTAATGTGTATACCGTGTCATGTAAATGCGTATTGCTGTAGTATCATAATGTAGTTAGGAAAGAGTTTGAATCTCGCACTTGCTGACGGTGTGTCTGTGCTCCAGGTATGTGACACCGTTGGCCAATGTGGAGTGGGTTTTTATTTTTCTAGTGTATGACATATCACAATGACAACTGTATGTGCATTACACATGTAAGGTAGCTGTGGGGCAAATCCATATACATACATGTGACCTCAAGTATTTCATAGGTGGGTACTCTGCTTTCTCCATGAACACATGTGTTATCTTTGCCAGAGTGTGCTGGCACTTTCCAGACCTTAGGTCACTTCCGTATGCTATTGACAAGCTTAGCCACTGCAGTGATCCCTGGGCTACGGCTTCCATTTCACATCCACTCATCACAGTTTCTATTGAAAAGTGTGAGTGAGGGTTTACGCTTGAGGTATATTTGAAACCTGTTCCAAAGCAAGCAAAGTCTGGCAAAGATGACTAATCATTATAGGTGTACAACAACCTCTGTGGATCTGCATGCAAACCCTTTATTGCTTATGTGTTCCACAGAGGGATTTCCAAAACCCTTTGGTAATGTGATTATCAAAGGAGAGATGACTTAACACATGGCTCTATGTATACATTAGTACCTGTTCCACATTTTGGGGGCTACTACCTATGTGGTACTCTGGGGATACTTTGTTTTCTAAAAGTGGGCAACTATGCTTTCTTAGGCTTATAGCTTTACAGCATGAGTTTGACACCAGGTATCTATCTGTATGATACCCTTTTGGAGGATGTGTGGGTCATCTGGAGAATAAAGTATAGCCCACAGTATGCATTTTCATCAAATGTGGGCAGACATATCCCTACTGTGTTTGCTTGTACCTAAGAAAGCTATATGCCAAACAGGAGTGGTCCCAGGACTGAGTGCAGGAGAATACCACTTGTTACTGGCATAGAATAGTACATGGAGGCTGCAAATGTTACTGTGTGTCCTACATCTGTGTGTCAGTTGTCAAGCCATCATCTAACAATAGTTTATGGTCAGTCTGTTGAGGTTATGTCTAATACCAGTATGTAGGATGGTATGATTTGCTGGTGAGCTATAGCTTGGCTGTGTTGACCTCCCCTCCCTCACCTATAGGTTTGTTGACTGGCTTGAAGTCTACTATGTGTAGGAGCCATGATCTGGCCTTTAGAGAACTTAAGTGGGTATGGTGCAGTGTTTGCAGGTTCATAATGTCTCTGTTAATGAGTTCCATAATGCTGTGCTCCATAGCCTTCCAGATAACATTGGTCTGGCTTATAGGTGAGAGTTTCCAGGACCTGTTGTAGTTCTACCCTTAATCAATTTATGTTAACATTTGCACTGGGTGTGACAGGGTGGACAGGTTTAAGAATAAGTATATTAGAGGGTCAGGCCAGATTTGAAGGTTAGTAGACCATGCCAGATAGGCAGGATTAAGTTGGTTTGTACATGTGCTGAGGATGAATGAAGGGTATATTGTGAAATAGATGCTAAGGATGAAGCCGCCAGGTAACTGGAAAAGAGGAATTCCTAAGATGAGGTTTATGGCTGTGGTGAGAGAGGACATGCAGGTGGATGGTGTGACAGCGCAAGATGCAGAGGGC
The DNA here is from genome assembly GCF_019279795.1 of Protopterus annectens. Classification (NCBI taxonomy): domain Eukaryota; kingdom Metazoa; phylum Chordata; order Ceratodontiformes; family Protopteridae; genus Protopterus; species Protopterus annectens. The sequence continues at coordinate 872,118,161 of NC_056734.1, forward strand.
AGGAAGACATGGAAACAGATGATGTACTGTGGCGACCCCTAATGGGAGCATCCGAAAGGAGAAAAGAATGTTGTAGCTCAACCCTTGTGGACTGTGAACACCATTACCATTAGTCATTCCACATGTATGTAACCTGTATAGAAGCTTCATCTGGACAGAGCGTTTAGGTGAGTGGTGACTTCATATATCAGCTTCTGTATGACACAGCCAGGGACACTGTCCAGTACCATTGCCACTGTGGTGTGGACCATGTTAAAGAGATGTTTTAGCTAGACTGTCTGTGAATCATCAGGTATTACATTCTGCAGGTCTGGAAATGTGGCCCTTGTATAGCGACAGGGTGGTGAAATCCGCATTCAAACTGTCTGATAAGGAATTGGTAATGTCAGTCAGATAAGTGTACTTTGTGACCATTTACATTAACCGTGACCCAATATGAGATTTCCCCTGTAGATTATGGACAACAGTAAAGAAAGCTTTAGTGTTGCCTTTGTAATCGTTGCCATTTTGTATTTTGAAGCTTGCCTTGTATGTTTATTGAGGGATTGAATTTTCCCAATGATACAGACCAGAGAGGTTATCCCTTCTTGGTATGTAACTCTTTTTTGGTATAACATCACATCTTCTATTATATATTTAGTTTATAGCAGGGGTCCATGAGACTAATGCACTTTTACTGTATAAGTGAGAATTTCTTGTGTTTGTGATAGCACACTCCATGCAACCCTGAAGGTGAACAGTGTGCATTAATACAGGATTATGCAGGTGGGACAGTGTTAACCTTAGTAATGCAAACCAATGACAGATAGTAATAACAGCATCACCCACAGCATAGTGTCAACCTGTGTCATACACACACATGCATACTCAAATTCCAAAATGTGTGTAATACAATGGATACTGGCCACCAATAGAAATTATGGAGTGTTAACACTGGCAAATACAGGGCATGTCACCCTGCCCATGTGTCCAATATGCACGTACATGCAGACAGTGCACATCCACCATGTTCACAAATGTACACCTGCAAATCTGTGCTGCACACACCCCACACTTACTGTCCACTGTATAACACATGCTGACACAACTACACACATCAGCCAAGTGGCACATGGGCAAACAAAACGCAATTGGAATAAACACTGGTGTAAACAATACAACATTGCTAATTACAGCTTTAATGCATCATGCCTGCTCAGCTACACCTTCAAGGATATCATTACACTTTATTGCTGACAACATACTACACATTCAACCATTGCTATACTTTATCAAACTCACCCTGTGCATTAGCACCATGTTAGCCTGTTCCTGCAGCAATGTTACAGATGACAGGAGGTGGCACAGGTTTCATCATATGCACAGGGTGTGTTGTTGGTTTGCCAGAATCCTACACTGAGCCATAAAATCAACATGTGTGTGTGAGTGTGTGTGTGAGGGCCATGAGTACTGTTATGGGCCAATGTTGATGTAATGTGTGCGGGTATGTGTTTGCCCTAAGTTTCTGGTTTATATGTGTGTGTCTGCATGCACACAGTTTCACCATGTGGCTGCCATACACAGGGATTTGTGGGACATCTACAGATTGTACCAAGCAGGCTTTACAGATCACTGTCTCTGGCCATGGATATGGAACCTGTGCCTGGCAGGGGTGCTACAGACAGTATCAGGTACTAATCCAGAGTGGGTACTATCCGAAGAGGTTGACATATGTCCACTGGATCCAGGTCCCTGCTGGGACTGGCCAGAGTCATGTGCACGTGGTCTTCTAGGACGGTGTATGGACAGCCCCCCCCAACATTGCTGGGGCTGGTACTGCCACTACGGGAGCGGCTGTGACTTGCTGGATGTCCACGGCGACCTCCAGCTGCTGATGTTGCTGGCATACATCCACGTCGACGTCTCAACCGTCCCGCACTGTCCTGACATGGACATGACATTGTGGAGGACATCCAATGTCTCAGCCCAACGTCTATAAATGACCTCAGTGTAATTACGTATGGCACCTGCTAGATCACGGATACTGTCATTTACAGAGGTGTTATTAGCCCTCTGTGCCCTTAGTCGCTGTCTGGTGTACCGCTCCATTCGTGCCTGTGCCTCCATGACAGCCTGGTACATGCGTGTGGTTGAAAGAGTTGCGGCACGTCTGCCAGGGGCATGATCACCAGCAGTGCTCTGATGAGAACCCTTGGGCATCTGCCAATGTGGAACCATTCCAGATATCTGGCTATGGCTGCTGTGTCCTGATACATGTGCTATAGACACCACACTGTCCCGGTCAGTGCCAACTGTACACTGTCCCTCAGCTAAGGGCAACGGTGATGATGGATGTACAGGCAGTATGGCTGTGTGCATGGATGGGGTGGAGACTTGTGTACTGTCAATTGATGACCCAACAACAGACCCCGACAATATAAAACAACTCTGACCCTGACAAACCTGCCTGTGCCTCACCACACCTATCATCATGATCACTGTCTCTCTCAGTGACATCAGGTTCTCTGCTGTACTGAACCAGCCCCACCTCAGCACCTGTGAGAAGAAAACATGAAACACACTTTAAGACCTGAATATGATGTCAGACCACATGCACACATGTACACATGTACACATGTGCACATGCACACATGCGCATGCACACATGCACATGCACACATGCACCCATGCACATGCACACATGCACACATGCATACACACAAATACACTCCTTCCTAAAGCAGACACACACACACAAAAAACACCAGCAATCTCAGAACATACACAATAGCAGGTGATGGTGGGGTACAGTATTACAAGCAAAACAGTCATATCACACATGTCAGCATGCAGGACATGTGTTGCTCAACAGCATGCAGTGCGAGTGTAGACAGTCCTTGTTACTAACAGTATACATGGCTTTGATGCTTGTGTTTTGTTATTAGGTGATTGGCCTCCCCCTGGAATGCAAGGCATACATGGACACAACTTTGCTGTGCAAGTATTCAAAACTCTGTAATGTACTGTGCACCATAACTCACAGGTCTACATACCATGGCTGGATGTGTATCTGTTTTCCCAGATAGATATCCCATGCTGATTACAGCCTCTGTGTGTTTAGCAAATAATTGTGGACACAGTTTTAGCACATGCATGATGAGTATTCACACAACATCATCAGTGGTGCATGTATAATTGATGGAATACCATTCGTCCACATACCCAATGTGCAGTAGTTATGGTGAGTGTAGATCATATTGTGGACATGCCAGTGTCATCCATGACATGGCATGCTAAAACAAAACTGCATATTTAAACATCACACATACTCAATGTGTGTCATATGACCTAGCCACTCAATAGCATCACAAGCCATATATGTGTCAGTTATGCAAATGGTGATTGGTATGCATATTGTTTAGAGGTGCATGTGTTTGCACATACACAACATTGAGGTGTATAGCAATGAAAGCTATGTGTAGTACTGTGGTTGCAATAACTGGATGGGGTATAGTACCATAGTACCATAGGCCAACATCATGAAGCATCATGTGGTCACTCAATGCTACAAATGTTTCCCAAACCAGTACTAATCATGCTGTACTGGAACTGTACTACCTTGGCTACATTCACCATTTCACAACCAGTTGTTACATGGGTTTGTAAGGAGGCCAATAAGGAGCATTCCCTGACATGAATGTGTAGTGTGTTGCAGAGTGTTTAAATGCCCCATGATAGGCCTCTACCCCTCAGGTATATTATGTGTAATGTGTGGATGAGATTTTGGATACTAGAGTGTGTCTTTACAGAGGTTTTGTGAATCCTTTATGTGTAGCATGTTAAAATGCTCTGTGTATGACATAGTTGTGTATGTTATGTGCATGTTGAGTATCAACATTGCCTATCCAATGGTCACTACAGTGTAGCCACATTTGTTTGAGATGGTCTGGGTATTGCATGTATTTGAGGCAGCTAATCGCATTAGTGAGATGTGTGTGGTCTTACACCAAACATGCACAGCATGCATTATGGGTAGGTGTGTTACATGTGTACATGGCCTACATCTTAACTATGACATGCACTTTTATTTACAATAATAAATGTAGAACACACTCACCAGCATCTGCCTTGATGTCACCCCAGAGGGACCTACATAGAGATGAGACAGTTTTTCAGTGGCCACAACTGTGACATTGCTACTGTGTGTTTGCAATCTTACAGTAGAACAACAGTTTATATTCACAGGCCTACAATTATGTTCCAAATGATCAGTATTGCACAACAACAGGCTCCACATTTTCTAACTACACACTCCACATCACACATATGCATGATCTACCAATACAGATAACAGTAGTCTACAGATATGCCATATTACCTGCATGCTCCATGTGTGCTTGCTGGGTGGCTCCAACCTCCATCATGGTGTATGTCTGCTGCTGTTGTTGTTGGGCAGGTGTCACGAGGCTAAGGAGCAACTCCTCCACTCTGGTGAGGGGGGGGGTGGATATTAACACCACCTCCTGTTGCAAGCTGTTGTCTCCGCACATCAGAAGCATGCTGACGGACATGTCTGAGTATATCACTGCAGTGGTGGCGTACCTGCTCATATGTCCAGTTATGCAGGCCTACCTCATTTACCCTCCAGACAACATCTTGCCACATTGCAGTACGCTTCTGCTCGTTCTGGCTGGTTCGTGAGAACATTAGACTGTAGTACTGAATCATACAGCTAGTAATGATCTCATCTTCAACACTACTATAGCTGGAATTTCTGTGATGTGCCATGATCCCTGGAAGACATAAAGACAAAATATGTCTGAGCATTTCATATGGCACATTTAACATTATACATTACAGATATCAATGAACTGCCATATATAGCAACCTATTAGCTAACTGAGAGTGAAACACTTTAACTACCACTTATCACTGCTCACCCCACAACTGCTTGAAAGTGCCTGGCTCACTCTATCTAATGAACCATGTTCTGCACAGCAACAAAATAAAATCACTGTATAAGACTATACAAGAGTACCTGGCACACTATATGCAACACAATGCACCACCTAGCCACAGCAGATATACATCAAGCTGATGTGTAAAGAAATATGTCATCCATCACAATGAGTGTAAGATCCAGTAAATGTATTACTATTATACCACACAACTTGTTAACGGCAAATCCATGGCCAAAATATGTGCACAATTGGGAATATAGGTCACATACTGCTGTAATCCACTATAAATGTTGCTAGATACGCAGTTATATGTTTTACCACACATATGACAGAGGACATGTTACAGACATACCCACACACACATCAGACATAATTACAGGACACAAAGGTACGGCAACCCAGATAAACTTTATGTGTGTACTATACAGTACTGTGTATCAGTACTTACAAAACCTTAATCTTGAGGAATGTAATCTGTGATGAATACAGGGACCACACAAAACAGTGGATGCAAGCAATGTGGACATACACCATACTTTGCTGTACAGGCCCACAGCTTCAAGTAATACTACCGTACACACAGGATTTGGATTCAACATCAATACCAATCGATAATCATAGATATAGTGCTTTAGCCTCCAATGACACACCCCACTTAAAACCAAGGGACTTAATCACATTGTATGCCATAGCACTTTTCCTTCCTAGCAACAGAATACACAGCTTTTGCTGGGATCAAAGCAAGGACCCATAATACCATGACATAAACAGTTTCCCACTAAGCTATCCCACAAATACATATCTTTGACGTATTCACAAACACATTGACCATCACAGTCAGTCAACAGTACAGAGAATCTATTGCAACAAGTAGATGTAGGTGTGTATGAGTATATATGACTCTCTCTCTCTCTATATATATATATATATATATATATATATATATATACATACATATACACATCCATTGGTATACATATACATATATATGTAGGCACATATACATTTCACCTTTCATAGTGGGAATATCAATTATACAAAGGATGTGAGATGTACAGTAATGTAATAATATCGCACAGACTTGTGATAAATGCATTGAAAGTGTTCACAGCCCAGGTAGATTTAGCAGGCCTCACTGGTTTCAACATTGCAAACTGAACAAACCACCCACAGTGTTTAACCACCACATGTCATATACCAGCACTGTATGCTGTCTTGTTTGTCACACACTAAAACCTACATACAAATATGCAAATACTAACCTTCACCAACATATATATCTCCACCCTTTATAAACAGTTGCAGTATGTCCCCTGCTCTATGCACATATACAGATTTGAATATATATGACACATATATATTATATATTTCTCCATATGTGTGTGACATACACACACAAGGTCCACACTGTTGTAAGTCCCTGGACCTCACAGCTGAACTGTTGGGCCTTGCTGCAACACAAACAGGTGTCACATGTGAACACACACTAACATTAGAGGGGGTATATATAGCTACAAATGCTAGATAAGCATACTAGACTTCTACAGCAGTTGCCAATGCTAAGCTACACTTTAATATGACTATCATGCATGTGTTGCTCTGTCACAACCATGTTTATATAATGACAGCGCTAATACCCCCAACAGCCATTAGCCACACTACTGTACAGAACACAGATAACATGGATCAGATCTTTGACATTTAATGCTGAGCTACACATTTCACAGGTATGTCCCACTGCCCACAGGTACACACTGCATTGTCCATAGCAGTAGTTAAGCAGGACATATGTGCATAGATAAGTACTGCTGCAACATATGAATGGTTCACATTATGTAGACTACTCTTCAAAAACATCTACTACATGCCAGTAAATACATATGTGTCACATACCTTTCCTTTGTACGATTTGGTATTATTTCTTTTTCTTTTTCCTTTTCTCTGTCTCTCTCTCTCTCTCTCTCTCTCTGTCTCTGTCTCTCTCTCTCTGTCAGTCTCTGCAATAGACTGATTGAGTTTGTTGGCAGCGATTACAGCCTGCTTTTGTGGGTATTTGCACATGAGCATGTGATGGTCTCTGCACCAATTAGTAGCCACCATTTGCTAATTGCATGCAGCCTGCTGTGTAGTAATTGCAGTAATCACTGTCATAGCAACCCAGTACTATAAATTGCTAACTCAGGTAGGCATGGCCCTATCAGCTTTCCAAGATGGAGATCTTCCTTGTTTGCTGTGGACATCATTGTTTAAGACAGAAGGTTGGTATAGTTCTTATATCAGAAGCCAGGGGTGTAGCTAGTGATTTACATTTTATACTGAGACCTAAATGTTGCTGCTTCCAGTACACACTTGTCAGTGTAGAAATGGACTCACCCCTCAAAATGCTAACCTAAGATACATGGGAGGATGTACTTTCTTTTCAAATTTTATAATTAACTGCCATACAAAGCTAGTTATTGAGATGTATTCCTTTGGCACAAAAATTGTTTGTGAACTGCTATACTGTGAATATTCATTTACTCATTTCTAAACAGTTTGTGCTTTTTTAGTGTTGACATTAGCACAAGCTGCTCAAGAAAACTGGACACATTTCAGTACTGTGAGTATGCTTATCTATGTCCTTGGCAGACCCTGCACACACAGATATATTCTACATATTAATAAACAAAAAAGCATAAACATTGTCTGTGTCTACATTCCCCAAGGGAAGAACATTGACACCCTTGAGGAATTCCTAGTCTGGCTTAATAACAACCAGCCACAGGAAATTATAATCCTCGGGGATTTCAACACTGACTGGTCAACCTGTACCACTCAATCCCCGAAGACCCATATTAACCTCCATGGATTTACCCAAACCATAACCTCACCCACTAGGCTAGGTAAATCACATAACAAAGCTAGTACTCTAGATTGGATACTCATCAACTCCTCCCAGCTCTACTCAACAGGCACATTACCAGATGATCTAAGCGACCATTGCCTCACATATATACTCAGACACAAGATTAACTACTGTCATCAACCCACATACAGAACTATAAGAAGCAACAAAAGCTTTGATCCTCTAAAATTTAACAATGAACTAAAGGCATGCAACTGGTCTGCCCTAAAATGGCTCCCACTAGACGAAGAGGTCTCTTATTTCAATGACAAATTCCTTACCATCCTTAACCTTCCTGCTCCTAGTCGGACTAGTAGAACCAAGGTCAATACTGCACCTTGGCTCACCAAAGAAACTAGGGACAAAATTACATCAAGAAATAAAGCATGGGCCACCTACCGCACAACTAAAACCTAACCTGACCAACTCCTATTTAGACGACTAAGAAACAAGGCAAAAAAATCCATAACAGTAGATAAAAAGAACTACTACCACCGCCTACAACAAGTACACAAAACTAAACCTCAGAAATTCTGGACAGGAATAAATAGACTCCTCCACCCAGGACAAACCACTATCCCAAACCCAACTGGCACCAATCAAAAAACCCCAGAAAACACTGCAAACTCCTTTAACTCTTTCTTCACTGAAACCATCCAAACTTTAGCTAACCAACTCACACCCACAGGACTTATTCCTAACAAAACAAAGTCCAATACAAATAGCCCCCTTCAAACTCCAACCTGTTCCCACCAAACTCATTAAGACCCTACTTAGTAAACTAAGACCCACCACCCTGGCTGCAGACCTCCTCCCAGCTGACTACTTACAAAAGGCTGCAGAGGTAATTGCATACCCTATATCTATCCTTATCAACCATACCATATCAGAAGCCATTATCCCCAACATTTGGAAAATCTCACATCATACCACTACACAAGGGGGGCAGTACTACTGAACTGTCCAACTACAGGCCCATAGCTATACTGTCTCCCCTAGCAAAGATCATGGAGAAGTGCGTTCATATTCAACTCATGAAATATCTCTTAGAGAATAAACTACTATCCAATTCACAACATGGCTTTAGGCCCAATCACAGCATCACAACAGCTCTCCTCTACTTCTCTGACACCATTAACCACAATTGGAACAATAACAATCTGTCCTCTGCCATCTTCTTAGACCTATCCAAGGCCTTCGACATGGTGGATCACAAAATGCTTATGAATAGTTTGGAAGCCCAAAACTTAAATAAGCAAGCCCTCCAATGGTTTGAGTCCTACCTACAAGACAGGCAACAGGCAGTACTGTGGAAGGGTAAACTCTCCTCTCACCTCCCCATCAGACTTGGAGTTCCCCAGGGATCAATACTAGGTCCCTTTCTTTTTTCTATCTTTATAAATGAACTTAGTGCAGTCATTCCAGAGGCTACCTGCATTCAATATGCGGATGACTCAACCTTGATCTTCTCTGCCTCCTCCCCTACAAAACTTACCACAATAACCCAAAACACATTCAACAAGGTTGAAAACTGGCTATTAAACCAATGACTAATGCCAAATCCCAACAAAACTAAGTTATTTCTCTTCAACCCAACAAATAGGACCAAATCACCTTAATTCAACATAACAGCTAATAATGGCACCATCATCTCCCCAGTAACCCAAACTAAACTATTGGGTGTCATGATCGACGACAACCTTAGGTTTGATGTACACATCAATCAAACCATAAAAACTGTTAATAAAAAATTTGGCAGCCTCTATAGGATCAGATCATTCCTAACCCCGCAAGCAAGAACTGCTATTGCCCGCACCCATCTTCTATCAACCCTTCTCTACGCCTCCCCTCTCTTCTCCCACCTGAGTAAATCCGATCTAAAGAAATTGTCTACATGATACAACCACATTGCTAGATTTGCAACTGGCTCACCCTACTGGACCCACCATTGTCTGAACCTGAACCTCCTGGGCTGGCTGGAACTACACCAACTCCTCCAGCTCAACCAGCTCATAGTTGCCCATAAAATACTTCACCACCCAGACACTACTCCAGCTCTCAGAAACATAATTCGCCCCTATAGTAACAATCGAACACTTCACTCATCCACAAAAAGACTAGTACTTATGACCAAATCACACCACGCTGCAGGTGACTCCCTCTTCGCCAACTCTGTCGGTAAATACTGGAACTCACTACCAGATGACATTTCCCAAGAACCCTCGCCAATGCTATTCAGACACAAACTTAAAAGCCACCTTATGTCACATTGGTTATGTCCCTGTACCAATCTTGACTAGTACCCCTATACCCTCTCCACCTCCTTAACTTCATACAAATTACCCTAACAGTCCATCCAAACAAGATGATCAATCATATTAACTAATCTAGGTATTATTGCCTAAATAAAATATCCTAAACCTAGGTAATAAGGTATCAATTACCTACTACCACAACTTAGAAAATGTCTCATGCCTCATGGATGGATATATTCTGCTATGCCTGTAATCAGCCTGTATGTTCTGTAACTGATATCATTATACTATCTACTTTTTCTTTCTGTATTCACTGTTACTTAATGCTATCTACCTAAAAAATTTGTAAAGTGTTATGTGTTTGGAGCTTTTCTCCCCGGGACTCCACTGAAAATGGATATGTATCCAGTTGGACCATCCCGGTCAACAAATGTAAAATAAATAAATAAATAAAAATTTGGCAAGGGGTGCAGAAGTACAGAGACCATACGTATTATTGTGTGAATGTTATCTTGCTGGACTTACAGGGTTGCTGTGTACATGTTAGTTTATCAAGACAAGTAGTCTGTCTGCATAACTCCCAACTGTGGACCTATCCACATGGTAGACAGAGATTAGCCTGTTACTCGTTGTCTGTGCACCACACAGGTCTATTCAGCACTTGAGCAATGGCATTGTTACAGTTGGTTGCTACCAGTACATGGCTACATCCTTTTGTATTTCAGTGTTGTATTCCTACATAAGGGTATACTTCCAGAACTCCTTCCAAAGCTATTTGCACAGTGTATAACAGCAGAAAGGCTGATATGCCTCAGTGTTTCTGCCTCTGCCAGACCTCTCAAACACTCAGGTACATATTTGAACAGACTCAGGGAAATGTAGAGAAAAAGTCAGGGACACCTTTAAAATATTAGTGCCATTAAGTTGAGACTTTGAGAGAACCAGAGCATATGTATTAATACACATTTTCGGAAGTAAAAGAAGTGTCTAACTCTTAATTATTGTCATTACTCATTACGTGTAATTCACAACCTTTCTGAACAAAGTCAGTAGTTTTCAGAGGGATTCAGAGGGACAGAGCTAAATTTTGTTTCAAAATCAGGGACATCCCTGAAAATTAGGGACAGTTGGGAGGTATGGCCTCTGCCCTAAACAGATATCCCAGTGTTTGTCCTGCTATGATACTGTGTGGGGGTTGTAAAGTGATGGTGTAACATTATTTCCTGCTAGAATGGCTGCTTCTGTTATCACAGTCATGTAATGTAATCCCACAACTGTTGGTAAAGATCCACAGAACAAGTTGTGTGGTATGGCATTCCTATTTTTCCTTAACATTCACTCATTGTGATGCATGATATATTTATTTCAGCACCAACTTGTTATATATCTACTGTGGCTTAGTGGTACTTCATGCAATGTAGTGTGTGCAAGGTCCAGGGTTCAAGACTGACAGAGGTGTTTTATTTTGCTGCTGAGTAGAACAAGGGCCCTCACATACAGAGTGACTAAGGCACTTTTAAGCAGTTTTGAGCAGGTTTGTGCAGTTTTGCGCAATGCTTGGCAATGCTTAGCTAAGCGCAAACAAGCGCACACTCATGTAAACCTGCTAACTACTGCTTAATAGTGCTTACTCCCGCTAACCCCCATGCTCATTTCTTTGAAAGAAAAGAAAAAATGGAAAGATAGGAAAGAGGTGAAAAAGGGGTACAAAGAGGGGAAGTCAGTAGGGAAAATAGCTCGGGATGTGCAGGACGGGTGTAGGAAAGGTCCATAGCTGCCCATTTCTTTAACAGCAACAGCTGTGCATATGGAATAAATTTGGAGGTAAATATGAAACCTTCAACCCCTGAGAGAGGGGTGAGGACAACAAAGTATGTTGTAATGCCAATTAAATTACATTTTATGTGTCCAGGGGACATGCGTGCAAAAAGGGCAGCTATGTATGGGGCATAAATTTTTTTTTGGGAGCACATTGCCCTTTTTTTTTTCAGGTGAGAGTGGAATGTGGGGTAGGGGAAGTAGGTATATTTGGGGAGGTAGGTTGGGGAAGTAAACAAGCAAGACAAACAAGACGCATACAGGGGTGGAATATGATACATGTGGTGGGTGAACACCATTGATGGGGAGGGATGTTTGGAAATCACAAGCCCATGAGCCCACAGATGGCAACAGTGGAACTGAAATCCCCACCCATGGGCAGTCACCATTGCACCTTCACAGCCCAGAGGGTGGCTGTGCTGGGGGCTGTGTAGGAGGAGCAGGCTGACCCAGGAGTTGTGCCACTCGTGCCTCAAGCTGGCGTAGAGGTTCTGCAACAGAATGCTCTATCTCCCTATGCACCACAGCCTGGGCCGTTCGAAGGGTGATAGGTGGCCCTACTCCACCCACGCTTGCACGGGGGGACCAACCCTATCCCCTGCAGCGCTTCCACCTGAAGGTGGCACAGGGCCAATGGAGGAGGAGGTCCCAGGCTGGGCACCAGACCTGCTGGTGCCAGGTGCCATGGCCAGCTGAGGTGGGACAGGTGGGTCCACTGGGACCGGCCTTCCCATACGAACTATGTTTTGGGGAATTTAATACAGATATGGGTTAGTAACATTCAACAGCATTCACAGTTAGTTATAACAACATGCAGAAGTATTCCCATTCACCCAACACACCAGAGATTCAACAGTTGAAAAGCAAGCATAACACATGCATATATATATATATATATATATATATATATATATATAACAATAGTGGACATTACAACAGAATGCAGGTTTAATTGATGGCAACAGGCCACCAATATTGTGGTTTTTGAACAGGGCACATGCATAGAAATGAACGCAAATATTTATAAACCAATAGGACATATGTCTCAACGAATGTTTTGAGATTAGACATACCCATTGAGGTGTGGAATTGCATTTTGTATGCACATACAATAGGGTGGAAAGGATAGCTCAATTAACAACTTATATATCCTTCCAGTTTACACCACATTCCTATTAACTGCAGTTATATGTCCCTTACATATATTATTACACGACCCAATGTTCCTCTGTTGTGCAATTGGATTTTGCTAGATCATTATATAACATGAGTTGTATCTGACATACAAACTGTCCAGGATGCAGATGTTACTGCTACATATTTTGAGAGTTGCTCACACACAGTACTGCTGAGATGGTACACTGACAGCTCTACTTTCTTATAATTATCTAGTTATGTTCTGGTGAAATTATCAGTTATATGTTAACAGCTCCCTACATTTCTGGCAGCACACTGACATTTTTGGGGAACACAATACCAAGCTACTCATGTGCCAGATTAACCTGTACATGCTGGGCATGAACCAACAGTTAAGGGCTGTGAATATGCATAAAAGCTACTGGCACTCCCTTCATTCACTTTATATGGGCCTACCCAAGTGTGGGTTAACTAACACTGCTTAATATAACAGTACTCTTTCTAAAATGCAACAGTACAACAACATATCAAAGAAAATCACACAGATGCACTCCAGGAATTATACCTTTATTAAAGAATTATTACACCTTTATTTATTGGGTTAAAACACTTTTTGAAGGCTCTCTCATTTATTTTATATAACAGTACATGCAGAATAATTACTAACCTGCCTGGTGACACAGCCTTTGCAGCCTATCTTCATGGGCTTGCTGATTCATAGCCCGGATACCTGCAGCTGTGAAATAAATGCAGTGATAATGAGACATGCCTATCCATAGTATAGACAAGAATAGCAATTCTTAAATACTTAATACAATGGCTACTTACTCAGTAGTGGGGCATTTTCCATCCCATGGGCCTCCTGGATCCACGGGTCCAGTTGATCCTCCTTACTTAGCTTCAGATCAGAGTAATGGTGCCTGATTTGCTCACCAGTCTGAGGAACACCAGTGGCACTGGTGAGATCACAAGCTAGACAGCTCCAGGCCTCCGTTTTGCATTGGGTGTCCTGGTACTGGCCCCGCAGGGGTCTTTTCTCATGATTGTGGACATGGAGCCAAACCATTACTTTGGTCTCCTCAGTGCCCCAACGTTGCGCTCGAAATTGACTGCCTTCTCCAACACCAGCCATGCTGACTGCAGAAGGGAGCTACAACCAGTTATGGCAAGTATTCCTGCCTGTGGAGCTTAAATATGCCTCATTTCCTGCACTTATTTGTGATTGGCCAGTTTTAAAAAAACTCAGCTGTAGGCACACTTGCTTAGCTGATGTTAGCAATGTTTAATATTCCTTTGATAGATATGTGTCTGTTGAAAGTGCATGGTTATGAAATGCTGTCATGGCTTAGTTGTTATGTACTGTGACTATAGTGTACAGTATCCCAAGTTCGAGCCCTGTCACTGTTTTTTATTTTCCTACTGGCCAGACCTGAATGGTTAAGGTACAGTAAAGGAGGTGTGGCTGTGTTTAGCCGACTTTGCTCAACGTTGCCCGACTTTGCTCAGCGTTGCTCGACGTTGCCTGACGTTGCCCGATGTTGCTCGACATTACCCGACGTTGCTCGACATTGCTCGACGTTGCCTGACATTGCTCGATGTTGCCTGACGTTGTGCTGTTTAGCGCGGTACGCAGCTATGCACAACCATGTTCTGTTTGAGCTTGTTTGTGTGATGCACAGCTTTGCGCAAAGACATTGTACTAGTTAACGCAGTGCTCAGCTATGAGCAATTAAATATAAATATGCTCAATACTGGTAAAATATGCTTAGCAGTGCTTTACATTTCTTAAAATAAGTTACTCATGCATCAGTATGCATAACCATTTCACCTTCCTATAATTCGTTCACTACTATATATAACATTTTAATGCTTTTTACAAAACTTTAAATAATACATGTCAGGAAATATTTTTGTTTCCAGATTTCCAACAGAAAATGAAAAGTGTCGTGGTGGGACTCAAACCGGGAGTGCCTCCTCTTTGTGCGAAGGCTCTAACCACTACGCTATCGCTATTTTGCTTAATTTGCATATATTTTTCTTATTATCCTCTTCGATGTCTAAACTGCTAACTGTAGCTAAGAAATGGGCAAACACGTGCAAACACGTGCAAATATGGGCAGCTATATCAGAAATGAAAAAAAAAACATTTCTTTTACTTTTTATATTTGTACGGGGTTTATTATATGGGGGAGTGTAGTGTTAGAATGTACACATGTGAGTGGACTCGCTCATGTAACTAGACATTTCCTGAGTTTCAAACTTGCAGGGGCATGGATATTTGGACTGATTGGCAGTCTGATACGCCCCCTACACTCGTCCATGCTCCATGTTCATTTTAGAGTTGAGTCAGCGCGCCCTCATTAATATGCATGGAGCACTGCTGTCTTACTCTTAAACTGGCTCTTCCGTGTAAGACTAATTTAGTCTTACACAGAAGATTAGTGAATCCTGGGGAATGTTTAGACCTCTTAAAACAGCATAATGCAGTACAACTATGTACTGGAATCACTAATATAGGCTTAAAGACCTTAGCTAAATCAGATACGGACTGTTAAAATTAATTTAAAATCAGATCAAAAAGGGAAAACCCTTATCTGTCTTTCTGTGTGTAGTAGAACTATTACAATTCCACAAGTAACCACAACTATATGAGTATATCACAAGTGATCTGTTTTGGCAGCTGTCTGACAGAAAATAAAAGCAAATATTTGGCATAAAGTGTCAGTGGTGCAACAGCTAGCATGCTTTCCTTTGGTGCTGAAGTCTATGTGTTCTATTCCCACCCTAGGTTGATGGATTGCTGTGTGTTGTCCTTTGGATGAGATGTTAAAGGGAGGTCCCATATGTTTGAGTTGATAATCACTTAGGTAGAGGTAAAGGATCTCATGACACCAGTTGAAAAGAGTATTGACTAGAGTAACTCTGGTATTACATTGGGATGAAACAGTCAGGCTTGAAACGACCTCTGAGTTGATAGACTAGTAACCTCCTATGAGTAGGAAAAGTTTCTGCTAATGGCCTTGCAAAAGTTCCATTAGATGTACAAATGCCACCTTGGGTTTCCCCTAAAATGTGTCCACTAGCCTAGTGGGACTAACCTGGTCAACAAAGAATAAATATAAAATAATAAGGTTATTACTTGATTCCTTTATGTCTTTTGTTTTGTTTGTCCTGTACCAGCTGAAAATTAAATATCCATGTCAACCCCATATTGACATATTCAGTTTATTATTAAGACTAGTTGTAGCACCCCAGTAACCCCTCTTAGGAGTCTTCTCTGTCTGGATAGGAAACACTTTTCTGTAACTCAGTCTTATAGCTGGGCTTGGGATAATAGATGGCAGCTGGAAGCTGCCATCATTCTCTCATGTCCAGTGATTTAACAAATCTCTAAGTCCCTAACCTCTTCCCTTATAACTTACTTATGCCAAAGAAGGACCTGCTATGCATCTTCATCCCAGCACTGGCACATTTCAGAAATCATGCTTTGAGAGTTGCTCTACATGTCTATTACTCAAAGAGAAACACACATTACCAGATCACATTGTTGCCCTGCTGTATTCACCTCTTCTTCATGAATTATTGTTGGTGCAATTTATTTATTGTTTTATTTATTTACTTTTTGATATTTGATTACCAGGAAAGTCCAACTGGGTAGAAGCCCATTTTCACTGGAGGCCAGGGGAGAAAAGCTCCAAATTATCACAAAACATTACAATAATTTTTAAATCTTCAAAAGTAAAACACAAACATCTGCAATTTAAATATTTACACAAATTTAATATAATATAAAAAATTGGTTAAGAATCAATAAAGGTTATATGACAATCACTTAATATTTAGAGAAATTTTAGAAATTTTATAGACAAAAATAAAGGTAAGTGAATATAATAGAAACAGGAATTGTAATATGAAATGAGGGAAACATAGGCTTATGGTATATTTAGAGAAAAAGTCATGGAAGAGAAATTGATAGAAGTAAGGAAGTAAGTGAAGAAGTGAGAGCAAGGGATATAATAAATGAAAAGGTACTTGTTCACATTTAGGGATATGGTTTATCCTGGTTTTGAGGAAGAACAGAACCAGATTTTAGCTAGAAAGTCTTTCAGGGTGGTTTTGAAACATGGGTATAGACCTGATGGATACAGGTAAGGAGTTCCGGGCCTTAGCAACCTTGTACAAGTACAGACAATACACAGCAGATCTGATAGGTTTGTAGACAGACAGAAATTTTTGGTCACTGGATTGCAATGGCCAACTGGGAACATAGTTGTGTAGAATGTTTTATTTTGTACTGAGCAGGCAGATACATGCTGGATAATTTTATAGGTGATAAGAAGCTGTGTATATGCTAGTTGATGAGGCAGTTCTAACCAATTTAGGCTTTTCAGTGCTATACAGTGGTGGGTTCTGAGAGGGGTATCTGCTGCAATTGTCTGGATTGTTTAATTTCCCAGGATGGTCTAGTCAGTGTCAACTTTTCATTCTCTCTCTCTCTCTCTCTCTCCCCTTCATTAGACTGTGCAGTGCTTAAGTCACTAAGTTATCCTGGGAATTTTGGGTTGTAGTCAGGCCTCCAAGTTATCTTGCTGATTCAATTTCCTGACAAACCCTACCATTATACCTGACTATCCCTTACCTTTATATCTGACAATACCCTACCATTATAGCTGGCAACCCCTTACCATTATATCTGACAACACCCTACCACTATAGCTGACAAACCCTTAACATTATATCTGACAACACCCTACAATTATAGTGGACAACCCCTTACCATTATATCTGACAACACCCTAACATTATAGCTGACAATTCCTTATCATTATATCTGACAACACCCTACCATTATAGCTGACAACTTCTTACCATTATATCTGGCAACACCCTACCATTATAGTTGACAGCTCCTTACCATTATATCTGACAACAACCTACCATTATAGCTGACAACCCCTTACCATTATATCTTTAGCTTTATATTTCTTCTGTGTAGTTTACAGAAGGCTGAAATAAATTATTTGGAATCTTTCTAATACAAATAATTTCAGTGGTCAGCTCTGACTGAAACTGTTTTATGGGCAACAGTGTAACGCTAAACTTTACAACAGATCAAAGCTTTGTCTTCATAAGGTCCTAATTTATACTAAAAATCAATTTGGGATGCAATGAATCAGAGTGAAGTTTTATATTAATATTCATCCAAATTGTGCTTTTATTGGTTAATTTCATTAGATAAAGGATTCAAATTTTATGTGAAAGGCAGACAGGCAGAAATAAAAGGCACGAAAGGTTGTTCCTCTTGGCCAGAGGAACACTTTTTCTTGGTTTTTGGTTTTCTCTGACCTGCATGGAATGATTTAATTAAGTTCAGATGGAAGACTAATAGCTTTTTCATATGACGTAACAAAGAATTAGGACAATTTAATGGAAAAGTTGAGAGGATATTAAGAATTTAGGCTCTTCACTGCATCAAAAGTATATGCTTGGTGTCATACTAAAGTGTAAAGTTTGCATCACTTTTAGCAGTGTCAATTAATCAATACAAATATATGGCAATCATTCGAAATGTCGAGATCTGCTAGAGTGAGTTGCGAAACATGGAGACTGAATGGCCAAAAATGTACTTATTTATACTAAATCTGAGATGGCCACTTCTCAGAATAATCCCTTTTGTCCACAGTATGGAAATGTTCAAGGGGTGTAGGGGTGCAAGGGGGGGGGTTCGCCTTCTATGCAAAAAAAGAAGTTTAAAGAAGAAGAGTGATATTTGAGATGGACTCTTCTCCTGTAGTTTTGTTTTTTTTTATGGGGCTTGTCGTCACTTGGTATCTTGAGTGCTGACATTTATTTATTGACATTCGATTACCAGGAAAGTTTGAATGGGTAGAAGTCCATTTTCAGTGGAGGCCTGGGGAGAAATACTCCAAAGTATTACAAAACATTTTAAGAACAATAATTTTACAATCTTCAAAAATAATACAAAAAGCATCTACAGTTTAAATAATTATACCAAATTAGGCATAACATGAACATGTTGATTAAGCATAGATACAAGTTATATGGCAATGAGTTAATATTTTATAGAAATTTAGCTAGTTTACAGAGAAAGTAAAGGTAAGTTATTATAATATAATACAAACAGGAACCAGAATATGAAGTGAGAGAAAAACAATCTTATACTGAATTCAGAGAGGTCAGGGGAGAGAAATTGCTAGAAGTAAGGAAGTGAACAAAGAAATGAGAGCATGGATGTGTAAAGTATGAATATTTCTTCACATTTAGGGATATAGTTTATCCTGGTGTTGAACAAGAACAGAGTCAGCTTTTGGCTAGGAAATCTTTCAGAAAGATTTTGAAGGAGGTATTGACCTCATGGATACAAATAAGGGATTCCAGACCTTAGCAACATGGTACAAGTACAGACAATGCCCAGCAGATCTGATAAGTTTGTAGACAGACAGGAGTGTCTGGTCAGTGGCTCTTAATGACTGATTGGAAACATAGTTGTGTAGAATGTTATTTAGTGCTGGACAAGTAATAGGGACATTTCAATAGCAAGCCCAGATATAATGTCGGGGCCACTAGAAATGATATTTGTAGCTTTAGATAGTGCACTTAGGAAATGTTATATAGCAAACTTGGGGGAGCATTACTCAAGATGTTGTGGAACTTCTGGAGTGAAATTGGAACTAAATTTATTTGCAATTATATTAACACTATCTTTAAAGCCGGAATGAGTAATCCTATTATAAATTAATTTGCACCATTGCTGAGTGTTAGTTTTTATTCCTCTGAAAGAAGGATTTATGATAAACCTTCATTTTAAATGTTAATTTTTACTTTTCCACTTTGATCTTTCTTGTAACTTTTAGCAATTTTTTTCAGATAGGCTTTAATGTGATGAGAGCCTTCATTAACTTTTATTTCTTTAATTATTGGGCATATTAATGCTGACATTCAACCAATGTGCTTTTTTTTACATTTAGAAATATATGTGGTTTTCATTGGGACTTCTAGTTTTTTACTATTTGTTAGATGGGAGTAAAATTCATTGGCACAAGTGACAGCTTTGTCTTTTTAAAGTCTTTAAATTCAGCGGTGTCTGCTGTGGTGGGCTTTGATGCAAAAACTAGAAGATTACTAATTTCTGATCAGATCTGAATAGAGATAAGGATACTAAAGAAACAGTACAAGCAGGTATGATGCTGATAAGGATAAGGGAAAAAAGAAGATTCTCCCCTAGTGGGATCATTAGCTTTTTATAAAAGGGTGTTAGCATTTACTGTTTACTAATCTCTAGTTATACCCAAACCTCTGTCATGTATGCACTTTATGGGTAGTTCACTAAACACATTTAGAAATGTTCATCTGTCTATAAGGGATATGAACAGTAGTGTATAACAGGATATGAATTATTTTACTTGTTCTGTTTAGGATAATTTAAAGTTTGGTAAGTTGCGCTTGTAAGTTATGTGAAATTTGTCTACAGATAATTGGGTCTCTGGCAAACACTGATACCCCCATGCATTTTAAACATGCATAGCATGTCCTTCAGTGCTGAGCACCTTATATCAGCAGCACCTACATGAGCCAAGATCAAGTTGTAATAATATCTGACCAGTAAGAGGGACTGTAGAGCTCTTTTATGTCATGGATCTTGGCACCAGAAAGGAGATGTCATCCTCCCTTTGCACAGCCTAGTGAGTTTAGAGTTAGTGTGTCTGTGTGTGTGACAATGGTGTCTGCAGTTACTAGGGCATTTTTACAAGTATGTGCAAAATTAGTACCAGTGGCAGGTTTGCATTCTACAGTTTGATGATTCATGTGAGCGTGGCATGGTGGAATTGTGTCAGTGCATTGTTGACAAGTCCTGATTTTTGGAGGCTTGAGGAGTGATTTTTTTTTTTTTTTTTATACTCTCAGCTTGTGTTGGTCTAGTTGGATCTTCTGGGGGTGTAGGTAGGTTTTTGTGTTGCTTATTGACCATCTGTGTAAGTGAGAGGGTGGATTCCAGTTTAGATAGATAATTACACCTCCCACAGGTAAAGCTCCAGTTGTAGTTTGTTGTCAGTAATAATTTAGATTGAATTAGACAGTTTCTATACTTTCATGGAATGCCAAGTGCATTCAGGCTGCTAACAGAAGGGATAGAGGTAGGCTGAGCTTCCATGTTTGCAAGGTGGGCCAAATTCCCAAGGGCAAGAATGATATGCTAAATCAGTTTTCTATGTAGACAGAGACGATATGTCGGGTAGATAAACTGTGCTGTGCAGTGCAGGACATAAGTCAGGTGAGATAAAGATGCACTAGCACTGCTGCAGGGAGTACTTTAACATATAGGGAAGAAATTCAGTATTACACTCTAACCTGAGAATAGTACATGGCTACAATTTGGGTCACCACAAAAATCCAATATAATAACAATAACATGAGGGCAGAAGCAGTAGGCAAATTTAAATACTGTAAGATATGAGAAAAGTACACAACTATAGTTTGGTACTACACATAATTACAGGACTAAGAGAACAACACAAGTTCTATATGTTCACAATAGAAAGAGAAATAAACAGATCATAAAATAATTGCACAAAGAATACTGTGGAATACCAGGCTCAAATGCTCAGTTACCACCAGTGTAATAAAGAGAGACGGGTTCAGATGACACAAAACACAAACTTTGAAAATGCAATACGCTCAGTGACCCACAATGATTGTTTCTAGGATACCATAAAATATACATTTTAAGAAACAATAGGCTTGGGTGCCATAGAGAGACCTTCTGGGATTTATCAGATTTTCTTGCATCATGCTTGGATGCAGCCAAATATAGTTACTGTCAATAAAAGACCTAATTAGAAAAGGAATGCAGATATTAATAGCTGTTGATGATGGTTATGAA
This sequence comes from Protopterus annectens, assembly GCF_019279795.1. Classification (NCBI taxonomy): domain Eukaryota; kingdom Metazoa; phylum Chordata; order Ceratodontiformes; family Protopteridae; genus Protopterus; species Protopterus annectens. Next base: position 872,140,097 of record NC_056734.1, read on the forward strand.
CTAGTCTAGCAGCAGCAAAGCGATATTGTAACAAAAGCAACAATTTGAGCAATTGACGTGCAGTGAATTAAAAGTTTATAAACAAGCAACAGTAACAGCATACAAGTCAGGGCAGCTGTGCAGAGAGAAATGTGGAGTTCCTATAAACAGACAAGTGTATCAGAACACATGATGCTACTGTTAGTAACCTTTCAAGGAAGGAAAGAGCCCACAACAAATGTCGGGAATGTTAGATAACTGTTACAAACACATTAAAACAAACCAGTTGTGCCTATTCAATGTAATGTATTTCACTGGAGATCACAGTACATCAAGGTTAAATATGGTTAGATCTGTTAATCCAACAGCACAGTGTATCAAGGAAATGCAGCATAAAGCTTCTGAATCAAACAAAGACACAGATTCTGCTGTTCAGTCCAATTTAAAAGCTACACTTAAAAATCATAGTCAATCAGAAAAAAGTCAACTATAAATTAAGCCTAGAGCCAGCAGAATGCCTAGAACACCTGCAAATTCCCTACTGTCACAAGAAAAAAAGTCAGAAAGTGTCCCAAAATAAATAAAATTCTTGCACAATGAACAGTATTAACATGCTAGCATTAAATGTACCTGAAAGGCACTCAGATAGAACAGGACTATATAAAAGCACTTTGTTGATTTTATTTTATTTTTTTTGGGGGGTGGTGGTTGATAACTTAGTCATATTCTGTTTAAAACTGGTAAACCCAGTATCAATGTGTAGTAAGGAAATGCATCACAAAACAGTCCAGTCATGTAGGGCAGTGGATCCTGCTATACAGAACAATTTAAAAGTTACACCTTAAAAGTCATAGCTACCCAGAAAAGCAAAAATAAAAAAGCCCAGAGCAAACAAACTGTCTTGAACACCGGGAAATATCCTTCTCTCACTAGAAAACAAAAGCCAAAAAGTGTCCCAACCTAATAAAATTCTGGCAGAATTAACAGTAATAACAAATTAGCAGTGATTGAACTTCAGAACCCTACAGTTGGAATCAGATTAAATAATAAACATGCTGCTGATATCTTTGGGACTGGCTGCAAGGTCATTTCTAGCTAAAACTCAGTAACCCACTAGCACTGTGCAACAAGGAAATATACAAAAAACAGCCCAGCCAACTAGAGCATTCAGCATACACAGTGTTTCATCCAAAAATCATTTACAATCCTATATTTTACCTGCTGTATGCCTGTTAACAGTGAAGGAGTTTTACCTTTTCCTTCATAATGAATAATGTGATGTTGAATAGACTCTTTTTTTAATACCATCTCTGTTCCAACACTCTACAAAGCAAGCATTATCAGAGACAAAATCTGCATGTCAGTCACTATCTGTACTAAGTGGACTAGTGTGTGTGTGTGTGTGTGTGTGTGTGTGTGTGTGTGTGTGTGTGTGTGTGTATGTGTGTGTGTAAATATGTGCATGTACATAAAACATGTGAACCTGTGGACAGTTCATATGAGTCAGACTCCTGTCTCACTGCATGAAAGGGCTGGAAAGGGTGAATGAATATGCAGAGTAAGAGAAAGTAAGATTAGAGATGAGTAGTTTGTATTAAGGTAAGGATACAACACAATCGATCCAGTGCTGGCAATGAGAAAGTCAGCTGAGAAGACGCTACAGATAAGGAAAGAGTCCAGCATGGTATTCCTAGATTTGGAGAAAGCAGAGAGTGAGGTCCCATGAAAGCTGCATTGGACAGTTTAGCATTGGTTCAAAGAGAACACAGAGCACTACAAGGGTCAGGTTTGACTACAAATGCAATACCCTCTCATACCACTCTAGCTATGCTAATTGTGTTCAGACTCACAGAGGGGTTGTGTGCCAGGGTTCAACTGTGAGCCCACTGCTGTTTATACTGGCGATGGACTACATTAGCAAACAGATCAAAAGGGATGGATCAACAAAGCTGTTTAATGCAGATGATCTGGTATTACAAGTAAACTTTGAACATGAACTTCTGCAAATGACAGGGGATTAGAATGCAAAACTGAAGGCAGATGGGATGAGCATAGACAAGACAGCTGTTGTCATGTCAAATGTGGGAAATCAGAAGAAGTTGAAAATTCAGACTGAAGGGAAACAGTGGAAAAATTTTAACATTTCAAGTATCTTGGATGGGGATGTTGAGGTGAAGGAAAATCTGAATGCATATATCAAAGCTAGAATCTGAGGTGCTACAGCTAACTGTCATAGTGTCAGGGCTAGTGTGTGAGAGAAGAATGCCAAAGAAGCTGAAAAGGAAGGTGTACAAAACAGTGGTGCAATCATTGGTTCTGTATGGTACAGAATCTTGGCAGCAAAGGTAGAGAGGTTAAGAAAACTTGAGTTGATGGAAATAAAATGCCTTAGACATGGTGAGTTGTATAATATAGGACAGATGAAGAAATGAGAACATCGGAGAAGAATCCAAAGTATATCCTTTTGCATGCAGTAGGTCGAAGAGAGCAAGATTGTAGTGATTCATTCACTTGTGCAGGAAAGCAGAACACAATTAGGTGAAGACAATTTGGAAGAAACAGAAAGATAGTGAGAGGAGACAACAACAACCAGCTGAGAGCTGGATGCATTGTGTAAGACAAGGCCTTTGACAATTAGGCATGACTGAAGAAAGTAGGAAAGTGGCAATGAATTAAGAGAGGTGGCAGCAGTTGACACAACTCTCTGAGCCCATGTAGAAAAAAATGAGAATAAGTGTTGTGATGATGATGAGGATGAGGATGCTCGTAAGCCTGCATTTGGTCGATGACATAAGTTAGGTTCTGGCCTGAATCGTCATTATTTTTCTATGAGGACTATGGTATGACATACAACAGTGGATGATAATGGGTGTTTAAAGTATACGCTGTCTGCACTGGACTCTTAAATATCACTACATGACATTTCAGAGATTACTGAGGCAGAAAAAGTGCCTCAAACAAACTCTGGCACAGCTGTCATAAATATGGCAAAGGCTAAAAAGCATACCTACTTTATGTAACACTGTCAGGTTTGATTGCAGATAACCTGTAGAATTTGCTTTCCTCACACACATGACTGCAACACTTTGATTCATGCCTAGACCTTTTCTGTTTATATTGAGAAGTGAGCACACTGTCAGAGATTATTTCATTTCTTTTCAGGTTTGAAAAGGTTTGAGGTTCAAGCGATTTAATACAATACTTTTCATTTCCTTATTATATAAAATCTCTGTTCTTAACATTTAAACTGATTGACAGATTTCATTTTTTTTACAAGATCTTAAGACATCAGTGAACATCATATGCCATGTCCAAATGGAAAATACTGTGGCCAGAAAATACAAAAATTAGTTGTACAACAACCCAAACACCTATGCTGATTAACTGATAAATCAATAATCTTATTTCTTGATACATCAAATTTAATTATTAATGTCATATGGGCAATGTGTTTTTCCTGCCAAATATAATAGTTAATAAACAAAACACTTGCCCACAAGAGCCAAAAACTAACAACTTAAAAGAATATAAATAAATAAAAAAAAGAGTCACACAGAACGGATAACCTGCAGCCCAACTTTATTCAAAAAACAAAACGACTAAGCACTTTCACCATAACTATCACCTGGCTTTATCAGTCATAAAAAAAATTCTCAACTAGGAAGGATTTGTGGTTGGCTGGTGCTTGATAGATGGATTAATTAATCAATCATACTCTGTATCCATGAACTACCACATAGGCAGCAATCTACTTAACACTGAATGCGTGATAAGAGACCTTGGGACCCAGGTGAACAGTAGTCTCTTCTTTGATAGTCACATCGCCACAGTAGTCAGGAAGTCCTTCTACATGGCACACCTCATCATAAAAGTATTCTCATCCAGGAAAAAAGAGGTAATTGTTCCCCTCTACTCGTCACTCATTAGACCCATTATAGAGTACAATGCCCCTTTTGGACTGTATCTCACAAGACACCTGCAGCAGCTGGAAAGGCCACAGAAGTACCTCACAAAGAGGATTACTGGCCTCAAACAAATGCCCTACACTGACTGCCTCAAAAAACTCCAGCTTTACTCTGTAGCATATCGCCTACTCCGAGGTGATCTCTGCCTAATATATAAAGCTATGTCAAACCCAGAGCGGTTACACCTAAAGAAACCCCAATCCCTCCAAGCTACACTCTCTAGGGACCTAAACCTTGTCACCACAATAAACAGGACACACTGAAGGGATAGATTCATGTCCCAGAGATTTCCTATACTCTGGAACAAGTTACCCATCTATGTCAAGCAAAGTTCTTCATTAGCACTCTTCAAGAAAAATCTTGATGAGTGGATGGGAAATAGGAAATACACCCCGGGGATCACTTCTGTGCCTTTGCTGGACAGTGGCTCAGGAAAATAACTTTCTTGGGTGGTGTAAGCTATGGTACCTTGCTGGCTAAGCTTACATAGGTCCTTGGGCTGATAGCCTAGTACATACCTATGAACCTATGAACCTTTGAATCATCATATTGCTATAAATTGAGCTTTCCGGACAAGTTTTTATGACTCTGATGAAGCCAGGCGATAGTTATGGTGAAAGCGCTTAGTCGTTTAGTTTTTTACTAAAGTTGGGCTGCAGGCTGTCCATTCTGTGTGACTCATTTTTATTTTTTTATATTCAACTATAATAGTTGTTTGGGTAGTGTATAATGGGAACATTTCTTTGTTGCATAGACTGTTTCATCAAAGTTTCTTTTTATGCCCTTCTTTATATTGAAAAATAGTTCTCATTAAGTGGTATTGTTTTTTGCTGTTTTTTATGTAAAATGATCATGCAGCTTAAAGCAACATTGAAATTCCACTTTTGCCCTGTATTTTTGAATGTTTTATGGCTTGCTGACTAACCACAGCAGTTATATTTTAAGAGATTATTGATCACATTTGGTTGTCAGTGGAGGAGGATGGACTTTTTTGGAAGTTGTCCTTACCCTTTCTCCATGGTTCTGTGACAGTCACAGAGTGACAGCATGAGGAGGCCTAACCCCTGAAAAAATATTTGCAGTTGTTTCCTTTCCCTTTTATCAAATGCATTTCCCACTGAATAGTTTTATTCTTTCCATTTATTCTACGTATTTGATTGTCTAACATTCAGTTTATCCAGTAAGATAAGCACATTTGAATGATTTTGATGAATGCATCAGACAAAGAAACATGCACACACACACACACACACACACACACACACACACACACACACACACACACACACACACATGCATACGCACACACACGCACACGCTCACACACACAAGCACGCACACGCTCACACACACACACACACACACACACACACACACACACACACACACACACACACACACACACACACACACACACACACACACTCACACACACACACACACACACCCACACACATCAAGAATATACTTCAAATGTAGTCAAACTTGCTGTTTAAATTGTGCAAAAATACTTATTTATCTGGTTCAGTAGCCCAATCTCTACAGTTTTCAGGGAATTTAAGTCCATTGCTAACTAATGATTGTTGCAATATATGTCTAATAAAAATGGGGATATAGTCTTGCCCCCCTCCCCTGCATAAAATAACATTCAGTCAAGCACTGATACTGCAATTACCAAGACAGAAGATGCTAGTCTTATGCAACAGATCATTTGGAATCTATGAGGCAGTTATTTTTGAATGATTCTTGGATCTTTACTGGACGATTAACCCCTCATTATAAACACATTATCATTACCAGTACGGATATTGAGCAAAGTGACCTGTAATGCCTTATGACAGAGCTGCTGTGTAGCCTTTGCTAAGAGTAAAGAAATTAAAAAAAAAAAAAAAAAAAAAGGCATAGCAATGTGTAAGATGCAAAAGTTCAGAAAATGCTTAATGAGTCCACGAATCTTTGCAGCTGAAGCAAGTTACAAGCTTTCTGTTTAGAATTATCATCTTTGTAGACTTAGGCAGAATATGTAATGTACATTTTAAAACAGTATTGTGTTAAATACAGAGACCGTATATACATGGAAATATCTGTAGTGATTTCTAAATTTAGGAACACAGCTATGAATTCGATAGAGACAAAGAATTACATTTTGCAGAAAATACTGATTTTTAGATCATGCAAGTTGTGGAGAAGAGTTGCAACAGCATATGCTCTGAAGCAATTAGTCCCTAATTTAAACTGCTATTAAAATGAATTATGCATGCACAATGGGGCAACATAAATAGTGGAGTGATTAGCAAGGGAAAGACTAAGCAGCTGGGGTGGTTGATGGTCATCTGTTGCTGGTCTATAAACCTGCTGTTGCTTTGTAAATAACAATCAAAGAGTAGCCATAAAACTCATCAGAAATGACCTTCTACACTATACATGTGCGATGGCTATTTCCAAATGATATCTGAATAGGTATCTCAGCAAGTTCGGTAAAAGCTGTAGTATTTCTTGAATTTGTTTAGCGAATAAATATTTCCAAACTTTTTTTTAATAAATAAATAAATAAATAAATAAATAAATAAATAAATAAAATAAAAATCAGTAATGAGGAATGGGAATGACAGAAAGTTAGAGTTCAGTATTTTTATCTTTATTTTGTTCTGATTATGAGTATGGTTAAGCGTATCGGTGTGGAAAGCAGACATTATGTATTTTAATGCCTACCAGGAAAGAAACTGTATATATAATTTTAACCATTAAGATGAAATTATGTGCAAAAAATGGATATTATTCAGAATACTGGGACAAGTTTAAGACAGATTTGCCTTGATTAATAACATTTTTCACGGGCTGTTTGTAAATCTGGGAAGTTGTAATATATATCCCAAATGCTGTCTTATAAATTATAGATGACTTGTAGCTTAACTGCTTGTTTATCCTGGCTGCTTTGAAATAGACAACACATTTTGGCTTGGTCTGGAATCTCTGGAGTTGTTGCAAATTTGTCTGGGCATTCGATGAAAGACTGCCTGTGTGTAGTATGCAGAGACATTTGTATACCACTTTCGGGTCTAAAAGCACTGCAGCAATGGTGGGGCTGTGGGAATGGTGTTATAGCTATTCTTAAACTACATGAAGTTGCATTTTGTGCCCTAGTGACAGCTGGTTCAAATGGTTTTGTACAGCATGTAGATTATATTTCTATGAGACAAAGTATACATTTGTTTCGACTTTTATAATAATATATATTACATAATTATTTTATTTATTTATTTGACATTTGTTTACCAGGGTGGTCTGACTGGGTCTACAGAACCCATTTTCAGCAGAGGCCCAGGGAGAAAAGCTCCACATACAGTACAATACAAATACAATATAGTCCAATACAATAAAGATTACATTAGAAATACTATACAAAAAATAAGTTGAAAGAACAAACTGCTACAAGATGTTGTAATATATTACTACACATCTAGGCAATTCTATACAGTTAAAACATTACAGCCAGAAGGTTAGTGATGCAGACATATAGCGAGAGAGAACATTAAGAAAACTTGAAGTAATAAAACCTGAGCTTAAGGATATGGTATAGAAGCAGAGAAGCAGAGAAGGAGTTAGAAGAGCTTTAGCATCGTGAAGTCTATGAGGGATTGAAACGTGACAGAAGAGGAAGACCTGAGCATTAGGCAGGCTTTATGCAGGAGCAGAGCCATGTATTTTTGAGATGATTTTTTAAAGAGGCTTTGAAATGGGTTTATACCGGTTTATATTAGATCAGCGAACGCTTAAAAAAGTGAACGCTGATTGATCGAACTTATATAAGCGAAAGCTTACAATCTCAAACTGTCAGAACAGTGATTTTTTTTCCTAGGGAAAAAAATCGCTGATCCAAAACACATACACACAACACAAGCACACCAAACAAACAGCAATCCACACACATACACCTAAACTCTTACACCTAACCCTACACTAAACTATACATATACCACTATCCACTTACCTTAACCCTAACCCTAAGGTCCGTCACTATCGCACACTCACCTCACCTGCTCCCTAACCCTAACTCACCTAACCCACCCTAACCCTCACGTCCACACAATCGCACACATACTTAACCCGCGCCCTAACCCTAACTCACCTAACCACCCTAACACTCACATCCACACAATCGCACACTTACCTGAACCCAACCTGTAACTTTCCACCACAGCACTGAAAATACCGATGCAACAGAAAAGGACAACTGAATTCTTTCCCTAGTAAACAATTTGCGTTTCTGTTGCTTCGATATTTTAAGCTTTCACTTACGTAAGTTCGATCAATCAGTGTTCACTTTTTTAAGCATTTGCTGATCTAATATAGACCCTGTTTATACCAGGCATAGACCTGGTAGCTAGAGGTAGTGAATTCCAATGTATAGAGACTGAGTATGAATAGAGAGAGTGACCAGGTTTTCTTGTGGGTTTTGCGATAGCTAACAGATTTTTATCTTCTGATCGTAGGGATCAATTTAGTGTGTAAGGTGTGACTAGTTTGGGTAGTGCAGGGCAAGCATTAGGCTTGAAAATAAGGTTGTGCAAGGTGGATAGCTGAATAAAGGCAAGTTGATTGGGTAGTTCAAGCCAGTTTAATTCTAGGAGTGGTTTACAGTGGTGTGTGTGTGATATTTAGAGTTTGTGGTAAACTTTGCAACTTTGTTGTAGGACTGTTCCAACTTGCTTAGGGTAGAATTTCGTAAGTTAGTTAAGATAGGGGCACCATAAAAAAGGGAAGGAAGTAAAAATGTTTTTGCAAGGGTAGTTTTGGTTGCTGCAGTAAATAAATGTCTGTTTCTATATAAGAGCTCCCATTTTTGATGAATTTCTTTACATTTTGCTGCATCTCCTTGGCTTTTTCCCGGTTAGGGGTCACCACATTGGATCACCAGTCCACTCATGATTGGCAGTGGAGTTTTACAGTGTTGAGTTGCCAGCCCAGCACTCAACCTTCCACAGAAGGCACACAAACAAATGCACTCACACCTAGGGCCAATTTAGAGTGTCCAACCCAACTACTGCATGTCTTTGGGATGTGGGAGGAAACTGGAGCACCCAGAGAAAACCCACATGACCACAGGGAGGACATGCAGACTCCGCACAGAAGACACCCCAGCCGAGGTTCAAACCAGAGAACCTATTGCTGTGAAGTGACAATGCTAACCACTGCACCACCGTGGCCGCCCTATATTTTTCTGTATATGGGCACCTAGAAGTTTGGTTTCCTGCACTATTTTTATGGCAATGTTGTCAGATGCAAGGATGTTGAAATAATCAGTGACAGTGGAGGTGTTTTTGATTGAAAGAGTATGAGGTTTGTCTTCTTTGGATTAAGAAAGAATTGGGCATTTCTTAGACAGGATTCGACTGCTGTAAAGGACTGTTGAGTTTTTGAGAGTAGTTCTGGTAGTGAATGAGCAGTGCAGATTATGGTGGAATCAGCAGCATATTGAATTAGGGTCTCAGGGTGAGAGACAGTGTGAAGGTTGTTTGCGAAAATGTTGAAGAGTAGGGGTCCTAGGATGGAGCCTTGGGGGACTCCAGTATGGTTGTAAAGAAAGGGTGAGAGTTTGTTGAGCCATTTCACTGCTTGTTTACGATCCTTGAGGTAGCTCTGAAACCATTTTACAGTGTTATGTTAGAAGTCTAAGTTAGACAGTGTGTTCAAAAGTAAGGGATGAGACACTGTGTCAAAGGCCTTGGAGAGAGATCAAAGAATACTGAGGCTGTATAGCATCCTGCATCTCTGGCCTTGTTCACAGTGTCTGTAAAAGATAATATGGCTGTAGCTGTGCTGTGGCTAGGTCAAAAGCCATGTTGGGTTTTGGTTGAAAGATTGTTTTGCAATAGATATTGCATTACCTGCTGATGGATACCTCTCTCGAGAATCTTGGATATGGGTGACAAGATAGATATAGAACAGAAATTGGATGGATCAAAAGAGTTGCCTCCTTTGTGGGTAGGGGTGATGTGAGATTGTTTCCATATGGCAGGTACTTCTGATTTGGATAAAGACCTATTTCTAAGGATACTGACTGGGTATTGACTGAGTCTGCTGCCAGTTTAAGGTAGTATGGGGTGAGATTGTTAGCTGAAGTAGAGCAGAGTTTTAGTCTTAGTAGCAATTTCTTTATGGTGTCAGTGGATATGGGCTGAAATGAGAATGGGGTTGTATGACATTTTGCTGAGTAGAGGGATTAGTAATGACAGGGTTAGAAGTAGTTGATGACCTGGGGTTGGTGTCTCAATAGGTTGAAAGGTCTTGGGGTGTCCATCATTAGGGGTGTTAGTAGGTCTGAAATTGATTTTATGAAGTGCTTGTTAAGGTTTTCAGCAATTTGTGATGGAGGGGTATCTGGTCATAGGGTGTGATCTCTATTTCTTCCAGGGTTAAGTAGAGAAGATATGGAGTGCCAAAATTTACTGGAGTTGATTTTATGCTGGAGTTAAAGCTGGGAAAAATATGACCTTTTATTTCTGTTGATTAGTTTTGTCACTTTGTTATGTAGTGTTTTGAAATAAACATGATTTTCTTCATTTTTGTTTTGTTTCCAGGTTGACCAGGCTAGGTCCCTTTGCTTCATCAGGTGGTTACATTCCTTAGAGAGCCATGGTGCTGGGTTCTTTTTGATTCTTTTCATATGAATGGGAGCTGGTGTATTACGTATGTGAAGGAAGGTGCTATTAAAGTATAGTACAGCAGCATTACGGGGTAGTTGTTTAAGGGGTGTCCAGTCTATTTCCTGTAGAAGATTGTTGAATTTATGCTGACAAAAGTTAATTGAGTTCCTAATTGATTTTATAGTGTGTACTCTTAGTTGTTGGGAGTTTGTTCTAAGGGAGTAAGCTGGAAGATGATCGCTCAGGGAGCTAAACAGTGTGCCAGAAGAGGGCTAATTGGCAGGGTGGGATACTAGAATCCAGTCTAAGGTGGATTGGCAGGTAAGATATTTGCTGTATCTTGTTGGAGCATTGATAAGCTGAGAAAAAACAGACAGATTTATACTATTTGTGGGGGAGTCGGAAGCTATGGTTGTATATTGTTACCTGGTGGGATATATATTACTATTATGCAAACTAATTTTGATATACTGAGGTTCAAAAAGGAGATTAGTACCTCAGCATTGGAAAAGATGGGTATATTATTGGTGTAGGGTGTGATGTTGAGTGTAGAGGGATATGGAAGTGCTATCCCTCCCCCATTTTTAGATCTATCTCTTCTAATATACATTGTCAGGTAAACAACAGCTCATATTATAGTATGAACTCATTTTAAATGTCCAGTTGTATCAAGGTTCATGTTGAAGAATACACCAAATGAACAAAGTAAAGACACAAGCTGAATTTATGGTGGCCCTACAAGGTGGGATGCAACATATGAAAGTTGGACATGAAAAATGGGGTAGGCAGGAGAGAATTATTAGAGAAGGACATAAGTACATTTAGTGAAAGGAAATGATGTTGTCCCATATATTGATAAATGTGGAGTGAAAAGAACTGATGAGATATGAGAACAAAGTAAGTAAAAGTCATGTACAAGTCAACATCCAAGAAGAGTCTGAGCAGATTTTTAATTTGTGGAAAATATACTGTGATTTGCTTCATTTTTTAAGGTCAATGGGTAGGTATGGAGCTCCATCATTTGGTCACTTGTACATAAAATAGGGACTCATTATAGTTACATTTAGATTTGACTTTATCGATTAGATTGTGAAGTTGTAATCTAATGGGTCTACAGGTACTACATTTGGAAACAATAGAAGAGATGCTTGGACATTTGGATGATCAATAAAACAGATTGGGCATGTTTTTAATTATCAGGACTTGTTTCAATTCTAGCAAGTTAATAGCATGTGATGCTTCACAATGATAAGTTATGTCAGATACACTAGCAGCATATTTGGGAATTTTATTATAAATTCATCCAAGCTTTTGAAGATGGATTTTAGGCATGTTAATAATGCTTAGGAGTAAATTAGGGTGAGTAGAAGTAGTGTTTGTGGAATATGCAGTTGATTTAGATCAGTTACTTAGGGTTGAGATTTATGCTACAAGTGTAGTTTTGAAGTATTGAAGTATAATTAGTAGTCGACAATTTCTCCAAGCAGTTTAATATCAAAGTGAGGAGTAATAGAGATATGAACCTGTGAACCTATGATATCACCCAGGTGAAAGTGAATTAGGTTAGATATATTACCGTTTAAAAGCAGTTGTGAATCTGATAGCCAATTCTTCAGCCTGTGAAATATTAATTGAGTAGTGTACTTCAATTGGCTGAAGGAGCTAAAAGAACAGCTGAGGGTGGCATTGTCTACATATTGAACTATAGTGGCATCGGGGATTGATGTAAAATAGGGTTGACCCAAGGATAGACCCTTGAGAAACAGTAGTGGTAGTTGGTAAGAAATCTTAGTAAGTATGTGCCCATTTCATGGACTGAGGTCAATTTGAGGAGTAGCTTTTGAACAATAGTACAGAGTTGTTGCAAAGGTTTGAACTGGCTAATTTATGTTGAAGGAGAAGATGTGATATAGTATCAAAGGTCTTAGACAGGTCTACGAAGATAAACACAAGAAAAATCCTTTGTTCTTGCACTGGATAATTGTACTGAGGAAGAAAAGTAAAGCTGTTTTTGTGTTGCAATTAGGATGGAATCCATGGTTAATGGGGAAGGAGAGGGATGATAGGATGGCAATAGATCTGGTGTTGGATAAGCTTTATTGTGTTCCTCCCTTATGGCGTGGGGTGATAGAAAATTGTTTCCAGAGCTGCAGTGCCGATATTTCTAATATATCTCTATTAATAAATATGTCTGCAAGATGGACTATAACTACAGTGTTAAGTTGAAGATATTCTGAGGCTAGTTGATTTGGACCCAATGAAGTGAGAATTAGGCTCTATAGTAATTTTTTTATTGCACATATTAAATCGTTGTAGCTTAAATGCACTATTAGGAAGGTGTTCAGAAAGAAGACTGGTGTTCCTATCAGGTTACTGTATACTTCAACTGTCTGTGTCTATGAATTGTTGTTAACTATGGTAACAATATTTATGTCATTTTCAGGTAGGAAATGGCTGGGTATGGATTTTCTTTAAGGCTTTAATAATTTATTCATGTCTGACCAGCATTGTCTTGAGCCATTCCTTTATGATTGTTTTCAAGTCGATGGAAATACATTTATTTACTCTTTTGTGTCAGTTGTTTTATGTGGTTTCTGAGTGTATAGATTTGCCTAGTATGTGCAGTTTGATGTTGTTTTCGATACATCCATGCATAACCTCTTCTTTGTATTTGTTGCTTTATACAAGTTGACATCAGTGGGGTGGAGTTATTTTTTACTTTGTTTCTTTGAGCTTGGGTTTGAATCTCTAAACACGTTAGGTCAAATTCTAAAATAGCATAATCTAATGGAAAGACTTTAGGGGGAGACCTTATGCACAGTATGAGTACATTACTAAATGTGTCCCTGCTGAAATTCTTTTTTGAGTGAATCCAGTTTAAAGTGATTTTTAGAGGTAGTTTATGATGGCTATAGCATATAAACACTTATCTGTAAAACTTATTTTTATTAAACCATTAAAAGACTTTATTGTCTTGGCTCAGAAATGTACCACTTATAAAATGTTATAAAACTGTGGGGGGAATTCAATAAAACCTACATGGATTAATTTTCCATGTAGGCATAGTGGCATGGAGCTTACATGGATGTAAGCAGCTGTGCGATCCAGTAAACAGAGCTGAGGGGCATGCACAAGTGTGCTAACACAGAAGTGTCTGTGGCATGCAAATCACCTCATAAGTAGGTGAATTTCATGCAAATGAGGGTGTTGGAGTGATCCAGCAAGCAGATAAGCATTTGTGCAGACCCTGTGTTGGTGTCCAAAGTGTACATGTAAAAAATTCTATGTACATAAGATACAAAAGTGAATAAGGGCTATAAAAGGCCAGTTAGAAGGACAACAATAGCATGGCAGACACAGATATCTGCAAAGCTCTGCCTTATGTGTCCAAAAAGTAATTGAAAATAATATAAAATATTTTTTTTAATACTCATATTATGTTTGTGCGGTGTGCAGCTGTGTGCAAAGATGCTGTTATGCAAAAAGAAAATATTTAAAAGTGTAAAAACGAAAAAAAAAATAAAACATGTGACAGTAATGCATTATAGGGCCATGCAAGGAGTATGTACAATGGTAGATTTCTGTGGTTGCTAAGGAGGCAGAGTCTAGAGTTTAGTGTGGTTTCCTGGTTGTGGGCACGGATGTGTATGCAAATGAACTGGGGTTACTGAATAGCAAAAATGGGTATCCGTGCCTGCAGATCACGTCCTTTAGCACCAGAACCATGCTGGTGTCCACAGAAGAGGTAGCTGACATCAAAAGGGGTGGGTCTGTATTCCTTTAAGCACATTGGGGCTCAGCAGTACCTGTTTGCACACCACTGAGCTGAGCGGGAGGGGGGGGGTGTCCAGTGACTGCAAAGTTTTATTTACCTTCAGGAAGCGTGTTTTATCTAGTATGACTGTGATGGGTGCACCACTGTGCTGAGCATGCCCATCTATGGGGGTGTGTCCATTGTGTGCTGAGCATTGTTTATATCTGCGGAGCAGGTTTGCCTGCCACACCACACTGCTTAGCAGGGAAGGCTGTTTAAAAAAAGAAAAAAAAAGAAAATTGCAAATTGCCTGGGAAACCCAGTCATATATATATATTACTGATGACCTCTGTACCACTTAAACTGGGCTGTTAAAAACTGATAATGATGTACTTGGCAGGTAGAATGCATCATAGCTAGCCAGTCACACAGGCTGTGCCTACAGGAGAGCACTAGAAAAGTTGCATACACCTAACAATCTGATTTCACCCCCATACTTGGCATGAGTTGAGTACAAACGTGGGATTTCTAACTAAAGCAATTCCAGGGGCTGCTGCAGCTCTGCTACATCCACATGTGCTAGATGCTGAGGTCAAGGCTGATACTACTGCTGACAATAGGCCTTGACTGAGAATAGTGTTCAGGCCCAGGATAAACTTCCAGGAGCTACATGAGCTGGAGATTGTAGAGCACTACAGGGCGGACAGGGAAATACTACAAAAACTCACCGAGCTCTGATGCCCTCATCTCAGACTCAAGGCCAACAGAGGGGAACCCATCTCAAAAGAAACAAAGATATGTGTAGCCCTTAGGATGCTAGCTACAGGTACTTTCCAAAGACCAACTGGGGACATGATAGGGGTCTCACAGGCATCAGCATCCAGGGTACTCCACCAGTTCTTGGATGCCATGCTAACACATGCCAGTGAGCAAATTTATTTACCTTGCACCCCTGAGGAGATAGCTGGCACTATGCCACTCTTCTACCATGTAGCACACTACCCTGAGGTACTGGGTGCCATAGACTGCACTCATGTACACATCAAAGCACCGCCCAGTGGGTAGGGTATAGTCTACATCAACAGCAAAGGGTATCACTCCATCAACTGCCAGATCATGTGCAATGTCCAGGGCATTATCATGAATGCGTGTGCTGGCAGCCCTGGTAGTTCTCACAGCTCCCATATCTGGCACTCATCACAGTTGTACTAGATGTTTGCCAGGGGGGACATCCCATATGGCCATCTACTGGGAGATGCTGGCTATGCACTGGAACTGTGGATGATGACACCTATCAGAAATGCACACACAAACCCACTAAAGAATGCCATAATGAGGCACATGCACAAACCAGGAACATCATAGTGCATGTGTATGGGCTGCTCATGTCATGGTTCTGGTGCCTAGATATAGGTGGTGGATCCCTGCAGTACTCTGTAGCCATATGTGCACAGATGTTCACAGTATGTACCATGCTACACAATATGATCCTATGGAAACAGATGCATTAGGATCATCAGAGGGAAGAGATACAAAGCCCCCCAGCAGTGCCTAGGTCACCACAGCCACACCCACAGGGGGAGTCAGAGGAGGAACCCCCTGAGGATGTCCCTGTAGGTAGACATAGGCATGCCCAGTATGCCCTGGCCTTGGCCAAAAGACAACACATAGCACACCCATTGACAACTTAGAATCCTAGGGACTGACACCATACTCTGACTCGCATGTGTAATAAAAAGGATGACAGCCAGAACACACAACCTGTACCTAACCATGAATTGGCTGTGCACTACATGCATCAGAGTCAGCCTTGAAACACAGGTGTTCACAAGGTAAGTCGCTATCCTATACAACAAATGTATGGGTACTAAACTATTGCAGCATATGTATGGAGCTGCAGCATGTATGTAAGGGAATAAAGTGGGTTACTGAACTACTTGCAGAGAACTAACAGCTAGTTGGGACAACAGGTACTCTGTCCAGTACTGGGTGCCCCATAATATGCATTAGGTCACATGGCTGAAAAACCCACTGCATTATACAAGGGAAATGCCAAAGAGTGGAGTCATAGGACAGACACACGACTGTCAATGCCAGACTCCCCTACCCCAAATACAGCAGTGTTCCCATACAACTGCAGTAACAATATGTTTGCAAGGATATATCAGCAGACCACAAAATTCCAGGCCTGTCACAAAGAACCTGGCCACATGCTGTATTTTCCACAAAATGCAGGGGTCACAGCAGGGGTCAGAGTGTATGTCTGTATGCTGCTGATATTGTGAGGAATTAAACCTCATTTTCTGGAGGCTGGTGTGGCTCACCGGGCTAAGGAAATTAGCATGATTAATAGTTTTGATGGTTTGAAGCTGGCCGCACCTACAACTTTTGCATGTGAGTTACTTGTATGACAGGAGTACCCCAGACTGTCATAACACCGTAATTTGTTACTACAAGGAAACTGGACAAAGGCAGAGTAAATGGGAGGACAGAGGTCTAAACCTACAGACATTATACATGCTCTGAGTAACCTAGAAGATGGCTAGTATAACAGCAACTACCAACAGATCAGACTAGCTGCAGTATGTATAGGCCATCACATAACTGTGTCAGTACTTACAACAATTTAGTGGACTGCATTTCATAGTATATTACTGGATAAACACAACTGTAAGAGGAACACAGCAGACATATGGGGTGGAATGCTGGACATTCTGCAAAATCATGTACAGTGAGAGGTATGCAGACTGTCACTCTGTGTGTGGTGTTACATCATGTACCCCAGTCACATCATACCTCTCAACCTCTTAGAGCAGGGAATCTGGACAAAGCCATAAACAATAGTGGGGAAAAGGCCCAACTATACAGAGAAGGTTTAACTATTGGCCAGACAAATGTGAAAAGGTGATAGAATGACAGGTCTTACATTAGTATGAATCCCTTGCTGTGCATGGAGTCAGTAACTCAAATGTCTCTGATAATATCCTAATGTCAGTTTGTACTGTTTTCCCTGTAATGTACCAGAAAATCACACTCCTATGTAAAACGTACCAAAAATATGATGCAAAACTCTAGATATTCCAGTACAATCTGTACAGTTGAAAGGTCTGTGTCACATACTATGTTCAGCAAACAGCTAGGGAATCCCTTGGAGAAAATATCAGGGAGGTGATGATTGTAGAAACAGTTCCAGCAGCCAATTGGCTGCAACACACAAAATCCTGGACTGGAGTACAGGTAGGTCTGGCCTGGAGTCACCAGGCAAATATTGACAGTCACACTGGGCATGCTCATACACTTATCTGACTTGCACCCATGTCTGTTTCCTCATCTGCCCAAAGACCTGCTATGTGGACATATGTCTGTACAGACAGACAGCTACAGAGCCTATGTCTGTTGCCTCATCTGCCAAAAGACCTGCTATGTGGACATACGCCTGTACAGACAGACAGCTACATATACATATCTGTCTATTCCTATCCCCCACACACTTGATTAGTGTCTCCAGCAGGGTGTTGCACACACACACACACACACACAATATATATATTCACTTCGGAATCTCGGAATTCCGAAACATCGAATGTCATATGATTGAGACCATATGATTGATGTTTCTTAATATCGAAATTCCAAAACAAATCCCCCCCAAAAAACTAGTTAAATAATAATGCAGGGGGGCAAGCCCCCCTGCACCCCCCCACACCCCTGCTACTTAATATACCAACTCTGAGATCGCACTAGAGTGAGGAAAAGGGAAATCTCCCATTCCACTCTGCATGCAGATCTCCATTCAAAATTCTGAAACTGCGATCATGTGGTCTCGACCATATGAAATTCGAGGTTTCACTATTTTGACATTCTGAAGGGAACCCATATGTATATATATATATATATATATGATAAGCTTTGTAAATATAGCTATATAAAGTACGATAGTACTGCGGTGGTGGTGCTGCAGTAGCATTGTTGCCTCACAGTAAGACATTGTCCTGTTCGATTCTCAGCTATGGCGTCTTCTGTGTGGAGACATGCGTGAATGGGCGTACCTTCATTGAAGGCTGTGTGTCAGGGCCGGCAACTCGGCATGTAAAAATCGGCTGCCAATCATTAGCAGACCGGAGTTCTGCTGTGGTGACCCCTAACCGGGAAAAGCCGAAAGACACAACAAGCTATATAAAGTACGATACATAGACAGCCCCCATACTTCTACAGAACACATTTACATTACTGACACACACAACTACATCTAAGGAGACAACCCTGTTATACACATTGAGATAGATATGGGGGGATGTATGAATGCTCCCACACACTCCTGACTGCTGGGTTATCTGCACATACACATCGCAACAGACATCCAATTACAATAGACAAAGGCCACACTAGTACATAATTTATTAACCCACAGACCCCTGAGTCTGCAAGTTGTCACCCTGCAGACAGACATAGGTACACAGGTGGTGTAATGTACAATGGTTGTAACACCCTCCTTGGACAGGCCATATTGTCCTTGCCCACATGTCTGCCTATCAAACTGCAAACAGCCACATATGCCCACACTGGTAGGTGTACTCACATAGCAGGGATATGACCAGGTATCCCACCTCTAGGACACTAGATACAATAACAGTACCAAGCAGTCTCACTCTACAGGCCACACATGCTGTCTAACACAAGGCCACTTAGCCTACTCCACAAGTACTGTGCATCAGCATGTACAACAGACATAACCTGTAGCACATGCAATAGGAACTGTGAGCTGTAGTGTGTAATACTAGTTAGGTAGTAGTTTAAATCTCACATCCTGCAACTCTGGGTGTGTATAGCAATATATCCCCTCCCAGCATTATAGATTTGCTGATATCTGCTGTCTCTGTGCAATGGTATGCATTTTTGGCCTTGTGACTGGCTGCTGGCCTCTAAATTCCCTTGTCTACAAGGCCAGCTCATGTCATCCCCCTTAAGAGCACTGGCTGATGGTATAGTAGCAGGTAACCAGTGTGGCACGAGTATTGTGAGCTATAGTTTATAAGACTAGATAGGTAGAAGTTCTGATTTCACAGCATCCAATTGTGTGTGTGTGTGTGTGTGTGTGTGTGTGTGTGTGTGTGTGCATGTGTGTGTGTGTGAGTGTGTGCATGAATATATCCCCTTACAGCACTTCAGACAAGCCCCTATGAGCTAACTTTGTGCAATGGTTATGCATTTTACACCCACTAACTAGCTGCTGGCCTCAACAGTGGCCTCTGTTACAAGGCCTGATGATGTCATCCACCTTAAGAGCACTGGCTAAGACTGTAGTAGCAGATAAACAGGATGGCTCATGTGATAAGTACTGTGAGCAATAGTGTGTAAGACTAGATAGATAGGAGTTCTAAACTCCCAACATCCAACTCTGTATGTGTGTGTGAATATACCCCCTTGCAGTACTTCAGACAAGCCCCTATGGGCTATTACTGTACAATGGTTATGATTTCTACCCCCACTGACTAGCTGCTGGCATCAACAGTGGCCACTGTTACAAGGTCTGCTGAGGTCATCCACCTTAAGTGCAGTGTCTGGCAGTGCAGATAAACAGAGTGGCACACACAATAAATACTATGACCTATAGTGTGTAATAGAAGATAGATAGGGGTTCTAATCTCACTACATCCAACTGTGTGTGTTTAAATATGTCCCCTGACAGCACTGTAGACATGCCCAGGTGGCCTACCCCTTTGCATTAGTTATGCATTTTATGGCCCTGTGACTAGACGCTGGCCCTACTTTGCCCTCCTCTACATAAGCATAATTGATGTGTAACACCATCTACAGTTGCATGTGCAGACTACCCAGGTGACCTGCATCAAGGGTAGTAGAGTGTGTCACATGGTATGAAAGCATGTTGAAGTTGACTGTCCCCCTTGTCCCTGACACAGTGTTCTACACATATTCACATAGGGAGCCATGTGCGTATATTGATATACCTTGTTTAATGTCATATCTCTGCTGTGCTGCCTTACCATCCTTTGCCTCTGTACTTCCGCCATGTTCCAAAGTTGCAGCATTCAGACCCCTGGGGCAAAAACATACACAGGTCCATCACACACTTATTATTGTGCAACACTACTGCCAGTGTTCCATCAGGCAACACAGATACACAACATTTGATGAGTACTCCTGACACATGCCAACATGCAGTACCTGCTGTGGCCCACAACAACTGCCATGGCATAACACTACTGCACAACACAAACACATGTAATGTTATACAGTCACCCTGTGCATCAGACACATATATGCAGATCCCTGCATCAATGGCATGGATGGCAGGGATGTGGCATATGTATCATCACATACACAGGGTGTAGTGTGGTGGTGCCAGAGGCCTAGGCTGTGAAAAACAGTTGACAACATGTGTATTAGTCAGGAATGTGTGCTGTTGACATAGGACTTCGAGTGGTGCTGTGGTTTTCTGTAGATGACATGCATGTGACAGTGATGGAGTGTGTGCATGTACACAGTCATGCTCAGTGCTAGCCCAAAATGTGCATATGGTGAACAGCTGTGAACTGTACATGGTAGAGTGGACACTACACCATCTCTGGTCACATACACAGGAACTGGATCCTCCATGAGTAGCATGGGCAGCATCATGCCCAAGGTCAGATGCGGTGCTACTACCTGACTATGACTACTGTCTGCTGGGTCTGTGTGCCCCACAGGACTGCCCAGGACCACATGCCCATGGCCTGCCATGTCATGGTGTGGACAGCCCACCTCCCTCTGTAGCACTGCAGATGATGCCACTATGGGAATATGAGGGTGCACGGCCATATGGACAACCAACAGATGGTGTTGCTGGCCTACGTGCACGTGTCTAATTCCCAACCCCAGCCACATGTTCCAGCACAGACAATCTGCTCTCAAAGATGGACACTGTCTGAGCCCACTGCCTGTCCACTACATCAGTGAAACGTTCCATGGCACCACCAATGCAGTGGAGGCAGTCATGGATGTCAGACTGTGCTGCATCTAGAACCCTAAGCATCCATCTGGTGTTGCATTCAGCTCATGCCTATGCCTCCATGATAGCCCAAAACATGCTGCAAGTGACCAGCAATGTGACACCTGCAACAGGAAGTGGATGAGCAGCAGTCCACGTTCGAGCACCCCTGTCAATCTGCCTGTGTGGGACCTTGTCAGCTGTTTGGCTATAGCCAGTGTCTATGCTCACTGATGCCATATTTCTCACACTGTCCTGTACTATGTCACAACCCTCTGACTGTCCGATATCTGTGGCCTCTGGTGATTGGATATGTGTGGGCATACTGACTGTGTTGTGGAGACAATGGGGACAGAAGATGGATGTCAACCTCTGGAACAGATTCACCCACCAACAACTCCACCTATGCCTCACTATGGCCACCATCATCATTAGTGTCCGATGAGACCCTGACCAAGTTATGAGTAGGACAGACTCCAATCCCCCAGGTTCACCTGTGAAAAGCAAGACAAAAGCAGTACATTACCACCTGCACTATTATGTATGGTAATCCACACAGACTCATACAGACGATGATCCACAACTGCATCACATGTCCCACATCTCCTCATCTCTGATCCCATGCACAACACACACACCCACAACAATATACACTGACAACCCAGGGCCTGTATAGTATGCATATCAGTTACATCTGGGTAACTCTGCCAGTTCAGTGCATCTGTGAGGTATGAAATATGACTGTATGTGACAGAAATACACGTTAAGCCGAGTACACCTATGTTGACAATGTTATGTCAGTTGTAGCACCACTACCTCAGGTATGTACCTTCTCCCTATTCTGTCTGAATGGGCATCTTGGAGTAATTCCCTCATGTACAGCAGGCTGTGTAGTTGCTCATAAATATAGGTGCAAACACGTTAATGTTTGTACAAATACACACCTGTCATTCCCTAGGCTATGCACTGTAGTTAACTGCTCCAAAATGAAACATACAATTATTCTACTCTAGCTAAGCAGAACACTAGAACAAAAGGAAAAATGGCAGCCTTAACAGTCATAGGGTATATCTGCTCAGGCAAAACAACAGTATGATACTTACCAAGTACAAGACCACGAACTCCGGCCACACATGCCGTACCTGTGAAAAGGTGAGGTACAGGCATTGTCAGCAACACCAAATGTTGCAGTGTTACAAGGTAGCATATGCGTATATCCAGATGTACAGTAGCTAACATGATACTGGAAATATTGCTGTCATTCTGAGTATGTGTGCACATCTGTGGTGAAAAGCCCCCTCCCCCAAATGCAGATAGACCTGACACCCATGAACTGGCCTGTAGAGCCTGCCATAATGACTGCAAATGGATTATACTGGTGAACAGAGTTGGCTTACCTGGATACCCTGCTGATGAGGATGCTATGGCACCCGCCTCCAGGATGTATGGCATGATGGTTGACTAGGAGTTGTGCATTGATCCTAGGTTCTCCAGGAATTCCTCTGCGGCTGTGAATGGCTGTTGTGCTGCAGGCCCTCCACCAGTGGCTGCATGATCCCTGGCAACAGCAGCTGCCCTTTGACATGTGGCATTGACCATGCTTTGGCCCAGTGTCAAACCTGTTCATAGGTCCTGTCCTGTTGGATAATATCACTAACAGCTCTTACAAGGTTGGGCCACAATGCTGCCCACTGTTCTTGATTGTGGCGACCCCTTGACAGCAGGATGTGATGGTTGAGTCTGACGGCATCCACTATAGAGTCATTTTCTGCAGATGAAAATGGAGTATGTCTCTGTCTATACCTCTTACCTGCAAGACAACAACAGTAGAACACATTACAGGACCAGACACATGGATGTCCATGATGTAGAGAACCTGCACAACCAGAATGGGCTGCACTACCCACCGCTCCCTTGCTCAACATATCCCACACTCTATCAACACATAACATGTGTGGCTATCACCAAGATAGTAGCAATACTGGTTATGTCCCTGTCTGCCATGATAGAGTCTTCTGTATGTCTCTACACCCATCACTGCAGTCGACTGTGGTGTGTTGCCTATGGACAAAGTCCCACTACTATGTCATACAGCCACTGTCAGACAAATAGCTGTGTGCTTTACAACAACTATATGGGGAAAATCCAGCAATACCACTGTGCCACAATGACAGACAGAAATGCAGACCTGCCGCAGTATACCTCTACACTACACAGATGTTTCCAGAATGTGAATGTGTGCCTCATAGATGTTGCCCTTTTTGGCATGGACATGCGGATGTCTGACAAATGGTTGGCCAGTCATTGATGGTTGTCAGACTATAGAGAATCTGGCTGTCACATGCCAGACCCCTCAGAAAACACTTATGCTACAGTAATATCTGTTATTCCATTCATTCTCTTACTTTGTATGGCCAATATGTATGCTCTCTCACTGAATTTGGGCCTGTGTCCCACCACTAATTATGGCTATGGCCTGAATGGCTGCTGTAATGGGTTGACAGGTATGTTAGCCATAGCTCTCATGCAGTGAGGTACAAATGTCAACAAAACACTGACCTATTTCAAGTACATCAGGGACAGTCAGGGATACCTTTACAATGTCAGAACTATGTCTATGTGACATTGACAGACTGAGAGGAGATGAATTACAGTATATTATTTGATATTATAGCTATGTACACTCATACTTACTGTCAATATGTCTAGCTCATAATCCGCTAGCTTTCCAACAACCAACCATTGTAGTAGGGAGTAACAGGGGCAGAGCTGTGATTTGAATCAAAGCAGGGACAGTTGAGAGGCCTGACTGTAGCTGTTGGACACCAAAATATCATCAACATGTCAATACCAAAGATATACTACAGGCCTACTGTTGTAATCTATACTCCCCATACCTCCACCCTCCCATCTGCATCCCATATATGGGAACATGTAGTACATACTTGGTAGAGTGTGATAATCCTCTTTTGACCATAACCTCTGCAAACAGCTTGCAAAACCATTGTCTGTCTGAGTAAAGCAACATACAGACCTGTTCCCCATAAGCAGTTGATTGCCTTTTGTCAGTAATGCTCATTAACAGGTGATTGCCTGTGCACCAGTCTGTGGCTCAGACTTGCTAATTGCATCCAAAACAGCTGGGTTGCACTTTCATTAGCCAATGACAAGGCACCACAGTGCAATATTTGAGGGCTTCATGTAGGCCTTGGCCCCTTTCTTAGTCTTTGAGATGGACATTAGCGAGGTGTGGAGACTATAGCATCATAGAGAGTAGGAACAAATACTGTCCACTGTTGAGATTTATGAGGTATGTCCACAGTTTTGCATGATATGTTTGGCCATTGTCCCATGATATTGTGATTATCTGGCAGTTCAGTGGTAAACATTGTGGGTTGTGGTCAGTAAGGAGAGAGAGAGAGACATGTGAGTGTTAGACGTCATACCCATGAGAATATGCATGCTGCTGCAGTAGCTGGTATTCTATCAGCTCACTATCTTTGTAGGGGAAAACTGTGAAACATGTCCATGTTGCTGGACCTTTGCCCTCCCACCCTTTATGTATGGTTTTGTCTGGTTCCCTTGTTCTGGGGGGGGGGGTTGTGAGGTATGATACATCTATACCACCTAGCTTAACATACAGCTGCGTAAGTTCTAGGTTGCAGCTGCTGATGCAGCCTAGGACACATAGTGGGCAGTGTGAATACTTTGAAGGACAGCAAGCTGTACATATAACTGAGACAGCAGTGTCAGCTCTGTCGCTACAGCAGTGCCAAGTTTAGGGTACCCTTTACAGTCCACTCCAGGCATATGTTTAGGGTACCTCTGTTATGCAACAGTGCCAATCACAGAGTAGTAGGTGACATATAGTTAGGCAATATGAATATGTGCAGTGTGTCCCTACCTACAGGCCTTTGACTTGCAAACATGGATAGCAGTTAATTCAGTGGCAGCAACCACTGTGGGTTAAAATTGCATGACTCAGTCATTACGTGCTGTGTTCACAGCAATGTAATTGAAGTGCAACACACTGGATTCTAACCCAGGACTCTGAGTGGAAAAATGTACTGCATGCAAAGTGTTTAACAGACTGAACTACTGAGTCAGTGCTGCAGCAGCTATATTTGCAAGATATATGTGCATACATACAGTCTGTGACACATGTCTGCAGCCATCATTATGTGCATGGCTGTCAAAGGCTGATGTTCTACATCAGGGTCCCAGTTGTACACAGGTACTTTCCAATTGCTGCCTTAGCAGGTGTGTTTAAAGATGTTGCTTATAAAAGGGTACATTTACCTGCTATTCCAGGCCTCATGTACAGCCATTATTGTTTATTTGGCTGTGTATTGATGTACTTTTTGCATCAGAGTCCTAGGGACACACCCATTTTCCCAGTTGATGTACTTGCAGTCTGTCAGTGCCAATCAGAATATTTTTCTGGAAACGCCTGCCTTAGTTAAGAGTTGAGTGGCCTAGTGAGTTAATGTACTAAGCGATATATGACAGGGGCCTTGGTTTGAGCCTTGGTAGGGGTGACTATTTTTCTGATGTGCTTAACATTGTGAGAAACACAAAAGATCATGAAGGCAAATTGAAGCACATTTAAGTGGGTTTGCATGGTGCACTGCTTAGCTCCGCACAAACCCGCACTAAAAATTTAAAAAAGTAAAGAAAAGGGTATGATAGGACAGTGGTGAAATGAGGCAAGCAGGGGAAAAACATACTGAAATGCAGGTAGGCATGTGCAAGACAGGTGTAGGAAAGGACCATAGCTTTCCATTTCTTGTATAGCAAAAGCTGTGCATTTGTACACATTTTGTACATAAATTTAGACCTTCAAACCTTAGAGGGAGGGGTGAGAACTACATAAATGTGTTGTCAGGCCAATTGGACCTAATTAGTTATACGCAATGTAGAACTATGTATGGGGCGATACGTTTTGTGGGACAAGTGCCCAGTTTTTTAAGGAGAGAGTGGAATGTTGGGTAAGGGGTGTAGGTACATGTGGGGAAGTAAGGTGGGGAGGAGAGGTTGCATTTGCAGATAGATAAGACAGACAAGACAGCATACAGGTGCAGTGTGTGACACATGAGGTGAGTAAACACCTTAGATGGGGAGGGTGTTGTGGAATCAGAGATGCATGTGCCCCCCCACAACAGCAACATGACTGAGCTCCCCACCCATGGGCAGTCAACAGTGCTCCTTCACTGCCCCAAAGGTGGCTGTGCTGGAGGCTGGGCACCAGGGTCATCAGGCCGTACCAGATTGTCAAGCCTGCCCAGAACCCACTGCAGGCATTGTTCATAACTCTTATGCACAATCCTGTGCAAAATCACTGGTAGGTGATCTTGGGTGAGTACCGCCCCTTTGCCACCACTTCTCAGGGGACAGGCCTCATCCCCTGATGTGTTCCCACCCAAGGGTGGTGCTGGGCCAGCAGAGGGACACCACCAGCCTGGTTCTCACATGTGATGGTAGCCAGTGTCATGGCCGGCTGAGGCAGGGTAGGTGGATGAGCAGGAACTGGCTTACCATGTAGTGCTGTGGTGATAGAGGTAGAGCAAAGTGTATAGGTTAGTTATGAACAAAACATTTTGTTAGTTATAACAGCAGGCTAGAACATTGGAAATAACCCATTAACATATCAATGCATATTATATGGAACACAACAATAAATTACATAACAGTTAGTATAGTAACAGCATGCCAGTAACAATTACGGCATAAGCCAACAACATAAGTAATTCAGCAAGATATGTTAATATGCAACCATTAAAATACATAATGATAATAAAACACATGGTCCAAAATAAAGTTTAGAGAACAACATATGTTAATAGTAAACTATAACCAATGAATAACAATATTACCTTATCTTCATCTAAATGTATTATCGTTATTCATATCTTAATAGTAAACCATAACCAATGAATAACAATAATACATTTAGATGAAGATAAGGTGTGGGGAGAGAGAGAGATACAATCCATTAATACCGGTATAGGCTATATAGTTTACAACAGTAATGCTATATACTCTACAGGTCTATACTTCATTTATGTAAAACAGTGCCCTATAGCTGCTGTAGCATGTACATACCTCTCAAGCTATCTGCATGGAACACTATGGGCCAAGCAGTAGCACCTGCAGTTACACAACTGCTGAGAACACTTACACATCAGGTAGACATATATAACTACCAAGGTGTACTTTGGACTGATGTAGTGTGACTGTGCAATTGACATAATCATGCCAATGAAACATCTGTGACAGAGGGATTATGCAACAGCAATTACAGTCTGTGACAGTGTGACACTTGAGAGGCATGTATGTGTACAGTACAGAGAGTAAACAACTATCATGTCTTCCTTGGCATGCATGGTTTAGAACTTCAGCAAACTTTCACAGACACTCCAGGCATACAGGCATACCAAGATTACATATTTTATTTATTTTATTTCTGTTGTACTTTTTGCCTTTATTTTATGAAGACATATCACATTGCTGGTCAATGCTGTTAACAGTCTGTTACATCTGAACACACAAATTATTTACTCATAATGAGGGCTACTTCATCCATTTACCTGTATTTCCTGTGGAAAGAACATCTGTCATCAATACGTAACTGATTTAGTAATATTTATTACTACATGGCACCAGATTCAAACCCTGGTCTTTGTGTGGAAAAATGTACTTCAGACACAGCATTTAACAAACTGAGCCATTACTGACTGATATTTTCCTAGAGCTCACCTGGAAACAAACTGTGACCTAGTAATAGTACTACAGTTTTATACTAGGCTGCAGTGACAGTTGAGCACACATGCATGAGATTCATGCATGACAGAGATACTAGGTAAACTATACATTACTACATAGAATACAGGTGTACACAATATACTGTTAGTGGGTGGAAATATCTGTGAAGTCTACAAACCATAGCAGATTAATGGGTTGGCTACCTCATCCATATACAGTTGTAGATAGTAAATGTGCAGTCTACAGCTATTGCACTGTCATACTTGCCTGCAGCACTGTACCTTGGAGCATGAATGCATATAGCTGAAATGCAATGGTTAACACAAGACAATCCTGATATACACATTATACCTTGGGTGTTATAATGCATTTCTTGTAATACAGCTCTGAATCTACATTTATTGCATAACACTCTTTATTAGCCATACCATGAGGTAGGTAGTGGCATTCTTTTGTGTTTTTATTTCAGAGCAGTTGCCAGAATTGATTTCATGCAAAACAGCCATAATTACACACATATTGCACAACACAGCTTTATTAGGGGTACCTTCATGCGGGTAATGGTATAGTTTTGAGTCTTTATTGCACAACAGGTGATATAATATAGGTGTTGGAATACAGCTGTAATTCCACAATTATTGCAGTAGAAACTTTATTTAATTTACATTGTCAGGGTTAATGCTTATATTGCATTATAGCTGGCAGTAGTCACTTATTGCAGTATTGGCCTATGTCCACATTCATTGCACTACACAAATCTTAACTGTTTGTACCTTTTGGCAGTTAATGCTTTACTCTTTCTTGCTTATTTGACTATAGATTGCAAATTAATCTGTACTCACCATACGCATGGTGCAACCTGGCCAAGCAACCAGCATGCACCTCTAGGTTGCAAGCTCCCTCCTCTGCAGCTATAGGGGAGAAGCTAACATTATGCATAACTGTCTATCAAACATTCAGATTAGATATTGGTAAAACAATGCTAACAGTGCTTACCTATTTGTGGAACATTCCCTGCCCAAGCTTCCTGGACCCAAGGTATCCAGAAGCTCCCCCTTCCGACACTTCAGGTCACCATAGTGGTGATGGACCTGCTTAACTGTCGAGTGGATACCTGTAGCACTGATGAGATAATGTGCCAGCCAGTCCCATGCCTCTGCCTTGCACTTTGAGCACTGGAACTGCCTCTGCAGCAGCCGGTCTTCCTGGTCTTTCACCAGGAGTCAAACCATGACCCTGGACTCCAGAATGCCCAACTCCTGTGCCTGTAAGTGTGCACCCTCTCCAATGCCTGCCATTACTGCTCAGTTCAAATTCCAACTAGTTATGCTGTATTTCCACATGTTGTGCTTAATATTACCTATTTTCCCATCCTAACACACCATTGGACAATTTTTAAAAATGCAGCACTTCGCTTGGTACCGCACAAACCAGCACAGCTTAGCAAAGCAGCACTTAAACTTGTAATGCTTAGCAGGGCTTAGAGGTGCGCACATCAGCTAAGCAAATCCAAGCAATGCTGAGCACTGCCGCACAACGGCAGTGCATAAACAGAGATTTTTTTAAGCAGTACTTTGCAGGTAAGAGCAGGTCTTAGCTGAGCTTAGCTGAGTGCAATAGATCAGGATTGAAAAGTAATCATAATAATTTGTCTTTAGAAAATAAGTGCTTAACTTCCCTTCCATGCATTTAAACCCTGCACCTACTGCATATAAGGCCACAACTCTAACCACATGGTAATATGGATACATGGACTGCTTCTATACTTTTATATATACCTCTGAGCTACCTTTAAGCACTGTTAAGCACCATGTTACGCCACACAAACCCGTTGTGCTATACTTAAACTTGACCTTTGCATCACAAATTAAATCCATCCGGTTTCTATTTTTAGATGTCAGGCACTTGTCAATTGCTGCACTCTGCAGTGCTCTGCACAAACCTAAAAAAAAAATTACAGCAAAATTAAATACATTGATACAACACACTTGGACAGTGCAGGGGGTGTGTTACTCATCTGCAGATACAGTCACACATGCCCTACACCTATTCGATAACCATGTTCCATGACTCTCCTTCAGCAACGTGCCATCATTAATATGCATGCTGGGCTACCGAGGGGGGAACCACACACATGGACATGGTAACTTCTGTATAGGCTCTACACTATGCTACTTTGATTTTATTAAATCTGTAGGATACTCTTATTTACTGCTAGGCCATGGTAGAATCTAGTTGTATTTGCCAAAGTAACTCTTTAAACATTTAAAAGTTATTTTAAAAACTAGTTTGATGGTGGGGTACTTAGGTCAGGTTTTCTGCATTGCATCAGTCCTACAGTGGAAATAATTTTCTTCATGAATATTTAAATTTAGTATTTTTCTATTATAATTACTATTTGGTCTAAGGTTCTTTTATGATATTTCTTGTATAGTTAAGTGCACTTAATTTTTATGAATTATTTAACTGAGCCAATTGTTTTGAACATCACTATATGTCTTTAGAGAGGAGGTATTTTTTAAGAAAGTTATTTAAATGTATCAGCCCCTTTTTCACACATTTAATCTGGTCAAAAATAGAAGCACACACAACATACATGGCCAGAAGTGGACCAGCAAAAAGCCTTCAATGTTTGCTTAGTGTTTGCTTTGAGGATGGCGTCACATACCAATGCTGACCGACAGTTAATAGCATTTCATGTCCTGTGGCAAAAACTGATGAGTTTTTGCCATCACCCAGTAACTTTCTCGCAAATGTGGTTAAATGCACTGCACTATAGGAATACAGAGTAAAGGCACTATTCTAAAACAGTTCATAGGCTGCTTAATGTAATGAACTAGAAGTTCTTATGTGGTGTGTCGAGATAATTCCCCTGTCTGTAGACTGATGTTTTTGCATATATCAAAGATTCAATTGCAACTGTATGTCAAATTATTATTCCATGTCACTTTTATATTCCTATCATATGTTTAACTGCAAACATCTGTATTTATCTCTAGCTATCATATTTCATGAACAGAACATTTGAATACTGCAACAAGAAAACATTTGCAAAAATATTCCACCCCAACATGGAGACTTATTAATCCCCCCTTATCCTGCTGATGTATTCAACTCAGTGATACGCTCCTACGTCTTCTTGCTCCCTGTAGCATCACCTTATTATACAGAGCATGACAGAGTAATAGTGAGGGAATACCTAAGACTAACACATCATAAAGTTCGTCTTAAATGTCCCATGAACAAAATTCTTGCTATTTCTCTCTCCATCGCTTTCTTTCTCTCTCCCTCTATCTCCCTCTCACACACTTCCGTCACCCGTTCTGCTTCAGTAAGTTGTCACTGCCCATTGAATTGTTATTTAAACTGTGTGAATCAGGAGTTCCTTTGTGGCATGCTGAGATAATGCTCAGATTGATACACTGATTTTTGCATACTTTCAAGGATTCTAATCAAGACATATGTGTATCTGTTGCCAGCATATTGTTTTGAGTCACAGTTGTCCTGCCTCTGTCAAAACCTACTTTCTCCATGTCTCCGAGCCCTCCCCCACTTAAATGTCTCTTCCTCCTTCTGTGTCATCAGTCTGTCTCCCCAGCATTTACAAAATGCCTGGTACATGTAACTTAGAGGGAGTGGAAGTACAGAGCGTATGGCAAAATCATGTTGAGTTTTTGCCCTTGATCACACTACTCTGGTGTCCTTCATGTTACTGTGCTTAGCCTTGCTGCACTGTGTAAAGTCAGGTTACTCTCTTGAATAGGCTATAGTTGAATATCCACCATGTAGGATGCTCCAAATGCAAACTTTGTTGGGAAGCATTTTGCATTGGATCATTTATTTGCTGCTGGCTGTAATGTGCAACTTATTTAATGTTAAAAATATCATTACTGTGATGAAACCCGATGTCTTTATTTTCCCTTGCCTCATTGTTTTGTCACAGTCCCTTCCAACTGATAAAAATAGGGCTGTGAAATGACATTTCCTTTGAAGTGTATTGACATAATTCACGTCTGTAAAATGCTTTTGGCATATTCTCAAGAGTTTGCATCCAAAAATATATGAAACTCATATTTAATATTTTATTTATATCACTATTGTTTAAGTGTTGTGTATATATCCTATTAATCCACCATTAACTTACTTATGTCTTAATCATATTTTCTGCTTTTCAAGCACTGCTTGCTTCCTAATGGAAACACTTGATTGTACATAGATTGAAAGCACACATCATGAAAAACGTAACCATAACATACCACAAAGATGTTAAAAAAAATGGCCCAGAAAAATATAACATTATTTTTCTGTTTCTATCCCTGTCCTCATGCCTTGAGTTGTTCCCATTTCTGTATCATCATTTTTTCCTGTTTCATATTTATTATAGTACTGGATGTAATTTACATGTTATGGGTTTTACAATTGTCATGACTGAAACTGTGTGTAAGTGTTGGCTGCAGATTTTATTAGCACAATTATCCAGCTGCTGTGTTAATATGCTAGCTCTCTACTGGGAACACTGTCTTGTACAGATCTTGCCTGAATAATTATGATGAAAAAATGCAGAGTAACACAACACAAAGATGTGCAGAAATTGACCATAGGCAAATCTCTTCTTATGTCTCTATCCCTGTCTCCCAAACTCTCTTTCCTAGTTAGTGTTCTTAGCTTTTCCACAGAGCTTGGCATTGTGCACCAATGGTGAGTTATGGTAAATGTCATGTTACGTCTTATGGTAAAAGCTGAAGATTTTCATATCACCCACACTAGCACAGTTCACATCATGCAAATGAGATTGTCCCACTGCATTATAGAAATGCAGACTGATAGTACTATTGTGAGGCAGTTAGTGTAACATATGTAGTAGGATGAACAATATCATATACAGCTTAATGGATGTTACACCTGCACTTACTGTGGTGAAGGCTGAGGCCTACATTTTCTCTTGTTTGAATCTGTTGTCAGTGTTCCTTCAGATGTGCCAGTTAAACTTATCAATTCTTGATTTCCTATGTAGTGAGCCAAAATAATCCTCCTGTCTGCACATTTTTTTTATTTTATACTGCCATGGGTTTGAATCCAGATGTCTGTCAAACATTTATTTAATTCTTTAACATCTTAATATTTTATGTGTAAGTGTATGCTGCTCATCTCATCAAACTATAGAATCCTCATTATATCTTCATCATATTTCCACTCTCCTACAACACATCCATCCATACTGGACTCACTTTATTGTACACAGCAATACATCTGAAGTGTACAGAGTTGCAAAGGATGAACACATTTATGCATGTTAATGTTTGTTGTTGTCATCACTACCCATGAGAATATCTTGAGAACCACTGACAGTTGGAGGCATTAGAAAAAGCCATAGATTTGATTTTGTAAATGTACATAGGTCAGAAAATGCAGGATAACACAAACACATATGTACAGAAATGAACCATACATTAATCTCTCAGTATGTCTGTATGTGTATTCCTGTCTCTATATGTCCACCTCTTCTCATCACTTCTGTGACATGAAATAAACCTCCTTGATTTAATACTATTTCCATAAACCATGCTTCCATCTGCAATAATATGCTTGCCCCTGATGTGTTTCATAACACACCTGTACTATACATATAAGGAATGAAGGACTGCAACTGTCATGCAAAATGTGTAAATCATGACAATTGACACATAATAACACATATCTGTTCTGTATTCCATCAGATTCAGACATGGTTGTATGTATGTACTGCTTATTTGTGCAAAGTTCAGCACAGAGCACCACAGACTATTGCTAATTTCCATTCTAAATTCAACACCTCGGGATATGATTATGCATGCGCTAATATTTTGCCATCGGCCACTCAAATGAGCTTGCCAGCAGTGCACTTCAGAGAGAGTTAAAAAATGATAACAAAAAATGATGTGAGTAGGTTGTGCAACTTCCGTATTTGTTATAGGAATTTTGAAAACAATGTCTATGGATTTTATAGTGATCTTGACTCAATTCATAATTAATTTAATATGTTAGTGTATGCCTGCACTCTAATGGATACATTTACAAATTTGTTATAGTGTTGTGTAACATTTTCACATTTTCCACATTTCAGTGTAATTTTAATACTTACAAATGTGCATTTTCATATCTTTAAGGTCAGCTTCTCCTGTGGTGCTTACAATTCATACTGTATACCTACCCTGTACTTAGTGAGGATTGTGAAATTCATGAATACTAATGAGTTCATACCTCATTTGCATATTCACAGTGCTTAGAGGGCTCAGTTTGCAATTAGATAAAGGTAATTTTGTAGGCAAGGATCTTGTATCATAGTAACAAAGACTAGATACAGAGAGCTCGATACTGATATTTGCCTTCAAAACTTGTTTTTAGTTTTAACAACTGACTTGCTGCAAAGGTATGTTGCATTTTTTTACAAAATGTTTTATTTTAACCTTACTGATAAATTGCATTGCATTGCATTTCACCATACACTCACTCATTTAATTTCTACATTGTTTGTCCCTTCTGTTGGCATAGCCACCTATATCAGTTATTTCTTTCCATTAAAAATATTTGTAAAGACTATTACATGACATTGTGGAAACTTTTCTAA
Organism: Protopterus annectens; assembly: GCF_019279795.1. NCBI lineage: Eukaryota > Metazoa > Chordata > Ceratodontiformes > Protopteridae > Protopterus > Protopterus annectens. The sequence goes on from NC_056734.1 coordinate 872,174,799, forward strand.
GGGAATCTGACCAGTTATTGTGAAAGGGTATTGCATCATATATTAGCAAGGCCAGGGTTTCTACATTTGTAACCCAGAAAATGTGTTAAGCCTGTAATACATACCTGCCAGCCCACCATGGATGTGGATATCCAACAAAAGTTTTATCCATTTTTACTTGAAAAGTGTGAAATTCTTTTTGTTAACACTGCACTGTACTACAGAGATACACAACTGTTGTCCTTCTTACATTATTTTACCATTGCTTTGAATTTCCTTTATTTTTTGGGGAAGGGGATAAGAGTTTTGTATTAACTTATGTATACTGATAGAGAGTCTTAATTTTAATTATTCTGTGCGTGATGGATGCTTACATTCATACATATTTGTTTGTTAATCAATTGTGGCTTAATTTTCTTTCTTTTTTTTTTGTTTCATCTCATATAGGGTTATGGTGTCCAAAATATATGCATTCCATAAACCGCATACAATGACACAGAGAATAAAGTTATCATCCAGGCACAATGTTGATATGGCTTATTCCTTTTAGACAGAGGCAGAGGTGACAAGTCCTCAAGTGATTGTATCTGGGAGCAGGTTGTCAATTATGCAAATGCTGTTGGAGGCGATGGCCATGCCTATCAGAAAGTCAGGCATGGGGCCAATGACATGATAATACATATGAACATAGGCTGTCACAATTAACTGGGAATGTATGGCTACTGGAAACTTCAACAAGGTGTCTTTATTCCTCCCACAGGGAGGATATCAAAGAGATAGAGAGTCTCTTACATCTGCCAGCTAAAGTGATTTTATCTGGACTAATCCTTTATACTCTGTTCCTTTCTTATGTGTAGGTACATAGGGTTTTGATTTTGCTTGACCACTTGCACATGGTAACTGCATCCTTTTTATTGTTATCACTGCACTTAAATATATTCATGTATACAAGAAAGTCATTTTTGCATTGCATTAGCATCAGTTATTGTTTAAAATATGTTTTATGTAACATATGTTTGATCAGTTTTCATTTTATTTCTCTCTTTGTTGTGTTGATTACTTGTTATCATAGGTGATCCTGCCAGTGACACTGTAGAATACCTATTTCCAGTTGTCAGAATATCAGTAGCCCCTGATGATGATGGCAGTGATGAAAAGGTACAGCCTGGGGGTGTAGGGGGTCAGCTTGATACTGATGTTGTGCCTCCAAAATCTCCTGACAATGTTTTGAATACCTATGACATGGAGACCTCAGGCATAGGTCAGGTTGAGGGATGACATAATTGAGCTGGATGGTGTGGTTACTCCAGTTGCAGAGTTGGTTGATTCTCTCTGTTGCCATCATGAGGATGAAGTGCCACAGAGGGAAGTTGGTAGAGGTGCCCTGAGAAAGTCTGCTGTCCACCTACCCCTGATGTTGGTGTGAAAATTAGGTACCACATAATGTATGTGTAGGGCTGTCATGGAGGCACAGGCATGTTCCACCTGGACCTCAGAGGAGATTGTGCAAGTACTGAATGTTGTGCATTCTGACATGCAGGACTGCCTCAATCATGTGGGTGACTCCTTGGGCAGAATGAGTGGCACACTAAACTGGGCATGGTCTACAATGGGATGTCTTCTGAGGGAAGGTCAGCATCTACATGGCTGAGGACAGCTATGTCGTCCTGTGTTAGCTGAAATGGCCGTGCAAGATCCCACTCTCATAGTGACCCTACTATCACTGCTCCATCAGACATGGTAGTCCATGTGGTTGTGGTCATGGATGTAGTTGTGATGAGGGCTCATCAAGCAGACTTCATTCATGTTCAGGAAGCACCCTGATTTATAGCAAGGGTCACTGAACTAGCAGTGCAACTCTTGGCAGATTTTATTCTTGTAGTCAGGGCAATAACATTGAACTTACTAGTCTACCAGAGATGGCAGAACATAGTGCTTGTGCAGTACTTGATTGTATCCATGCAGACATACATATGTACATTGAAAAAAACACTTGCCCTACTACCTCATACACACATGGTATCTAAATTCAACTGTTGACTGATATACATATCTCGCTACTGGCCCTGACAATTGTACACTTAATGAATACATTTTTTATTACTGGCATGCACTTACTTCTTTGGTATCAGGCTTGTCCTCCTGTATCCCCCCCAACCATGTGCAAGTGATGATGACTGTGCCCTGCTCTTTACAAATTTCTTGCCTGATGCACAGAGTGGATAACTAATACTTAGTCAGAAGCTTGCATTAATATAATTGTATTGCATAAGAAATTATTTATTTATCGTTCCTACTCAGTTATTAATAATTGTTTATGTAATTGTTGACCCTTATTGTATTTCTGTAAGTATTCTTACTAATGCAGTCAAAGTAGATATGAAATTATTGCTTATTGCTGCACTTATGCAAATGATGCTACCATTGACCTGCTCATTGGTTGATATACAGTGGTCAGCTGAAATGCTTGATGCACAGTGCCGCTCATCTTGGTTTACAATTGAAGACAAACAGGTAGGGTAGTTTGTTTATATGCTTTATTACACAGAAACACATCAGGATGGATAACAGCGGTACAAAATTTAAACAAACTGATTAATTATCAGACTACGCAGATATGCATGCTTACATCTCAACAGCTTACTACAAAATGGCAGTCAGGCTCACACATGCTCAGTATTTATACACTTGTGCAAGCCCATGGAAAGCTTCTTAAAGGTATACATACATACCGATCTACATCGTTCCTCTTCAATGAATTGCCCACAATAAAATGACATTTGGAAAAGACATGCAATTGTATAGACAATAAGAAATAGACACAACACTTATGTCCTTATGTCCAAGTTGCCATGTATCTGGAACATGGTCTGGAAATGTGACCTGATCTAATGATATAGCAATCATAACTGAGTTTAGCAACAGGGACAGACAATGGTGAAGAAACAGTTTCAAGAGTTTTGGGAATCTTCTCAGGAACAGGGATATTTACTGGAATGTCCTCTGGAACTGGAATGCTGGATAACTCACTCCAAGATTTAAAGTATTACTCTCAGGTATGCTACTGCAATACAGGCTCAGAGACCAGGACCAAATGTTTCCATTTCTGCCTAAACTCTACTCCTTGTGATTCCACAGTGTACGATCTCGGCTCTGGACATACACATTTTTATGACACCAATCCGATCAAAACCTTTGGAGGTCTGCATCCTCAGTATCTCCCCTTCTCTTAATGGATTGAGTGGTTTGCTGGACTTATCATAATAGGACTTCTGGGATAAGTGCTTCTTCAACAGATGGGGGGGGGATTCAGTAATCCTCCGTGTAGGATGAACGAAGCCCTACTCGGGATGGCCGTCTAAGAGTATGACATCAGCGCATCATGCATATGCATGAGGGCATGCTGACTCAACTCCCTGGCTAACATGGAGCATGTAGGAGTGCAGGGGGCATGTCAGACTGCCGAGCAGTCCAAATATCCACGCCCCTGCAAGTGTCTAACTTTACAAATGTCAGCAGATATGAGCGAGTCTGCTCAAATGTGTATACCCCCAACACCACACTCCCCCCACATGAAAAAGCCCTGTGCAAATGAAATAAAATGTAAAACAATTTTTTTTTTATTATTCACCATATAGCTGCCCATTATTTGCATGTGTGTGTGCACGGGTGTGCCCATTGCTTAGCTACAATTAGCAGTTTAGACAATGAAGAGGATAATAAACCACTTATATGCAAATTAAGCCAAATAGCAATAGCGTAGTGGTAGAGACTTGGCACAAAGAGGAGGCATTCCCGGTTCGAGTCCCACCACTCCCCTTACCATTTTATGCCAGAAATCTATGCATTAAAATAATTCCTGACATTTAGCTTTTAAATTTTATTAAAATGCATTGAAATGGCCTATGTAGTAGTGACCGATATTTAAAATACATATAAGAAAGTGAAACGGTCATGCATACTAATGAATGCATAAGTAACCTATGTTAAGCAATGTGAAGCACTGCTAAGCAGTGTTTACCAATAGTAAGCACAGTTAAGAATAATTGCCCATAGCTAAGCACTGGTTTAACTAGCACAATAGCTTTGCGTGGAGCTGCGCATCTCTCCAACTAGCGCAAACCAAACATGTTTGCGCGAAGCTGCGCACCGCACTAACTAGCGCAACGTCGGACTATGTTGGGCAACGTCGGTAAACGTAGAGCAACGTTGGGCAAAGTTGAGCAAAGTCAGCTAAACCCAGCCACACCCCCTACCAGTCAGGCCAGTAGTAAAATAAAAAAGCAATGACAGGTCTCGAAGCCGGGATAGTGTGCACCATAATCACAGTACTAATCCACTAAGCCATGACAGCATTTGATGTTCATGGACTGTCAACACATATATACATATGAATCAAAGTTTACCCAGTGCTAAGCAGGTGTGCACTCAGTTAAGAAGTTTCAAATCCGGCCAATCACAAATAAGTGCAGGAAATGAGGCATATTTAAGCTCCATAGGTGGGAATACTTGCCATAACTGGTTGCAGCTCCCATCTGCAGGCAGCAATGGCTGGTGTCGGAGAGGGCTCTCGCTTCCGAGCTCAATGGTGGGGCATTGAGGAGTCAAAAATGATAGTTTGGCTCCTCGACCATCATCATGATGCTAGACTCCTACAGGGCTAGTTCCAGGGCACAGAATACAAAGCGGAGGCCTAGAACCATCTCGCACATGAACTCACCAGTGCCACAGGCATCCCTTGGACTGGTGAGCAGGTTAGACATCACCATGCAGACCTGAAGAGATGCAAGCAGGACCTACTGAACCAATGGATACAGGAGGCCCGTGGGATGCTAAATGCCACACTACTGAGTAGGAGCCATGGACTGAAGTATGTAAAAATTACTAGTGTAGTCGATAGTATGGATAAGTATATGTCTCAATATCACTTCACTTACTTCACAGCTGTAGGTGTCCGTGCTGTGAATAAGCAAGCCTATGCAGATAGGCTGCTAAGGCTGTGCCACCAGGCAGGTTAGTAATCTTTCTGCATGTACTGTTATATAAAATAAGTGAGAGAGTCTGGCTAAAAGTGTCTCAGCCCAATAATAAAGGTATAATAAGGCTTGAATAACCTCTCTGCATGAACTGTTATGTAAAATAAGTGAGAGTGCCTGAAAAAGAGTGTTGTAACCCATTAATAAAGGTATAATAAGTCCTGAATTATTTCTTTGCATGTATTGTTATATAGAATAAGTGAGAGAGCCTGAAAAAGAGTGTTGTAAACCATAAATGAAGGTATAATACATCCTGAATATGATGTCTGCTTGCATTGTAATAACAAATAAACGAGAGAGCCACTAGAAAAGTGTGTAATGTAATTAATAAAGGTATAACTCCTGTAGTGTGTCCGTGTCACTTTCTTTGAAATGTTGATGTACACTTGCAGTATAGAAATAGTAGTGTTGTATTAAGCACTGTCAACCCACACTTGGGTAGACCCATAGAAAGAATACAAAGGGAGTGCCAGTATCTCTTAAGCATATATACAGTCCTCAACTGTAGTTTCAAGCCTGGCATGTATAGGCAAATCTGGCACATGGGTAGTTTGTAATTGTGTGCACTGGAAATGCCAGTGTGCTGCCAGAAATTTAGAGGGCTGTTAAAATATAACTGATAATGTCACCTGAACACATCCAGATATGCAGACATAGGAATATAAATGAAATATATAAATACATAGCAGTAACATCTGCATCCTGGACAGTTTGTACAACAGATCCAGATCAGGTACATAAGGAACTAGCAAAACACATCCCACAACATAATGGACATTGCCTAGTGTAATACTACATGTAGGGGATATATACCTGCAGTCAATAGGAATGTAGTGTAAACTATAAGTTCATATAAGTTGGTAATGCAGGTATCTTTTTAGACCCTATTGTATGTGCATAAACAATGCAATTCCACACCTCAATGGGTATGTGTAATCTCAAAATATTTGTTGGGACATATGTCCTATTGGTTTATAAATATCTGCATAACTTTGATGCATGTGCCCTGTTCAAACACTACAATCTTGGTGGCCTGTTGCCACCATTCATTCCTGCATGCTGTTGGAATGTCCACTGTTGTTCAATATATGTCATTAAATTCACCTAAACACAGAACGTATGGGAAGGCCGGTCCCAGCAGACCCACCTGTCCCACCTCAGCTGACGATGGCACCTGGCACCAGCAGGTCCGGTGCCCAGCCTGGGACCTCCTCCTCCATTGGCCCTGTGCCACCTTCAGGTGAAAGCACTGCAGGGAATGGGGCTCATCCCCCCATGCAAGCGTGGCTGGAGGAGGGCCACCTGTCACCCTCCAAATGGTCTGGGCTGTGGTGTGTAAGGAGATCCAGCGTTCAGTTGCTGATCCCCTATGCCAGCTCGAGGCAAGAGTGGCACAACTCATGGGTGAGCCTGCCCCTCCTATGCAGCCCCCAGCACAGCCACCCTCCAGGCTGTGAAGGTGCAGTGGTGACTGCCCATGGGTGGGGATCTCAGTTCCACTGTTACCAACTGTGGGCTCATGGGCCTGCGATTTCCAAACATCCTTCCCCGTCAATTGTGTTCACCCACCCCATGTGTCATATTCCGCCCCTGTATGCATCTTGTTTGTCTTGTCTGTTTACCTCCCCAACCTACCTCCCAAAACATACCTATTTCCCCTACGCCACATTCCACTCTCACCTGAAAATAAAATGGGCAACCTGCTCCCGCAAAAAAATTACACCCCATACATAACTGCCCATTTTGCACAGATGTCCGCTGGAATGTTTCAAAATTCCCTCCAAATTACTAGTATATGCACAGCTGTTGCTGTTAAAGAAATGGGCAGTTATGGACCTTCCCTACACCCATCTTGCACATCCTGAGCTGTTTTCCCTACTGTATTTCCCTCTTTGTGCCCCTTTTTCACCACTTTCCTATCTCCCCATTTTCTTTTCTTTCAAAGAAATGAGCACGAAGGTTAGCGGGAGTAAGAACTTTTAAGCAGCAGTAAGCGGGTTTGAGCGTGTGTGCGCATGTGTGCGCTTAGCTAAGTATTGCTAAGCATCGCACAAAGCCACACAAACCCGCTTACAACTGCTTAAAAGTGCCTTAGTCTCCCTGCATATGAGGGGCCTTGTTCTGCTCAGCAGCAAAATAAAACACCACTGCCAGTCTCGAACACCAGACCTTGGACACACTAGACTGCATGAAGTATCACTAGGCCACAGTAGATATACAGCAGGATTTTGCTGAAATATATATATGTATCATGCATCAGAATGTGTGAATGTAAAGGAAAGATAGGAATGCCATAACAGAAAACCTGTTCTGTGGAACTTTAGCAGCAGTTGTTGTGGATTTGCATTACATGACTGTGATAACAGAACCAGACATTCTAGCAGTAAATACTGTTACAGCAGCACTTCACAACCCCCACACAGTATCATAGCAGGACAATCTCCACCCAAACGTGCAAAATACCAGTGTGTTCAAGGTACAGCAAGGATGTATGTAGGCATACTCAGTACTGGAATTGTCCAGTTTTATGAGCATCCTGTGATAATGTCAACAAAATAAAAAGCACAAACAGTGCCGAAGTGAGTACATTAATATCCACAGTATAGCTGCTCCCAAACAGTTCATGTGCCAAATGAAAACATCTCAATAACTACATGGCAGCTAATAGTGGATGTTGTAAAGAAACACCATACTCCCATGTATCTTGTGTTAGCATTTCTAGGGGTGAGTACAATTCTACACTGTCAACTGTGTACTGGAAGAGGCAACATTCAGGTCTGAGTACAACATACAAATAACTGGCTACACCCTTAGCAACAGTTAGAAGAAGTGTACCAACCTTCTGTGTTACACAACGGTGTCCACAGCAAACAAGCATGGTCTCCACTCTGGCATTCTGAAAGGGATACGCCTACCTGACCTAGCAATTTATAGCACTGGGTTGCTATGACAGTGAGTCCTGCAAGTACCACACAGCAGGCTGCATGCAATTGCCAAATGGTGGCCACCAATTGGTACAGAGGCCATCACATGCACATGTGCAGATACCTATAAAAGCAGTCTGTACTTGCTGTCCACACATGCAATCATTCCATTGCAGGTAAGGAGGGAGAGAGAGAGAGAAAAAAAAAGAAAAGAAAAAGTGAGGTAAAGTAAAGAAATATAACAAAAAGAATATATTGAAAAAAACAGTATACTGACAAAAGAAATTATATTGAAAAAATATATTGAAAAGAAAATATATTGAAAAACATTGAAATAAAATATATTGAAAAATAAATTGAAAGATAAATATACACAAAAAAAACTGAATAAAAAATATATTGAAAAAAATTGAAAACTAATATATTCTGAAATATAAATCTATAAAAAAAACATCTTGAACAGTAAAAGAGATATTGACAGCAAAATGTATATTGCTAAAAGAAGTATACCAGGATATACAGCAACATATACAAACATATACAAAGGAAAGGTATGTAACAGCTATGTATTTACTGGAATGTAGTAGATGTTTATGAAGGGTACTCTATATAGTTTGAATCATCCATATGTGGCAGCATTATGTATCGATGCACAGATGCCCTGCATAACCACTGGTATGGGGAAATGAGTGTGTTGTTGTGTGCAGTGGGATGTGACGGTGACATATGTAGTTCAGCTTTAAATGTCAAACATCTGATCCATGATATCTGTGTTCTGTACAGTAGTGTGTACTATGTCTGTTTGGGGTAGTAGCCCATACGGTTATGCAAACATGGATGTGACAGAGTAACAAATGCATGATAGTCATATTAATGTGTAGCTTAGCACTGGCAACAGCTGTACCAGGCTAGTATGCTAATTCAGCATTAGCAGCAATGTATACACCCTCTAATATCACTCTGTGCTCACATGTGACACCTGTTTATGTTGCAGCAAGGCCCACCAGGTCAGCCGTGAAGTACATGTACTTACAACAGTGTGGTCCTTGTGTGTGTATGGCACACACATATGGAGGGAACTGTCTGTGTCAGATATATTAGCATCTGTACATGTGCATTGAGCAAGGGACATACAGCAACTGTTTGTGAAAGGTGGATTTATATATATATATATATATATATATATATATATATATATATATATATATATATATATGTTGTTGAAGGTTGTTATGTGCATATTTCTATGTAGGTTGTAGTGTGTGGCAGACCAGACAGCATACAGTGCTGGTATATGACATGTGGTAGTTAAACGCTGTGGGTATAGTTCATCAGGTTTGCAGTATTGCGGCCAGTGAGGCCTGCTAAAGCTACATGGGCTGAGAACACCTTTAACGCATTCTGCACAACACTGTGCAATGTTATGACATAAATGTATACGTTACAACCTTCCCATACTTGATATACCCAGCATGACAGGTGGACTGTATAAGTGCCTGTATGCATATCTATATGTACAGCAATGGATGTTCATATGTATGTGTGTGTGTATATATATATATATATATATATATATATATATATATATAGAGAGAGAGAGAGAGAGGGTCATAATTACTGCAACAGATGCCTCGTGACAAAGCCATGGACTCAAGCTCAATGTTGACACTGTATTGGCATCCCTCCTTGCAAAGACGCAGTACCCATGAAGTACCATATACGTGGTAATCTACCTAACACCAAAGGTGTGATAAGAGACCATGGGGCACAGATGGAAGTAGTCTCCCCTTCGATAGTCACAGTGCCACACTAGTCATGTAATCCGTCTATGTGGCACATGTCATCACAAAAGGTGTATCATCTGTGGAAAAATAGGTCAGTGTTCCCCTCTACTCCACACACATAAAACCCAGTATAGAGTACAATGCCCCATGTGGTATGCACCTCACAAGACATCTACAGCAAGTGGAAAGGACACAGACATACCTCACAAAGAGTAATACCGGTGTCAAACAGATGCCCTATGCAGACCGTCCCACAAACCCACAACTAGACTATGTCGCATACCGCCTACCCAGAGGTGACCCCTGCCTGACATACTAAGCTATGTCAAACCCAGATCTGTTGGACATGCTCCACGTAAACAGATCACAATCTGTATGAGCTACACGCTCTAGGGACCCAAACCCTTTGGCCACAATAAACAGCACATGCTGGAGGGATAGATTCCTATCTCAGAAACATCCCATACTCTGGAACTAACCAACTATCCATAGAAAACAAAACTCCTAATTAGCAGTTGTCATAAATAATCCTGGAGATTGTATGGGAGATAGTGAATACACCCAGGCAATCACCTCAGTGTTTCTGCTTGACTGGGCCATGTGTAATTTAAATACCTGTGTGTCAGAGGCCAAAGTAGCGTATGGCTACAGTTCTATAGGCCATAGGGCCAATAGCCTCTTACCTACCTATGAACTGCTACACACCCACATGTACTTGTTGCAATAATCGATATGTGAGGTTGACTGAGTGTGATGGTGAATGTGTTGGTGAATGTGTCAGAGTTCGGTATATGTGTGATAGCGTAGTGGCAAACTGTTTCAGTCATGGTATTATATGTCCTAGCTGTGATCCCAGCAAAAGATGTGTATGCAATTGGGAGGCAGAAAATGCCGTATGCCATACGGTCTGATATAGTCCCTTGTTGACGACTGAGGTGTCCCATTGTAGGCTAAAGCAGTGCATGTATGCTTATTGTGTGTTACTGCTGGTGAATCCAACTCCTCTATGAACTGTAGTACTACCTGAAGCTGTATGCCTAAACAGCACAGTATGGTGTACGTGCACATTTATTTGAACCACTATTATGTGTGTTTCCTGTAGTCCTCACAGATTACATACCTCTGGCATAAGGTCTGTTAACTAATGACACACAGTACTGTAAGGTACACAGGTAAAGGTCACCTGGGTTGCCATACCTTTGTGTCTGTTATGTATGTCTGCTGTGTGTGTGGGTATGCCTGTACCATGTCCTCGATCATATGTGTGTTACAGGATATAACTGCATATCTAGCAACATGGATAGTCTAGTACAGCAGTATGCCACCTATATCAACGAATGTGCACATATATTAGGCATGGGTCTGCCATCAACGACAAGTGTGGAATACTGTAATACTGTCAGTGGACTTTACATTAATTGCAATGGATTACATATTTCATGATGCATTAGCATGCTATATACCTCCTGTGGCTAGGTGGTGCATTGTGTCACATACAGTGTGCCATGTACTGTTCTATAGTCTTACATACTGTTATAAATTAGTTGCTGTGCAAAACATGGTTTGATATATAGAGTGTGCCAGGCACTGTCGGATATCTGTGTGTTGAGAACTGATATGTGGTATTGAAATTGTGTATCTTCTGACAGCCAATAGATTGCTATATATGGCAGTTATTTTATATCTGTACTTTAGAATGTTACGTGTGCCATATGACTTGCATATACATATTGTTTAATTGTCTTCCAGGGTAATGTCCCACCACCGTAACCTGGCATATAGCACAGCCGAGGAGGAAGTGATCACAGCAAGCCTGGTGCAGCACTATGCACTGCTGTTCTCCAGAACCAGCCAGGACCAGCATGAGCAGTCTGCGCTGTGGCAAGACCTTGTCCATAGGGTAAATGACATAGGAATGCATAACCGGACATATGAACAGGTATGCAATCACTGCAGTGATTTAATTAGACATGTCTGACAGCATGCGTCTGATATCCACAGACAACAGCTTGCCACAGGTGGGGGGGCAGCCATCCATCCCCCCCTCACCAGAGTGGAAGAGCTGCTGCTGAGCCAGGTGGCTCCTGGCCAACAACAACCACAACAATTGACATGTATCATCATGGAGGCTGGAGCCACCCAACAAGTTGACATGGAGCATGCAGGTAACATGGCATAGCTGTTACCACTATTGGTAGAGCATGCTTATGTGAGATGTGTACTGTGTAGTTAGCTGATGTGGTCCCTAGTGTTGCGCAATACTAATAATTAGGAACATAATCTTTAGGCCTGTAACTGTCCACCATTGTACTACTGTAGGATTGCAAACACACAGTAGCAATGCCACAGCTGTTGCCACTGACAAAGTGTCTGATATCCTTGTAGGTCCCTCTGGTGTGACAGCAAGGCAGCAGAGCCATGCTGGTGAGTGTGTTATACCTTTAATATTTCTAATTAAATGTGCAGTCATAGGTGAGGTGTAGGCTATGTACACGTAACTCACCTACGCATACTGCATGCTGTGCATGTTTGCTGTGAGACTATGCACGTCCTAGTAACGTAGGTAGCTGCCTAAAACACATACAATGCACAGAGCATCCCACACAATTGTGGCAACAGTGTAGTGGACATCGGCAGAGTCAATACACATGCACACACCATACACACCTTTGACATACGCAATACACATTAACATGCTACACACGGCATATTCAGACACCCGCTGTAAGGTCACACTACAGTATCCGAAACCTCATCCACACAGCACACTTAATAAACCTGAGGGGTAGATGCCTCCCATGTGGCTGTGCAACACTCTTCAACACATAACACATTCATGTTAGGCAATGCCCCCTATTGGGCACCTCACAAACCCATGTAACAACTGGCCACGAAATGGTGAATGTAGCCATGGTACTGCAGTTCAGGTACAGCATGTTATGTGCTGGTCTGGCACACATGAGTAGCTGTGAGTGACCACATGATGCTGCATGATGATGGCTCATGGTACTACACCCCATCCAGTTACAGTGGCCACATTAATACACATATCATGAATTGCTATGCACCTTAATGCTGTCTGTGTGCAGACATATGCACCTATACGCAATATGCATAGCAATTCCCATTTGTAGAAAGTGACACACATATGTCTTGTAATGCTATGGAGTGTATAGGTCACATGACACACATTGTGTATGTGTGATGTTTCATGTTGCAGTTGTGTGGTAGCATGCCATGTCATGGCTGGCAATGGCATGTCCACAATATGTCCTACACTTACCATAACCACTGTACAATGGCTATGTTGAGCAATGGTATTCCATCAGGTATATATGCACCACTCATCCTGTGTGTATACATAGCATGCATGTCCTACACCTGTGTCCACAATCATCTGCTAAAGACACAGATGCTCTAATCAGAAATGGATATCTATGTGACACACTGATACACATCCAGCCATGGTATGTATACCTGTGACTGATGGTGCACAGGACATTGCAGGGCTTTTAATACCTGCACAGCAATGTTGTGTCCATGTACCCATTGCATTCCAGGGTGATACCATTCACTGAACAAAACACACATGCATCAAGGCCATGTATACAGTTATTAGCAATGGCTGTCTACACTCACACTACATGCTGCTGAGTGACACACGTCCTGCATGCTGTCATGTTTGATATAAATGTTTGGCTTGTGATACTGTACCCCAACATCACATGCTATTGAGTATGTTCGGGATTGCTGGTGGTGTGTGTGTGTGTGTGTGTGTGTGTGTGTGTGTGTGTGTGTGTCTGTACTAGTGACGAGTGTATTTGTGTGCATGTGTGCATGTGTGCATGTGTTCATGTGTGCATGTGTGCATGTGTGCATGCGTTCATGTGTGCATGTGTGCATGTGTGTATGTGTGTAGACATCATGTACAGGTTGTAAAGTGTGTTTCCTGTCTCCTTCTCACAGGTGCTGATACTGGGCTGGTTCAATGCAGCAGGGAAACTGATGTCACTGAGCATGATAGTGACAATGATGATAGGTGTATTGAGGGACAGGCATGTTTGCAAGGATCTATAGTTGGGCCACCAATCGACACTACACAAGTGTCCACTCCATCCATGCACACAGTCATACTGCCAATACAGCCGTCACCAATGCCCTTAGCAGAGGGACAGTGTACAGCTGGCATTGGCCAGGACAGTGTGGTATCCATGGCACATGCATCCCGACACAGCAGCCATAGCCAGATTCTGGAAGGGTACCACATAGGCAGATGTCCAGGGGTTCTCATCGGAGCACTGCTACCCATCATGCCACTGGCAGATGTGCCACAAGTCTCAGTACTTCACGCATGTTCCAGGCTGTCATGGAGGTCAGGCACGTATGGAATGGTACACCAGACAGGGAGTGAGGGCACAGAGGGCATATACCACCGTAATAGACAATATCCATGACCTAGCTGGTGCCATCTGCAATTACACTGAGGTCACCGATAGACGTTGGGGAGAAACACTAGATGTCCTCCACAATGTCATGTCCATGTGTCAGGACAGTGCAGGACAGTTGAGTCATCGATGTGGATGTATGCCAGCAACATCAGCAGCTGGCAGTCACCACGGATGTCCCTCAAGCAACAGTTGATCCCATAGTGCCAGTACCAGCCCCAGCAATGTTGGGGGTGGGCTGTCCATAGAACATCCTAGAAGACCACATGCACATGGCTTTGGACAGTCCCAGCAGGGACCTGGGTCCAGTGTACACCCATCTACCTCTGGGGATAGTACCCAGTCTGGCTTGGTACTTGATAGTGTCAGTAGCACCCCTGCCAGGCACAGGTACCATATCCGTGGCCAGAGACGGTGATCTGTGAAGCCTCACAGGTACAGTCTGTGGCTGTCCCACAAGTACCTGTATGTGGCAGCCACATGGTGGAACTGCGTGCATGCAGACACACACACACACACACACACACACACACACACACACATAATCCAGATACCTAGCACTAACACATACCCACACAAATTACATCAACATTCGCCCATACCATTATTCTTGCCCCCCACACACACACACACACACACACACACACACACACACACACACACACACACACATACATGTCGATTGGATGGCTCACTGTAGGCCTCTGGCAGACCAACAACACACCCTGTGTATATGATGAAACCTGTGCCACCTCTTGTCATCTGTAACAACGATGCAGGAACAGGCTACCATGGTGCTGATGCACAGGGTGTCTTTATAGCAGTATAGCAATGTTAGCATGTTGTCAGCAGTAGAGTGTAATGATATGCTTGAAGGTGTAGCTGAGCAGGCATGATGCATTAAATATATGATTGTCATTGTAGTGTTGTTTACAGCAGTGTTAATTCCAATTGTATATTGTCCGCCCACGTGCCACTTGGCTGATGTGGGCAGTATTGGCAGCATGTGTTAGGGAGTGGACAATATCTGTGGGATGTGTGTAGCACATATTTGCAGGTGTACAGTTGTGGAAATGGTGGAGGTGCACTGTCTGCATGTACGTGCATAGTGGACACATGAGCAGGGTGACATGCTCTGTATTACACAGTAACACTCCATAGTTTCTATTGGTGGTCAGTATGCATTGCACTTCAGACATTTTGAAACATGACTACACATGTGTGTATGACATGGTTTGACACTGTGCCGTGGGTGATACTGTTACTATCTGTCATTGTTTTGCATTCTGGTAGTATACATGACTGCAACAGCCTGACCATAACCAATCATTGGCAGATGTCCTGAAACTGACACACAGATGTGGGACACACAGCAACATTTGGATCCTTCAGGTACTATACTATGTCAGTAACCAGTGGTATTCAGCTGCACCCATTACTGAGACCACTCCTGTTGGGCATATGGCTCTCTTAGGTACAAGCAATCACAGTAGGGATATGTCTGTTCACATGTGCTAATGCATACTGTGGCCTATACTGCATTCTCCAGGTGACACACACATATCCTCCACAAGGGCATAATACAGACAGATACCTGTTGTCAAACCCATGCTGCAAATCTATATGCGAAACTAAGCATAGTCATCCACCTTTATGGAACATAGTATCCCCACAGTACCACATGGGTAGTAGCCACCAACATCATGAACAAGTACCAATGTGCACATGCAACCTAGTGTTACGTCATCCCTCCTTTGATAATCACATTCCCTAAGGTATTTTGGAATCCCTCGGTGGATCACATAAGCAATCAGGGGTCTGCATGCATGTCCACAAAGGTTGTTGTACACCTATAATGCATAGTCCTCATTGACAGACTCTGCAGCGTTTGAACAGGTCTGACACATACCTCGGTCATAAACCCTCACACACGCAATTCAATAGAAACCGTAATGAGTGTGTGTGACACGGATGACCTAGGCCAGGCATCACTGCAGTGGCTGGCCTTGTCACAGGCATACAGGTCTGTGAAAGTCTGTGAAGCATAAGCACAGTTTGGCAAAGATGCCAACTGTGTACTTGGATAAAGCAGGGTTCCTACACATGCAATACTTGGGGTAACACGTACGTATATGTATTTGCCTCATAGCTACCTCAAATGTGCAGTGCGTACTGATATATCATAGGGTAGTAAAAGCAAAACCCCAACACTGTCACACACACTCACCAATTGCAGGATTCAAACCCCTACCTAACTAATTCATGATACTAAAGGAGTACGCATCAACACGTCGTGCTGTACACATTATTGGGAAATATTTCTTCCACAGGTATATTTGTAGGATGGTGACATAATCAGACTTGACAAAGGATAGTTTACCACTTTTAAGGTGTTTTGTTACTCCCCTAAAAGGTTGCTCTTTCCCAAAGAGACCACAAACAAACACAGTTGTCAAGTGCAGGATTCAAACCCCTACCTAACTACTTCATGATACTAGAGAAGTATGCATTAACATGACACGCTATACACATTACTGGGAGAAATCTTTTCCACAGGTATGTCTGTAGGATGGTGACATCATCAGACATGACAAATATGTGTATACCACTTTTAAGGTGTTGTACTACTCTCCAAAAACATTGTTTTTCACCAAGGAGATCACACACACACAGTTGTCAGCTGCAAGATTCAAACCCCTACGGGGGCACATCATGATACTTGAAGAGTACTTATTAGCACAACTCGCTATACACATTACTGGGGACTCTTGTTTCCACAGGTATATTTGTAGGATGGTGACATCATCAGACATGACAAAGATGTGTATACCACTTTTAAGGTGTTTTACTACTCTCCAAAAAGGTTGTTTTTCTCCAAGGAGATTACACACAGTTGTCAAGTACAGGATTCAATCCCCTACCTACCTACTTCATGATATTAGAGAAGTATGCATTAGCGCAACATGCTATACACATTACAGGAGGTTTTCTTTTCCACAGGTATATTTGTAGGATGGTGACATCATCAGACATGACAAAGATGTGTATACTAATTTTAAGGTGTTTTACTACTCTCCAAAAAGGTATATTTGTAGGATGGTGACATCATCAGACATGACAAAGATGTGTATACCACTTTTAAGGTGCTTTACTACTCTCTAAAATGTTTGCTCCTTCCCAAGGAGGCCACACACACACTTGCCATGTGCAGGATTCAAACCACTACCTAATGATACTACAGAGGTACACATTTACACACCACACTATACACATTACTGCACATTAGCTTTTCCACAGGTTTATTTGTAGGATGGTGACATCATCAGACTATACAAAGTGGGTTACATTACGTGACATTAGGTGGGCTACATTGAAGGAATGTCTACACACTTAGGACATGTCATCATCAAAGGGGCGTGTACTATCTACCTGTGCCCCCAGGGCCATAATGACTTTCTCCGTACATACTGGATTACCACCTATGTGGTAATTTGTGAGCACTTTGTTGTACCCAAAGGGGATGACTATGCATTCTTTGGCATTCAGCTTGAGGGCATTGTTTTGACACCAGGTATCTGTCTCTGTAAGACACTTGTGGAGGATGTCTGTGTTAGCAGTGCAGTCGATTATGGACCACAGTTACCATTCATCTGCAGACCTATTCAGCCATACACCTCCCATGCTTGCCTGTACCTCTGAGCAGTATCTACTGAACAGGAGGGGTCCCAGGAACAAGACCTGTGGGATGCCATTTGTGACTGGCTTAGAACTGGACATGGCACCAGCAACTCTGAACATGTGTGTTTGATCTGTGAGCCACCTGGCCACCCATCCTGTGACATAGCTGTTAATGTTCCAGCTGGTATGCTTGTCCATGATGACAGAGTGGGGAATGGTGTGGAAAGTCCTTCATGAGGTCCGGTGTGGACTACTTTCATCTCCATCTATGTCCTTGGTAACTGTTTGAAATGAGTCAACTAAGTTTAGGAGCCAGGATCTGACTTTCACAAGGCAAAGTTGTGGAGAGTCCAGTGTCTGGAGGTCTCCAATGTCTCTGTTTATGGGTTCCATGACAATTTGCTCAATAGCTCTGTAGACCAGGCTGAGTAGACATATTGGGCAATGGTGTCCATGTTCTGTTGTGGCACCCCCTTTCTGGAGATGGATGACTGTTTGTGAATGCCATTCTTTGGGTACACAGCCTGTGGTACGCTTGTGTCTGATCAGTGAATGTGAGGGAGGGTCCAGTTCCTCATGGGCCTAGTGTATGAAGCAGCCTGGGACACCATCCAGTCACATTGGTGCTGTTTTCTCAGCTTTGGTGAGGCCTGTCTTTACCTGCATGTCCATGACATCTGGGGCTCTGCATCCTTCTGTGATGGGCACAGGCCCTTTTGGGGGTGATGGGGGGGTGTTTACACTGCACCTGTCCCCCTGGATGTGGGCAATGAAAGTTGGTTTGGTGCATTGCTTTCCTTTTTTCAGTAGCTGACAGCATATTTGGAGGTTGACACCTACATGTCTGGTATAGCTACTGAAGGCTTTGTGGTTGCTATTATTGCATTCCTTGGCTATTTGTCTTTAGAAACTGTCCTTGGATTATTTTATCAGTGATCATTGTTTCATCCTGATAATGATCAGTGATGCATTTCTTTCAGTGAAGTTGGCTCTATCATGTGTTTGTTTCCTCCTTCTGTTGTCTAGCTTATTTATGAGCAACAACCACCTGATTGTTGTCCTATTTTTGGTGGTGTGCATCTTGGTTTTATTTGTGATGTCTCATTCCATGCATCCCTGTAGATGCTCATAGGATGCACTTGTAAATGATTCTGCAGATTGTATACCATTATCCTATAGCAAGAGGGCTTTGAACGCTCCACTTTGGTCTTGGGTAGTGTGCAGTTTGCTTTTGAAAATGTCTTCACAGTGGTTTCCTTGACTGGGGGGGGGGATGTGGATGTCCGGTGTGATTACTTCATGGTCTGATATTCCTAGCGAGGGGTTTATCTCTGTAGTGGAACACTGGTACCCCATGTTGGTGATGATCATGTCCAGTATATTGTCACCTCTAGTGGGCATGGTGACCAGCTGCTCCAGGGTGTTAGGGATTTTTAACTCTAGGAAACATTGGGGGAATGACGTTGTACATGAGTAATTCCACCACTCACTGTTTGGATAGTTGTAATCTCCTCATATAATGGTATTTGATAGGACCTTTATACTTTCCACTCTTCTCCAGAATACTGAGTGAGGTTCCTGAGACAAGGTACGTGATCTCTAGCAGGCTACAGTCTGATGTATAGCTTTGGCTAATGTTAGTTGCACTTGCATGGTCTCCAAGGCCTCATGCTGTGCCACTAACCTGAAGATATGGCTATCCATAGGGTAAATGGGTACACTCCTTCCTCTTGTATTTCACTCATGGTTTTGGGTCCACAGGTCAGAGTGATTGTGAGTGTTTTATGTGGACCATATCCAACAGCTCTGTTTTGACATAGCTTTGTATGTTAGGCAGTGAACACCTCTGAGTAGGCGATATGCAAGGGAGTACATATGTAACATTTTGAGATGGTCTGTGTATGGCATGTAATTCAGGCCGCTAATGCTCTTTGTGTGGTATTGGTGCTGGCTTTCCAGTTGTTGTAGTGGTTTTGTGAGGTACATACCAACAGTGCCGTTATACTCTATTATAGTTCTAGTGAGTGATGAGTGGAGGGGAACATTGTCCTCTTCCGTTCTGCATGAGACGCATTTCGTGATGAGATGTGCCACATGGGAGGGTTTCCTGACTACTGTGGGAATGTGATTATCACAGTTGTATCCACTGTTCACCTGTGACCCAAGGTCTCTTGTCACACTTTCAGTGTGATGTATACTACCACCTCTGTTGTAGTTCTTGGCTACAGAGTTTTTAACACAGGGGATGACAATGCACCTTTTGGCATTGAGCTAGAGCCCATGGCTTTGACATTAGCCATCTGTCCCAGTGAGGCCCTTTTGTAGGATGTCCACATATTTTGTGTTTACCATTCTGGCTCCTGGTTTGCATTCCTCTGGAAAATTCAGCTGCCACAGACCTGCCATGTTAATGTTTACTTCAGGGAATTAGATACTATACAGCCTGGGAAGGTATCTGGTCCCATGGCTGCTGTGATACTGGCTTTGGAGAGTGTTTATTACCTGTGCATCCATGATGACAGCAACTTTGCAGTCTTTCATTATAGAGATGTGCTCTTTCATGGGTGAGAGGGGGGGTACAGTTAACAGTGATCCTATCTGCCAGGATGTTGGAAATATCAGTTGGCTCTGTACATTTACTGCCATTGAGCTGTAACTCTGAACAGATCTGAGTGTAACCATGACATGAACCTGTCTGTTGAGCAGAGATCTCCTGAGTAGGCAGTATGCCACAGAGTACAGATTGGGTTACATTCAGTCTTGTTGCATGGGGCGACTATTTGAGGCCAGTAATCCTCTTGTTAAGGTACTTCATTGGTCTTTCTAGCTGCTGAACGTGCCTAGTCAGATTCATCACAAGTGTGTTGTGGTACTCTCTGACAGGTCTGATGACTGCTGAGTAGTGGGAACCTCCTTTGACCTACATGCACAGACCTTGGCAGTTTGTGTGAACACATAGCATGATGTTCCAACCACTTTGTCAATGTGTTTCTGGAAGTAGAGATGACTATCCACATTTGTCCATAGATCCCTGATTATCACATCCATATTTTAGCCTGATCCCTGATTATCACATACTTATTTAGCCTGTGTGAGCATGCCCAGTATGACCTTTCAGTGTGATGCTGAATGGAATCCACTACATTTGTTGGAGTGTGTGAACATGCACAGTATAGACATTTATACTATATGTGTATGGAAAATCAAGTAGTATTTTTACAGCAGGGCTCACCTTTGTGTCATAGATCAACAGGGATCATGCTGTGCCTGCAGGGCTTCCATGCAACACTTTTTATAGACTTACCAACATTTCTACTTACAGGGGGAACAGCTATTCTTTGTACATTTCTACCCGGGGGCACACCTGATTGTTACTGTGGGTGTACATAGAATGTGGGTTTCACCTGACACTTATACACATTGCTATGCTTGCACTGCTATGTACAGGACACCATTTCAGTCTGTACTGTTGCCTATCATAGTGGCTTGAGGCATACTACTGTACTACAGATGCTGGCGTCGTGTCACGTATATTACACTGCGACTTCATAGCCTACACAACCCACATCACACCGCCTAGCCTGATGTTCTCGGTCTGCATAGGTGTGTGTGGGAGGTTACCCATTTGCCTCTTTAGGGGCATGATACTGCATTTCTTTATGTTTGCATTAGTGTACAATTGTCCTGCTGTGTCTGTGCCACTGAAATGCCATCATGGCTTAGTGGTTCAGTACTGTAACTATAATGCACAGTATCCAGGGTTCGCGCCCTGTCATTGCTTTTTATTGCCATGCTGTGCAGACCAGACTGCTTAAGGAACAGTACAGCAGATATGAGCATGTTTAACTAACTTTGGCCAATATTGCCCAAAGTTGCGCTAGGTGGCACGAGCAATTTTGTGGACATATACTAGATATTGGTAAAGGCTGCTTAGCACTGCTTTATATTGCTTAAAACATGGCAATCATGCCTCAGGTGGTTCTGCAGGGCTGCCTATGTTGGATGCACATAGTACACTCCCTATACATGTTTGAATACAGGTAGTGTCAAGCTAGGCATCCCTTTTATTTTATGTGCAAGTCAGAGAGAGGTATCATTTCCAGGGTTCCTACTGAGCCAGTGTATGTGCTATGCATTGTCTCTTTGCCAAGGCCAAGGCATACTGGGCACGCGTCCTTCTGCCTACTGGGGCAGGCTCAGGTTGTTCCTCCTCCGAGTCACGCTGTGCCTGTGCAGGCCTTGGTAATGGTGGGGAGCTGTTTGGCCCTGCCCCATGCTGTTCCTGCTGCAGCTGTTTTCACAGGATCATATTGTGTAGCATGGCACATACCATGACAATTTGGGTACATGCAGTTGGTGAGTACTGCACCAGATGTGTCCAGGCAACAGAACCGTGACTCGAGCATCCCAAACACATGCTCTAT
Source organism: Protopterus annectens (assembly GCF_019279795.1). Classification (NCBI taxonomy): domain Eukaryota; kingdom Metazoa; phylum Chordata; order Ceratodontiformes; family Protopteridae; genus Protopterus; species Protopterus annectens. The sequence goes on from NC_056734.1 coordinate 872,197,069, forward strand.
TACATTTCGTGTTTGTGTGTGTGCCTCATTATGGTGTTCTTGTTCAGGTGTGTGTGCATTTCTGATGGGTGTCATCAGCCACGGCTCCAGTGCACATCCAGCATCCCCCACTAAGTGACCGTCAGGGATGTCCCCATTGGCAAATGTCTGGTATAGCTGCATTAGATGCCAGATATGGGAATTGTGGTAGCTTCGAGAGCAGACAGCACACGCATTCAGTATTATGCCCTGGACATCACACACAACCTGGCAGTTGATGGAGTGGAAGCCCTTGTGGTTGATGTAGGCTCTACCCCGCTCACCAGCTGGTGCTTTGATGTGCATGTGCGTGCAGTGAATTGCACCCACTTCCTCAGGGTATTCCGCTATTTGATGGAAGAGACGCATGTTGCTGGCCAATACCTCATGGGAATTGGGGAAATATACATGATCCCCGACATGTGCTGACATGGCATTCAGGAACTGGTGCAGTATCCTGGATGCTGATGCCTGTGAAATCCCCATCATATCACCAGTTGGTCTCTGGAAGGTACTTGCTGCTAGTATTCTTAGCTCAACATATACCTTGGTTTCCACTGGGATGGGTTCCCCTCTGTTGGTTCTGTATGTGAGGCATCGCCTGCACAGCTCAACAATTTGTTGCAGGAGCTCTCTGTCCACTCTATAGCGCTCCACTATACCCAGCTCATGTAGCCCCTGGTAGGTTACCCTGGGTCTGTACACTCTTCTCCGTCTCCTCACTGTGGGTTGCTCAGCAGCATTCACAATGGCACCACCCTCAGCATCTTGCACATGTCGCCTTATAATAGCAATGGCAGCCCCTAACATTCTTTTGTCTCAGTTAAGCTTTTTAAGTTTTCACTTCTCTATGTAGACTGCAGTGTTGCAGTGTTTCTGAGAAAAACATGGGGGAATGTTGTTTGCAGAGTTTTAAGTGCTGGGCTGGGATAGGCTAGTGTACTGCCTGTGTAATTGGCTGATTCTGATTGATTTCACCTGGCAGCTCTGCTAGTTCTCCTTGGTTAACTTCCTACTACTTCCTTTCCCATTTCTGTTTCCACAGGGGGCAGCGCCATGCAAACAAGTGCAAACACGCGCACACAAGTGCACACATGCGCACACAGGCTTACACGGGCTTAGGCGGGTGCATAATCATGCATACACACTTAGACAGCCTTACACAGGCTTACACGGGCACACACATGTGCACACAGGCTTAGACCAGTTTACACCTGCACGCACACAGTGTAAGCAGCTTTGCAAGAAACTTCATTGATAGCCATGGCGTACACATTCAGTTTCTGGGTTTCAGTTTAGACAACTGTAGACATGCCTCTTCCAGTCCTGTGTACCTCATAGCAAACACATGCCACTCTGCTCCAATAAGCTTACAGTCTTCTTGATACATACCCCCTCATGATGTCACCTATCTTCTACTCTGTTACTCCCCTAATCCTACTCTTACACTGTATGGACATGGTTCACATGGCAGGGAAATTTGGGATTCACTATCCGTATACTCATTTGCATAGGATTGCCTACTAATGCTTGGTTACATCTCTCAGACTGAGCTTCCCCCCTTAGCAACCACTACTCATTTGCCATGTTGTCTTCAGCCTGCCATTCACCTGCATGGCAGATGAATATTTTGAATAGAATACCTATTTGTGGCTTTTATTTTTTGTTTTTAGGCTTTTTAGAGCGCCGCAAGTTTGCACGGCACTGCGCTATGCTTAAACATCGGAGATCGAGAAACATTTTTTATTATTATTTTGCAACAGATAAAAATGCCAATGGCCATATATTTGGCCATTGGCATGCTTCCTCAACTGGGTGCATCCTTTATTTGGAGCTGTCATAGCTCCGTTTTGCTATTTGCAGAATGGTACTCAGTTGCCAACCGAGTACATTTCTGCAAATAACACTACTCTTACTCGGACAGGTTAGTGTTTCCTGGATCGCAAATTTACCTAATTTGCATAGCTTTCAGCAGCAAATGAGGTAATTTTCATAAACTAACCCTGTCCGTGCAAGAGTAGTTTTAGGAACTCTCTTGCACGCCCCTGCTGGATTTCCACATCATGCATTGCAATCTGGCAGGAGCTGTATACATAGGCTTTCTCAAAATAGTGACTAGAGGTTGATGATCTGTTTCAGTCTGGATAGGTCAACCATAAATATATTCACGGAACTTTGAACATGCAAACACAATTGCCAAAACTTCTTTTGTATCTGAGCATACTGTATTTCAGTTTGGGTTAGAGTTCTGGATGCACTGGCTACTGGTCTACTCTCTTGAAGAATGACTGCACCAAGACCAAACTTCGAAGCGTCACAAGAAATAGTAACTGGTTTGTGAACATCATAGTATCTGAGAGATGGTGGACTGGCAATTTTCTGTTTCAGGACATTGAATGCTCTCTGGCATTGTTCTGACCATGATCAAGATACATCTTTATATGTCAGCTCTCTAAGTAGTGCTGAAAGTCGGCTCAAGTCTGGAATGAACTTGTCTAGGTAGTTAACCATGTCAAGAAAATGATTTAGGACTTGAACATTGGAGCTGGCATCTTGAGAACTGCTGTTTGCTTTGAAGGATCTGGTCGTAAGCCTGAACTGGTAAATAAATTATCAACATAAGTAACTTCTCGTAGCCTGAATTTTCACTTCTGAGGAATCAGCTTAAGATTCACTTCATGTGGTCTTTCCAGAACTTTCTTGAGGTTTCTGTCATGCTCAGCTTCACCATTACACCCTACTAGAATACCATCTACTATAATAGTACAAGGATACCCAGAACAAAATTTGCTCCATTGCATGCTGGAAGACTTCACTGGCAGAATTTATCCCAAATGGCATTCCCTGAAATCTGTCCCTGCCAAACAGAGTACTGAAAGTGGTTAGCAATGAAGATTTTTTGTCAAGCAAAATTTTCCAGAATAAACTCTTTTACATCCAAGACAGAAAAAAACAGTGGCGTTTGGCATGAGAGCAGACACTTCTTTGACTGTACACATTGGATGATGAGGTATTTTCAGTGGTTTGTTTAAATTGTATGGATCAATACATATTCTGATATCATCTGAGCTTTTCTTATGAGCTACAACCATGGAAGATACCCATTCAGTAGGTTCTTCTACTGGACAAATCACAGCTTGATGCATCATTTTATCTATCTCATTTTTGACTCTGTCCTGCATATCTACTGGAACTTTCTGGGCTGGCCTGACAACTGTACTGACTTCTGGGTCTAACTTCATGGAGTATACAACTGGGAGTTTTCCTAGTTTGTCTTTGAAAATATAAGCATAGATAGAAAAACTAGACTGTGTGAAATTAGAATAGTGGTCTTTTAAGCTTACATGGTTCACTTCCTTTTTAAATGAAAGTAGTCCCATTTTCAAACTGTCTGTGAGGCCTAATAATGACTTTACGTGCCTTTTGACTACATAAAATTGCAACTCATAGCTCTTCCCAGCAGAGTAACCTGAAAGCACTACTGAACCTTTGGTTTCAATTTCTTCACCACCATAAGCAACAAGCTTTGCACACTTTGCCAAATCAAGCTTTTCACCAGCACATACTCTAGCAAATGTTTTTGCTGACATAACATTGCATTTAGAACCTATGTCACCAATGAGCTCTGCGGGTCTTCCATTTATCTGAACAGTACAACATACTTCATTCTTTGCCCATAAATCTACTGCATTGACTGCTTTATTAAACACAGACACATCATCAACATAAAAAGTAGGGCCACAGCTTTCTAATTGATCGACTTTTATCTTTGAATGTCCTATTTTAATAAAAGAATAAGCCTCTTTTGATTTACAAAATCTTTGGAAAAGATTCCAGTTTTTACATCTGTGGCATTGCCACCACAATTACGACAGTTGATTATGAAGATAGGTGAGGGTACATGCTTTAAGTTTGCTGACTCTCACTTGTGCTTCACTGAGACTGTCCACACTCTGGAATTTGCTAGGAAGGTACAGGGTTTACCAGTGACTTTTGCAGGGCTCACAGTTGCTGCCATGTGCTTGGGCCTGCTTCTTTTAACCAAGTGCTGCAAACTATCACCATGAGCTTTGGAAGATACTGGAAGCATGGATTTCTCATTTGTAAGCATATTTGTGTGCTTTTCTGTAAGATCATATATCTGACAAATCTTAATGGCCTTATTCAAAGTTAAATCACTGTTATGAAGCAAAATATTTCTCACAGCATCATCTTTAAAGCCACACACAATTCTGTCTTTTATCATCTCATCCCTTAAATCACCAAATCTTCACGTTTAGGTTTATTTCTCAAGTCAGTTAAATATGCCGCAAAAGTTTTACCGGGCTTTTGATCTCTTGTGTAAAATAAGTGCCTTTCCATTGTAATATTTGTCTGGGGTTTAAACCTTTCTCTAAATTTACATTTTAAGCACTCAGAGTCTTCCCTTGACTCAGCCAGTACCACTATATGATGGTTTTCCCCCTCTTCTGCAAACACAGCAGGTGTATACACAAATGAATGCTCTCCTTCTATAGCGTATGAACCAGTTAAATTCACCAGAATAAATGCCTTTGTATGGTCATCTTTATCAGAAAAATATACTCTTGATCAAACACTCTCCAATTCTCTGCAATATTATTAACAAATACCAGTGGAACTGGTTTTCGAAATCCGGCTGCCATGCCCACAAATTATAGTAAAACACAATGCAATCCTGGCCGCCTTGTAATGATATACAAACATGCACACAGAGCCAGTACTTGTAATAACACTCAAATGCACAATAAACTCTTCAAAATACTGTGCTTTGCAAAATATGCTTTGAAATGGCTGCATTTTTCCAAAATAGTGCACAAGCTTGTGAACACTTTGTATAGTTTGGATATCTTGAATAGCTTTAATTAATGTGAAAAGTAGCTCATAGCAAAAAAAAAGTGGTAATTTTCCTTATTTTATAAATTTTATGTGATTTGGACATTACTTTGAACATTTTTGTAACTGTTTCAAATTTTTTTTATCAATATATCACAGTTTCTGACATTTTATTTAAGTAGAAATTCATTTTGATCATTCTGGGTGCTTTGTTTTATATTCTTCAAGTAAGAAATAATTTAAGCAAGTTATGGTACCTGAAATTCGTTTCTGACCTGTTTTTGTGCATTATAAATACAGTAGGGATGATCGATTCCTCTATATTCTTCCACCATTAATTGAATGCATTCTGGTCCTGAATCTGGATTTCTAGATCCCACTCTGAGACCATGTCACTCATCGTGGTTTACAATTGAAGACAAACAGGTAGGGTAGTTTGTTTATATGCTTTATTACAAAGAAACATATCAGGATGGATAGAAACAGTATAAAATATAAACAAACTGATTAACTGACAGACTACACAGATATGCATGCTTACATCTCAACAGCTTACTACAAAATGACAGTAAGGCTCACACGTGCTCAGTATTTATACACTTGTGCAAGCCCATGGAAATCTATTTAAAGGTATACATACAGATCTACACACACTATTGGGCAAAATTCATAACTGTCTATATTAAACGTCAGTCATAAGCTATTACTGGCATTACTGTACACATAAGACATGATTATCTTAGGGACATATAAGCATTTGCATATGACAGTTATCAGTTATATACCCCTTTTTTCATACAGGATTCACACTTACCCTGTTTATACTGCAGCTGCTAGATGTATCCCTGGGGTTTGTCTCTGTCGGCTGCTAATAGATCACAACCACTACATGGTTAAGTAAAGTGTGCGGAATTTTGCAGGCATTAGTTTTAATATTTGTTTGTGCTTAGAATCTTGGATTTTCATATAAGTAGTAAGTGTGTGTGTGTGTGTGTGTGTGTGTGTGTGTGTGTGTGTGTGTGTGTGTGTGTGTGTGAAATTCTTTTTCACTTAGCCAGAGCCATAACATATTGTGCAGACCTAAATCTGCCAGCACAATCTGCACCTGTGTGGTTCCTCCCTCAGACTCCTTATCTGTATCAGCTGGAGCAACTGGACCTGGCTGTGGTCCTGGAAACTGTGGTCTTGTTCCTTGATGTCCTTGTTGAAGGTGTTTCCTGAAAATGATATTGTATAACACGACAAAGACTGTGAGAATTTGGCAAGAGGTGGTTGGGTCATACTGCAGGACACCTCTTGATGTAGTTAGACATTAATGTTCTATGATATTCTCAGTATGGGCATCTTTGCTCAATGGGATTTGTGTGGGGTTTTCATGGTTGTCATGAGCCAAGGTTCTAGTGTATAACCAATGTCTCCCATTAGATGCCCTTGTGAAAAGTCATCCTAGGAAACCTTGCGCACAGCTCACAGATGTGTCATATGTGTGTTGTGAAAACTGTCTGAGTTACCTGCACAGACATTGTACATGATCCCTTGTGCACTGCAGACAGCCTGACAAGTTTTAGAATGGTCTCCTTTCTTGTTAGTTAGTCTCCTTCCCTGTTCACTAGATGGGGCTTTTATTTCTATGTGTGTGCAATCTATGCCCCCCCCCACAAAAAAAAACTTCAGGGTAGTGTGCTATTGCATACAATCCCTTCATAGTTCTTGCTCTCTCTTCTGGGGTGTGTGGGAAACACATATGACCCTTGCATGTTGTAACATTGGATTTAGAAACTGATATAACACTCTAGAAGCTGAAGCCTGTGACACTCCTAATATATTCCCTGTGGGTCTCTGGACAGCACCTGTAGCTAGTATATGTAATGCTGCACATACCTTTGTTTCCAGTGTGGTGGGTTTTCCACGATTTCCCCAGGCCCTCAGGTATGGGTGACAGAGGCTGCATATATTTACTCTAGTGTTTCCCTTTCCATCTTGTATTGCTGTACAATGTTTATGTAATGCAGTTCATGATAAGTCAAATAGGGTATAACAGGCTCTCCTTCTTGGCCAAGGTCTGGCAGCAGCATCACCTTGAATTAAAACCTGTTGCACATACATGTTAATGATGTCAGCAGCAACCACTAACATTTTTTCTTAGTGTAATCCAGGCTGTATTCATTAGCATATTGAGCTGATTACCCTTGTTGTGAGGCTCTGCACTAAGTGCACAGCTATTTAATGAATGCCAAATTGAGTGCTATTGTACACACATGATAGCAGCAGTAATTGCAGGCTTTCATTCATTCTGTCCCAGGAATTGTCAAAGTGTAAATGCACATGTTATTTTGTACTGGCTCATCCAGTTCAAACTATAGATACTTTATTAAGGCTAATTTCTGGTAGGTGGATTCTTTTCTAGGTATAAGGGTTCACAAATTAATCATTATTGTTAAGAATCCTTCCTAACTTTTAGGAACAGTGAGTAAGGAGACCTTTACAGAAAAATGTTTTGCATGATGTTTGACAAATACGTACAGTGAAGTGACGAGGCATGCTAGGTCTAAATTCCTCAAGTTCACTAACCAAACATTTTATATGGAAAAAAAAAAAAACATTGTGGTCTACCAATAGCCTGCTACCTAAAGACATCAATGTGGTTTTCTGGCCTTTTTAGAACACCAAACTAAATTAAATTTTGGGAACTTGACTGCAGGACAATGGTGTAGGTAATGTTTTTCTAGACTAACATGGTTATCAGGCACTAGTGGTTTCCCAGCAATTAACAGCAGCAAGTTAAATTTGATTTAGTGGAAGTGATTGCAGCAGTGTTATGGATGATATATTCAGGCAAACGTGGTCTGCCAGCACTTCTTACAGATTAATTTAGACTATATTAGGTGTTCTTATAGAAAGAAGGGCAAAAAAGAACTCAGGGAGAGTAGTTAAACTTCTCTTGCCACAGTCATTACAACTTTTGTGTCCAGTTTCTTAATCAACCATGCATATAATACCTTACAGTCACTTACTTGGATTACTTGAGCATGAGAGTTACACTGTTTCAAGTATAACTGCTTTAATTGGAAGTTGCTAATATGCTGTTGACATCACCTACAAGTGAGATTGCAGTGGTAATATATTAAATAAAATTTGCTGGACAGTCCACTTTTGCCATCTCCTGGAGAAAACATGAGATAGGATTTACACTGCCTGTCAATAATCACACTTCCTCTGGGTGCAATGATCTCAAAGAGATAATACAAAAGAGACAGGATGGATAGCAAAATCTGCACATTCGGGGTTTGAGTGGGCTTGGTTTTCTGCAAAAAACTTTAATATCTATGTTTCCACTACTCTTAATGTGATGAGCATGTGTATTTGCACTACAATAATTTGTTTGCACGGGATGTCCTTTATGAGATATTGGTGGTGAGCTATTAAGATTAAGCTTGAATACATCAAAGAGACAAAGTGAAGGTTATATATAGCACTTAAATATGTATGAAATGATGTGTTTAAGTGAGCTCCCCATTTCATTTGTTTGGAGAAACTAATATCTCTCTTCTTGTAAACATGCCTTAAATTCTGGCAGATTTAGTCAGAAAGGAGATAATTTCCACAAAGTGGAGTGGAAAGCTAAGAACAACTGGTTTACAGTGTTTTGTGATTAGTTTTGGAATTCTTTCAGAGGATTTATTAGTTGTGGTTAAGGGTAAACATATTAATGTGGATGGCATTGTAATGGGCATTAAAGTAACTACTAAATGTAGGATGGCTACCCTGGACATTAGCAACCCAGGGTTACTAATGTAGTGTCTAGTATACCCATTACCAGAAAGGTATTGCTGATACAAATGAATCAGATCTGATGCGGATAGCTATAAGGCAGTAAATATGGCCTAATTTGCAGTGTCAGAAGGATAATTTTGCATTCCTTCACACAAGCTTCATTCATTTATGCATCTGAGTGAACTGCCAAAAATTGCAGAGGTTGGGCACCCTTAATAAATACTTTTGGTAAAGCTACAGATATAATACCTCCATATTTATAGATAGGAACTAAAAATGCAGTACTAAGTTAGTGCTGTTAATTATGAACAATGCGTGTGTGTACTGATACAGAACTCAGATTTATCGCCTAACACAATGAGAGAAGTAGGAAAGGTGGCTTCATTTTCTTCCATTCTAGTTTCTGTCAACATAAGGAACAATGCATTAGGATATTCTCCCACAAAGATCCACTTTCAAAACAAACTTGGGTGCTAGTTGATTTCAGCTAGCCTTCTTTGCTGCTACTGTTCCAGAGACTGATAGGATTTGCATACTTTGTACCATAGTAACATCAGTCATATCAGTTTTGTGTGTTAGCTAACTACAACTGCCTTAGAACTGGATATTTTGCAGCATGTGGTCATCAGTTTTGTCCCTCTTCACATTCTGCTTATTTTGCCTTCTATGTTTTGCAGTCTTGTTTATTTTGTATATAGGGCATCTTCTTAATATCATCCGGGTCACTGGATAATGGCTATCCATATAACAATTCATGTAAGGAACCAGTTATTCAGACTGAAAGATGACCTCACCCATTGTTTACAGTCAAACTTCAGTATACCTCTAGATCATCAAATACTGCACTGATGCAATAAGTTGCATACCTTCATAAACCAACGTCTATAAGGATGGAATTCCTTGTTTTCTGGACAAGAAGAATTTTACCGATGACTCATCTCCTTTGTGGAGGTAGTACCTTGGACAATAGTTGTAAATGTCTGCCATTTATTAAAGTCAGCAGGAAACAAAACCTTTATTTAGAAATAGCACATTTTGTAACTTAGATATGTCAAGAGTGTGCTTAAACACTCTATGACCCAGCCCTGTCCCTTGATGAGTTAAGTGTTTGTTCCAAAAAATTAAAGGCTGTAAATCTATTCACATTCCACTAGTACCATGAATAGGTTGTCACACAATGAGTATGCATAGCTTTTCCTAAAATTTGGAGATAGAGAAGCCCATCAAATATGAATTCCTTGTTTTTGACTTCTTATCTGTATATATCAGGTCAATACACTCCCTCCCAGCACTAAAAAAACATTCTACACAATTATATTCCCAGTTGGTTATTGCAATTCAGTAACCAAAATCTCCTGTCCATCTACAAACCTAACAAACCTCCTGGGCATTGTCTGTACTTGTATAAGTTTGCTAAGGCCTGGAACTCCTTACCTGTATCCATCAGGTCAATACCCTCCACCCCATCTTTCAAAACCACTCTGAAAGACTTTGTAGCAAAAATATGGCTTTGTTTTTGCTCAAAACCAGGATAAACTATATCCCTAAATGTGAACAAGTGCATTTTCATTCCTTATACCTCCTTACTCTCCCTTCTTCACTTACTTCTATCCAATTCTCTTTTCTGACTTTCTCTCTAAATATACCATACGCCTGTTTTTCCCTCACTTCATATTGCAATTTCTGTTTGTATCAGATTAATTTACCTTTAATTTCTCTAAATTTGTATAAATATTAAATGACTGTCACATAACTTTTTTGTTTTATTTTTGATGTTTTTAGAATGTTGTAAATTTTAAAAAAAGCCTAATATAAACATATCGTATAACAAAAGAAAAAAATAATCATTACAGATAAAACTAAATCTAACTCTCATGAAGTCAAAAATGCTTTAAACATGGAGTTCTTAATCCTGATCAAGTCAACCAAAGCCAGATATGATGTAAAAATAGCCAAGCACCTGAAAGATAACCACAGAGCCTTTTTTAACTATATTAGAAATATTAGAAACAGTGGCCAGCACTGTGTAAAGCTAATGATACCACTTACTCAAACCCAGAGGACATTGCCAACCTACTAAGTGACAAATTCAGCTCTAACTTCAACCATCTCATTCCCCCATCAAATCTCCGAAGAAGAAGTTTTTATGGTACTATGGTCAGGTTCAGTACATTTGTGGGGGCAGATAACATATTAGGCTGTCTATTGGATGGCCTAAAATATGAATTGTCAACCCCCCCCCCCCCGCAAAGGTTATTCAGCTTTAGTGCTAAATCAGGCTTTATGCCAAATGAATGGAGGACAGCAACAATAATTCCCTTGCACAAGCATGCAGCTACAGCAGAGCAATTACAGACTCATATGCCTGACCATTCTCATCTGCAAGGCTGTGGAATGGATCATTATAAATAGGGATATACTTGATCTACAGGCACTGAACCCAACCCAGTAAAGATTTCTCAAGGGCAGGTCATTGCCAACTTGACCTAGTCGACTTGTAAAAAAAGTCACTGAGGCCATGTACAAGGGCAAATCAGTATACACTGCTTATCTGGTACTTGCAAAGCTGCATAACACTATCCCACACTCAGACATCATATATAAACTCTCCATCTAAATGTTTGTCTTTGTGTAGCTCATTGGATACCAAACTGGCTCACAGACAGAACACAGGAAGTAAGGGCAGTGACTCTACTTCCACCAAAAAACTTTCACTTGTGGAATGTCCCAAGTTTCAGTCCTTGGGCCACTTTTCTTTGGCATTTACTCCTCAGACATCAAAGCTAATGTTAAGGGATTGTGGCTAACAAAGTTTGCAGATAACTGCAGACTTTGAATCGTCATAAACTTTCCCAGGGACATCATGGTCCTACAAGTGGGCCTGTCCCAAACAAATAGCTGGTGCCAAAAACCACGCACTGAAACTTAATGCAAAGAAATTTATAATCATATTGACAACACCCCCATAAAACTGATCCTTTAGTTAGAGATGTTGACAATGAACTGTCCTTTGACCACCATGTATCCAGTTCTGTAATGAAGTCCGTTTCTTTGCACAGCTTATATTGAATGGTATGGAATTCATATCCAGTGACATAATTGCTCCTCTGTACTTGGCACTCATTAGGCTGATCATTGAGTACAATGCCCCCTTTTGATATGTACCTGTCCAAACACTTGTCACAACTAGAATGACCACAAATCTTTCCCAGTAAAAAATTCAAGGGTCGAAAATCATAAAAACTATAAGACTATCTCAAAGCCTAACTTCTCTTCTTGGTATCATATATCTGCTAAGTGGTGAACTTTGCCTCACATATACATCCTCAGCAGATCCTGTTCTGGTAGACATATTAGACATTCGGATATCTAGTGGTATCAAAAACACCCAGTCAAGGGACCACAAGCTCCTATGCAAGATTAACAGAGCATGCTGGAGGGACTGGTATATATCACAGAGAATACCACTTCTATGGAACCAGCTTTTCCTCCACATGAAACAGAGTATGAGTCTTACTCAATTCAAATGCAACTTGTACAGACTGCTGGGTAACTGCAAATTCATTACTGGATTAAGTCCAATAGTCCTCATGGACAGGGAAATCATAATTAATCAACACATAGTTGCGATGTCCATCTTTCAACATTCATATTGCAAAATATACGGGCTAATAGTTACCATTAGAATGCAGAGATAGACTTTATAAGATCCTCACAGATTAAAAACCTAGTAAGCATTTATAAACCTATGAACCTGTGATGGGCTAACAAGAGTATTTGTCTCTTTGTTTATAAAATGTTAGAACTGGCATATTTTTTTCACATGTGATGATCAAAAGCAACACACAGTATAGCATTATGCCTGCAGGACAGTAGTTGATGTCAAGCAGAAATTCTGTATGGTAACTTTTAACTCTCCTTCCATAATGTAATGCAATAAAAAAGTGATGTCATCTACCCAAAATGCTAACATAGAATGCCTAGCTCTGTGACATAGCAGAATGAATTTCTGACTATGACCCGGACGACCTGAGTTTGAGTGTCAGCTTTGGTACTGGACATGTTTGCGGAAGAGGATGGAAGTGAGCTGCCAGTCTTGGCCATCCTGGCAGGATAGACATGTGTGTCTGTCATCTGATCACCACCAAGGCAAACAGAGGTTTATAAGGCACCAAAAATGGCCATGCCCATGAACATAGAACTGGCACTGTTGAGCCAACATTTAGTGAGAATGGCAGCATATACACAAAGCAAAGGTGCAGGTGGTCCCATTCAGGTTTTCATTTGAGACACCAGGGGAGTTAAGACCTAACTCCAAATGCCCTTGTTGTTGGGATGCTGGTGACTACAATGACATCCTACAAGGCTGCCTGGATGATGGCTCCTCTGGTTGCCTTTCACACTTAGGCTGTTGACTCTCCCATATCAGGGGAATGAAATGTCCAAAATCCATAGGGGAAGACCTCACAGGTGGCAAGCATGCAGGCAGGAATGGCAAAAGAACACAATGGTGACCCAGAAATAGCAGAGAAACATGTCAGTAGCAGTAACAGTCTTGCTAAAATTTGATCTGCCAAAGGCACAGCAGTTAGTGTACTTATCTTTGAACCCAGAAACATCAGAAAGTTGTATGTTCAACCCCCTATACTACACACTTGTTTCATATTCAAATGCTTACTACAGTGTAGCATATGTAGGGAAGTTACAATCCAGAGGTACAGTTCTGATGACAATTTATATAGTGGTCAAGTCTGCCTGAGTTAATAACAATTCAGGTACGTTAACAATCCTGTGGTACTTAAAAGAAAGGTGAGCTTTTCTCAGTGTCTTGGTCAATTTACCCTAGTCATTATAACTACCATCAAAGGTCTGAAATAAACAAAGGCCATAAGCTCTCTCAGTGGGCTCTGTCCAGCAAACAAATGTGAATAAATAGATGGATAATTTACTAGATAATTTCTCTCTTATCTTTATGCAGAGCTGGATGGAGATAAAAAAAAAAATAAAGCAACAAATGCTGTAATAAAACATAGACTTGGACAATATCTTTGTGGATCCCCATTTTGTAGAAAATAGACTGCATCATACAGGAGCAGGTCTTATAAGAATGTACAATCATATTTAGATATGTTACCGATACATGTAACTAAGTACGAACTGCAGGAGTCATTACAGGCACATTGCGGGTACTGTGAAGAGTAGTTCTGGCTGATATCACGGATTGAAACAATACTAATTTCATGAACATTAATCGTACTTTGACTTAGGAATGGGAGTCCATTCCCATCATGGTATTAGAAACCCACAAGATATGGGGAAATTAAAAGAGGTGAATATGATGTTTTGTCTATTTCTGCAGTTGTAAAATATTGCTCCAGCTTCAGACATATAGCTATATATGTGTATTAGAGCTGTGCATACAATACAGGCTCAATGGAACTGTCCTGATCAAAAATTAAAGAAACAACTAAATAATAAATAAGTGATTAAATGCTTGATACTGCCTCTGATATGCATATGTAACAATGCTGAAAGATATAAAAAGTTGCTCCAAGTTCAGCAGTGAAGAATGCTCCTGACTGCAACTGCGACCTTTCATTCACAGATGATAATTTAGCATGTAATCATATGTGTTTTATTTATTAATGCATTTGTCTTCTTTTAACCTAGTTAGTCCACTGGGCTTTTGGCCCATTTTCAGTGGAGACCCAAGGAGAAAAGCTTCACAAACAAAAATAACAGTAACAATAACAATGACAATAACAATAACAATAATAAAGTTTACATTACAAGTAATGTGAATTTGTATACGTAACTACATGCATTCATGCTTATAAATGCATTTGGGTAACATAGCAAACATACCATCATGTGGCAGTGGAAAAAATGTTAAATATATATACCTATAAAACCCTACAGAATGCATGTAAAAGCTATATGCCTACAGTTTACTTCTATAATTGCTAGGCCTTCCTTCGTTAGAACTGAGTCCTGAAACCAAATGAAATATTAGCCCCTCAGCTACTACAGAATTTACTTAGCCAGTGATTATAGGTATAGTGAGATGTACATCCTGTCTTAACAGAGTAGCCAGCAATTATTTCTGAAACTTACACTTGGCGTTTATAGATCTGTGCATGCAAATAACCTTCATCCTAATTACTAAAATCTTCTTCTCCTTCACAATCAGGCCTCTGATACCCATAATAAACCCCTTCTTTACCACCAGCAGACAATGGCAAACTAACAAGGAAGTTTTTGTTTACACGCAAAAAAAGATAATTGATACTTTACATCACTGACTTCTCATACACCAGACTGAATTATTTGGCATCCTACTAGAAGTGTGTCACAACAACAAATTATCAGAAGAGGACCCTTATAATCAAAATTAATAAGGTATCCTCTACAGAGTTTTATTACCAGAAGGAGTTCCTGAAGATTAGGGTCTTGTACTCTGTGTTGACACAATATATTCATTTCTTTTCCTACAATAAACTGACTGTCATCAACATAAAATAATTTTGCATTCAGATTACCTGGTCTTGGTTAAACATGTCCCTCACTTTTCAGCATATCCAGGTTTATTACCAGCACTGATATCTCTTTACCTAGCTGAATCTGGAATCCAGTTGTATTTGCTATAGTGGCCTCCACAGCACAAAAGCCACAGGGTACAACAATGATTCATGGGTACAAGTGAGTGGACTACACACCCAATCACCCGAAGAGCCAAGATGAAAGCTGTTTAGAGTTGGTTTTATTTTTTTTCTTAACCTGTTGTTTCTATTTTATATTTTATATATTTTATTAATACAGCTCTAATACAAATGTCTGTGCTGTATGTTTCTCTCTGTATAAGAAATACAAGATATTCGACATGATGACGTATATTTTTCATGGGACTTTGGAGATAATTTCTGCACCATTGAGGGGGTGCTTAGGGCAATGTATTTCCAGACTGACACCCTACTATGCAACACTCAGGACATATCCATAAAGCTAATTGTTCATAATGTATATAGGACACCTTACTGAATTCTTCTGTTAATGCTTAACCCTTCACCTAGGTTATACAACACGCCTATGATGCATTCTTAAACCAATGATTTTCAGCCATAATAGATGACCACACATGCCTGTGTATACCCTGCTAGTCTGTGCATCGCAGAAAGCGATCAATAATCTTGCCATATGGCTTGAAAAGGAGACTATCAAAAAACAACCCCCCCATATCTAAAATAAGTCTGCACTGATTTTAAATAATCTAACATGAATAAAACATTTTAACAAAATAATTGCAATTGCTTCATATTCAGTCACCTCATTAAGAGCTGCAGAAACCAAACAAGTCTTCTTTTAAGGTAATTTTACATAACATTTGTAGAACTTTGTTATGGTCATCTCTATCTAAAAGCAGTATTACTTTCATGTGGGTTGCAAGAAAAGCAGCTTCAAATTCTAATTCAAGAATGTGCAGAAATGGAGAGA
>NC_056734.1:872218205-872473205 GCF_019279795.1 Protopterus annectens
AGTTTAAAAACTAACACTGCTATTTGGAAGCTCAGAGGAAACAAAATTAAGACAGAGGTGAAAAGAATCTTCAAACATCTAATCAGAGCATCTGGGAACTCCAGCATTTAAAGCTCTATTCTCTGAAATGGAAATAATCATTAATTATGAGATCCAATTCAAACTATAGCTGGACAGCCATGGATAAATTATTAATTGAAGCATACAAATGTAGTGTTAGCAGCGCAAGAGTGTGACTCAGCAAATCAAATTGTTTCCTCAGATTAATAAACTATTGCCAGCATTTATGCCTCAAGCATGTGGAAACTTAAAATCATATTGCAGTTGTGGTCAAATGACATTGTGTGAAGGCATACATGTTCCCAGAAAGTAGGCCATTTTTGATCAATGTACCCTTTATTTTAGAAAATCAGCCTTCTCTTGGATTTTGGGGAGAGAAGGTAGGGTAGAAATAGTTAATTTGTGAGAGGCCTTGGAGTTGTGGGTAGCCACGTGGATGGGTACAACAGTAACATGTTTCCAAGCTATAGGCATGCTATAGGAATATAATCAAGAGAAAGTGGCACCTAAACTCAGAAAATGAATTAGCTAACAGTAAAATCAGTGTTTATTAAGCCAGGCAAAGTTTTTCTACCTCCAAAAAGGTTATGAAAGTTGCAATTACCCATAACATAAAAGTTGAAATGCCTCACTGCCCCAGTAGCCTACAGGCTATATTGGTTGTTTGTTGCTTCCTGTCTAGAAAACAACAACTGGCCACCTTCAAAAAGCTCTGCTCCCCTCCCCACACACTCCTTCATTTTGACTGCTGATTGGCTAATCCCAAGGAGGGACATCAGTGGTCAGAGTGATGATTTCTTCAGGACTTTCTTGCCCATACATCCAGAGAAAAGCCTAACAGTCCGGAAACAAACAACCAATAATAACAATGAAACATATATAGTAGAAACACACACAACCCTATTTTATATCCCAACTACAAGCAAGAAGGGGAGGGTGAAGGAGGGTGTAGCAATGAAGAATTCAAACACCTACTGCCACGGATAAGTGCAATTTACACAGCTATACTATCTTCATCATTCCCACTGCTGCAGTAGCCTTTAGGATATATGGGTTGATTACCAAACTGTATCCAGCTTGGGAGAAGAAAGGATATGAATCTAGGGTCCCTTGCAGAATGGTCCTAGGAAAGTTAGACCTGAAGCACATAAAGGAATCTAGTTTGCAATACTTTGTAACAGCATGTACAGAGAACTATGAAGCTGCCTCTAGAATGCTTGCAGAGTTCACCTCTTTCTAGTATAGCATCAAATATGACAAGGCTCTAGAAGAATATGCCTTGACGCTGTCTGGACTGAATTTACTGTGGCGGGAATAACAAAAAAAGCAACAGATAAGTACAGCCACTTGGAAATTGCCTGTTTAGAAATAGGATGTCCCTTTTTGCCCCGTGATAAGAAATAAATAGCTGATCAGCTTTTCTGGAGGGCTTAGTTCTATCAACATAATACCTGTGCTGCCTATGCATATCCAGAGTTTGCAGAATCCATTCTACCTGTATTTTTGGGTTCTGGGTAAAAAAGAAAAAGAAAAAACCCAGAAGACTGATGGATTGATTCAAAGTAAATTCTGGAATCACGTTTGCTTGGATGTGGGGTTTGTTCTTAAAGAGACCCTATCTATCTCGAAAATCAGATAGTGTTCACCCCCCCCATGTGAGCTTGCAACTCAGATACTTTTCTTGCAGATGGCAGAGCAATGATGAGTACAGCTTTCCAAGTCAATAACCATAAATCAACTTGATGAGCAGGTTCAAAAGGTGGCATAGTCTGTTTCTCCAGCACAAAGTTGAGATACAAGGAGGAGCAACCTGTTTACAAGGAGGTTTTGTGTAAAACTCATTTCAGAAAATGTTTACCACAAACAGGGTAGAAAGAGGGGGATCTGTGTATAGACAAGCTGAAATATCCACAAAATGAACCTTTACAATATTACAAAATTACAATACTGTTTCCACTTGCCAATGTAGGAATTTTTAGTAGGAGGCGTTCTTGTCTCCTTTAGTACCTGCTGCATGTCCTCATGGAATAAGTACCTAAAAGGTATTAGAATTGAAACGTGCAGGCAGGCAGTTGAAGTTGATTGATGTTGGTGAGTATCAAACTCCCTCTGTTTTGTGTGAGTGAAACCAGTCTATGAGGAAGCTTGTGGTAACTGTCCTTAGCCAGTTCCATAAAAAGGGAGAATCAATGTTATCTGGGTGAAAAGGGGGATTACCACAATGATTTTTTGCAGTATCCTTTTGAATCTTCAGAATTACCCAGGCTAACAGTAGAAAGGGTGGAACACCATAAAAGAACATTACCTTCCAAGAGAATGAAAATGTTTTAGTTTTCCAGGCTTGTTTACAAGGAACTTTGGGTTAAAATCTGTTTAGTTGTCTGTTTGGAAGGAAGTGAACAGATCTGTTTGAGGTGTTCCCCAGAACTAGATCAGTTCCTGGAAGATCACTTCATTCAATTTCCATTCATGAGGACCTGTCTTTGTCCTGCTCAGCTTGTCTGTCACTATGTTTTGTCCTGACAGAAGGTAAGATACTTGGCGGGGTTAAGGAATGCTGATGAGCTAACTCCCAGGCCATCATTGCCAGCCTGCACAGGAGGTACAGTATTGTACCTCCATGCTTGTTTATGCACCACATAACTGTGCCGTTGACTGTATTCATGTAAAGAGGTCTCGTAGACCATAAGTGATGGATCACAACCAACATCTAGTTTAAATTGATGTGCTTTGGTCTTTCTGAAGGCCTGCACAGCCCTTGCACTTTTACCCCCATGGAAACTGCTCCCCAAATAAAAATTGCTGTATCTGTGGTGAGAGATTAGTACTGGGTCTGAAGAGAGAGGGGGGAGACCTGGGTTCAATTGAATATGTTGTCTCCACCAATGCAGTTTTATAAAGCTCAAACATATAATTTGATAATCCAGAGAATGCACATACTGGGTCCATGTATTTTTTGGAAACTTTTTCATTTTTCATGTATAATCTGGCCAGATGTATTATGAGAAGTTCTCTTGTTGAAGTCTGAGACTGATTTGAAAAGCTCAGGAAAACTTCTAGAAAAAAATAATCTTTTCTTGTGCCAAAAAGGCATTGTGCAGAGAAGTATCTCTAAGGTAACCCAGAAACACAATCTTGTGAGATGGAGTCAAGGAGGATGAATCTGGAAGGAATGACTGGTCAAAAGAGACATAACCCAAGTTATGGATAAAGACTCTGCATAGATAAGCAAATTGTCTAAATAAGAAAAGTTGTGTATGCCATTCAGTTTGTATTAAGCTATGAATGGATCTAGAGATTTTGTGAATACCTCTGGAGTAGAAGATAAACCAAATGGTAATGCAGAGAACTGATAATTTGGCCCAGAAATAAAGAACCTAGAAATTTCCTGAGGGATATGGCTACGGAAATGTGGTAATAAGCATCTTTTAGATCTAGAGTTACCAAATAATTCATTGCAGAAATGAGGGTTGATAGGTTCTTAAAGGTCAACGTTTTGAACTTTGGAACTTTCAATAAATATTGGTCTCCAAGAGTCCTCTTTCTTTGGTACCAGAAACATTCTGAAGCAGAAGCCATCACCCTTTCGGCTTACGGGCAGTTGTTCAAAGGATCTTTGGGTGTGTAAAACTGAAAAACACTGAGAAAATTATTTTGTCTGTTTCAGAGTGTGGGATGTAAAACCCAGCCACTGGGGATGCACAAGCCAGTGCATTTCTTTATGCCAGTTCCAAGCCCGGATATATGGGGAGAGTTACATTAGGAATACATACATACATGCAAATATTTCAAGCACAGGCAATAATGCCCTTTTAGCTTGCCAATATACCAAAACACTTGTTCCCGTAGTAAGTATCCAAGGTGTTTTTAAAATATCTAAACTAGTACTTGCTTTAATGTAATGTGGTAGTCTGTTCCATGCATCAGCTACTCTGTCAGAGAACCAGTTAGTGCACTTCTCATTCCTATAGGATATCCTACGTAGGTTGTCTGATGATTCTCTAGTACTTTTTGATAACCCCAAACATTCCCAGAGGTAGTTGTCCCTAAATGCCCTATATACCTGAATAAGATCTACTCTTAGATATCTGTAAGAGACACTGTACAAGTTCAGATATTTTAGTCTTTCATAATTACTTAAATTTTCACATCCATGGATATCCTTGATATATTTCTGTTGTACTCTTTCCAGTTTACATATGCTTGTTTTCTTATAGGGTTTCCATATTGTTATTCCATACTCAAGTTTGGGTCTAATGTAACTAGCAAACAATGACTTCATTATTTTTGATTTCCTAGACTTTATAAATCTTTTTGTACAGCCTATAGTTCTATAGCTATCATTAGCCAATTGGTTGATATGATTAGAAAAAGCTCATAGCTGAATTTACCCATATACTCAGGTCCTTAAATGAGTCTACAGTTTCAATCACTGTGTGCCGTATTAAATATTCACCTTTCAGTTTATGTCTCCCAAATCTCATATGCTTAGTTTTTGATGTATTTATCAGCATATTATTCTCCTGTGCCCAAATGGCCTATTTAGTGAAGTTATTTTACAGACATGCCTTATCTGTAACACATGTAATCAGTTTACCCAACTTCAGGTCGTCCGCATATAGACTGTAGAACACCTCAGATGAAAAAGTTAATGCTGGAAGATGCAATCTAAACAAGTAAGGGCCCAGGACAGTGCCCTGTGGGACACCCTGACTGTAACCAAGGATTTCGCCTGTCCAGTTGCTGTATGATACTTGCCATGTCCTATTTGTAAGCCATGCAGTTATCGATCTTATGAAGAGTACATCAATACCTAGTTGTACTAATTTATTGATCAGTGTTATGTGTATGACCCTGTCAAATGCTGAAGTTAAATCTATATAAATTACATCACAGCACAATTTTTCATGCATAACTGTTATTATGTTGTTATAGAATATGTTACAGGTGGTAATAGATCTGTTTTCAACATATGCATGCTGATGTATGGTTTAAAGTCCCAACCTATCCAGTTCTGACAATAACTTATCCAGTATTACCTTCTCCATTATTTTCCACAACACGAAAGTAGACTTAAGGGTCTATATGATTCTGGGATTGTCCTACTCTCCTTTCCCTTAAAGACATGTTTAATAAGTGTATGTCTCCAATCGTGAGGAATCTCCCCATATTTATATGCCCTAGTGAATAATAGATATAACGGTACCGTAAGTTCTTGCTGAAGTGTTCTCAGGTCATTGTTACTAATTCCATCTCCTCCCTGTGCTTTGTTTGGATCCAGTTTGTGCAGTTCTTTTTCAATATAATCTAATTTGATTCCAGCATCTGGTGTTACCTGGATGTCACTAGTAAAACTTACCACCCCTTTTGTGGAGCCAAACTGTTTTGGATAAGATTTTGTAAATATATCTATAATCTGTTGTGTCTGAGAATAAATTTTAGAAACTGCACACAGTTTAACAATTTGTGTGTCTTTACTCCTTCCACATCTTATGTATCTATAAAAAGGTTTGCTATTATGCTCAATATCTTTATATAAATTTTCTTCAAATTTTTCTTGATCTTGTCTCACACTATGCTTAATCTGTTTGTCCAGCTTGTTTATTTGTAGTTCGATCTCTCTTCCATTTCTTATATTTTTTGTCTCTCATCATAATCGGATATCTTGTTCTTGTGGAAATATAGCAGCCTGATGTTGCATGCCTAGATTTTCATGTTAAACATTTCTTTTTTGATTTTTTGCACTCAAACGATTTCTCTTTCAAAACTTTCCACATTCCATCTGCAGTTTTTCCACTGCATACCTCACTCCAATTAGTTTTACATAGTGACTGCTTTGCTTTTATATAATCTGTAATGACCCTTCTGTGCATCGGCTTAGATTTCCTTTTTTGAAGAATTATCTAGCAACAGATTAACCTTTATAACCCCATGATCATAGCACATCAATGGTGGTTAAACTTGACTTGAAGTTACATTAATTTCATTGGGAACACAAAATAACATCCAATGTAAAACTTTTGCCAAATGACATGCGGACAACAATACAGAGTTCCATGCCATATTGGTTGAGGCCCAGGTTAACAACAACCACCACCAGTACTGTTAGCCAATAGGGTGTTGGTGGAAATTGTTCTACTGTTGGTTGAAGGAGAAGGAGAAGAAGAGGGGAAGGCATGCCCAAAGGCAGGAAGAGAGGAGAAAGTTTATGAGTATGTAGTGAGGGTAGGAACTTTGAATGTTGGCAGTATGACTGGTATAGGGAGAGAGCTAGCTGATATGATGGAGAGAAGGAAGGTTGAGCCATTGTGTGTGCAAGAGACCAGATGGAAGGGGAATAAGGGCAGGTGTATCGGATGTTGATTCAAATTGTTCTATCATGGTGTGGATGGGAGGAGAAATAGGGTAGGGGTTATCCTGAAGGAACAGTATGCCAACAGTGTTTTGGAGCTGAAAAGAGTGTCATACAGAGTGATGTTTGTGAAGCTGGAAATTGATGGTGTGATGATGATGAATGTTGTTAGTGTATGTGCTCCACAAGTTGGGTGTGCGATGGATGAGAAAGAAAAACTTTGGAGTGAGTTGGATGAAGTGGTGGTGAGTGTACCAAAGGGTGAAAGAGTGGTGATGGAAGGGCATTTCAATGGGGATGAGGAAGTGATGGGTGCATATGATGTTAAGGAGAGGAATGCAGAAGGTCAGACGGTAGTAGATTTTCCAAAAAGGATGGACATGGCTGTGTTGAATACTTATTTTAAGAAGAGGGAGGAGCATAGGGTGATGTACAAGAATGCAGAAAGATGCACACATGTGGATTATATCCTATGTAGGAGGGCCAGTCTAAAGGAGACTGGAGACTGTAAAGTGGTGGCAGGAGAAATTGTAGTTAGGCAGCATAGGATGGTGGTCTGTATGATGACATTGGTGATCAAGGAGAGAAGGAAGAGTGTGATGGCAGTGCTAAGAATTGAATGGTGGAAGTTGAGAAAAGGTGATTGTGAGGTGGAGTTCAGGGAAGAATTAAGGCAGGCACTGGGTTGTAGTAAAGAGTTACCATATAGCTGGGTAACTACAGCTAAGCTGGTAAGGGAGACAGCTAGAAAGGAGCTTGGTGTGACATCTGAACAGAGAAAGGAGGACAAGGAGACCTGGTGGTGGAACAAAGAGGCACAGGACAGTATACAGAGAAAAAGGTTACTAAAGAATAAGTAGGATTGTCAGAGAGATAAAGAAAGTAGACAGGATTATAAGGAGATGAGGCATATCGCAAAGATGCATGTGAAGAAGGCTAAGGATAAGGCATGTGGAGAGCTGTATGAATGGTTGGACACTAAGGAGGGAGAAAAGGACCTGTACCGATTGGCTAGACAGAGGGACTGAGCTGGAAAGGATGTGCAGCAGGTAAGGGTGATAAAAGATAACAAGGGAAAGGTACTTACAAGTGAAGAGAGTGTGTTGAGCAGATGGAAGGAGTACTTTGAGGGGCTGATGAATGAAGAGAATGAGACAGAGAAGATTGGATGATGTGGGTATGGTGAATCAGGAAGTGCAACGGATTAGCAAGGAGGAAGTAAGGACAGCTATGAAGAGGATGAAGAAAGGAAAGGCTGTTGGTCCAGATGACATACCCGTAGAAGCATGGAGGTGTTTAATAGAGATGGCAGTGGGGTTTTTAACCAGATTGTTTAATGAATTCTTGGAAAGTGAGAGGATGACAGAGGAGTGGGGAAGAAATGTTTTGGTACTGATTTTTAAGAATAAGGGTGTTATGCAGAGATGTAATAACTATAGAGGGATAAAACTGATTCATCGCAGCATGAAGTTATGGAAAAGAGTAGTGGAAACTAAGTTAAGAAGGGAGGTGATGATTTGTGAGCAACAGTATGGTTTCATGCCAGGAAAGGGCACTACAGATGCAATGATTGCTCTGAGGGTGTTGATGGAGAAGAATAGAGAAGGTCAGAAGGAGTTGCATTGTGTCTTTGCAGACTTAGAGCAAGCATATGACATTGTGCCGAGAGAGGAGTTGTGGTATTGTATGAGGAAGTCGGGAGTGGTACAGAATATGTATAAGGGTAGTGTGACAGTGGTGAGGTCTGTGGTAGGGGTGACAGATGTGTTCAATGTGAAGGTGGGATTACATCAAGGATCAGCTCTGAGCCCTTTCTTATTTGCAATGGTGATGAACAGGTTGACAAATGAGATCAGACAGGAGTCCTCATGGACTATGATGTTTGCAGATGACATTGTGATCTGTAGTGAGAGTAAGGAACAGGTTGAGGAGATCCTGGAGAGGTAGAGATATGTTCTAGAAAGGAGAGGAATGAAGGTCAGCAAAACTATGACAGAATATATGTGCGGGAAAGAGAGGGTGGATAGAGGAATGGTGAGGATGCAGGGAGCAGAGTTGGTGAAGTTGGATGAGTTTAAATTCAGCAGTTCAGAGTAATGGTGAGTGTGGAAGAGAGGTGAAGAAGAGAGTACAGGCAGGGTGGAATGGGTGGAGAAGAGTGTCAGAAGTGATTTGTGACAGATGGGTACCAGTAAGAGTGAAAGGGAAGGTATACAAGAGGCTAGTGAGAACAGTTATGTTATATGGGTTGGAGGTGGTGGCATTGATGAAAAGAAAGGAGTCAGATCTGGAAGTGGCAGAGTTAAAGATGTTAAGATTTGCACTGGGTGCGACAAGGATGGGCAGGAATAGGAATCAGTATATTAGAGGGTCAGCTAAGGTTGGATGGTTTGGAGACAATGCCAGAGAGGCAATATTGCGTTGGTTTGGACGTGCTGAGGAGGGATGCTTGGTGTATTGGTAAAAGGATGTAAGGATGGAGCTGCGAGTTAAGAGGAAAAGAGGAAGGCCTAAGATAAGGTTTATGGATGTGGTGAGAGAGGACATACAGGTGGCTGTTGTGACAGAGCAAGATGCAGAGGACAGGAAGAAATGGAGACAGATGATCCACTGTGGTGACCCCTAATAAGAACAGCTGAAAGATGAAGAGCAAGAGAGTGTGGGACAGTATTCCGAACATCTCTGCACCACTTTTACCACTCAATAATCTTAAATAATATTTTCACAAAGGGGAATGTTGAGGGATAGATTTGTAGAGAAAATGGATAGGAGGGAAGGAAGAGGGTAAAAATGATTGAAGAGTCATTCTGTACAATTGGTCTTCACTGTTTTTTTTTTTCAGAAAAAGACCCCTGTTTCTTGCTGTTATTTCCCTTTGGCCATCTTTTTTGCTCTTTGCCAGACAAAATACTGATTTTGTCTATTTGGTATTTTTATACAAGAGGGAGGCCTATAAGATTTGTATTGGGATACGAAAAAGATCTTAAGATCTTTGAAACTCAGTGGATGAATTCCTCTTTTCCATTTTATTGGTAGAGAAAATGGGTATCTGAAGAGCTGCACAATACCTCTTTATCTAAAGCAGAATCCAAGATTTAATTTTACCTCATCAGCAAACTTTTTTAACCCACTTTTTATGCCATAAAATTCAAAATGTAAACAAGCAGTACTTAATGTGCCACAAAATGTGCCCCAAATATATTAGTAAAATGTTTTATCTTTAAAAATAATGGTCCCTGACAAGAATCTTCCAATTTTCTGAGAAAACAAAATTGTGTTTATTAAAGTGGAAATACTGCTTTTAGTCAAAAAATAAAATCTATATTATTTTTTCTTGAAAGAGCAATACTTTCTGAATGGTGGGGTACCCGATCAGTGAAATTTCTGCCAGAAATCAAAATTTTAGCTGATATCTGTTCCAAGAAAGTATTGAATAAATCTTTCACTCTGACTGCTGAATTCTCTCCTTGTGATTAGCCACTAAGCACCCACAGTGAAAGAATGGGAGGAAACACAGCGTTTTTTGAAGCTGGTCAGTTTTTGGTTCCTTGAAAAAATATATATATATAGTCATAAAGCTATTGCAGCAGTGGGGATGATGAACATCATAACCAGCTTATGAATCAGTGACGATGACATTTTCCTAAACTGAGGTATGGGAACAAGAGGATTGGAAGCTGCTGTAGGTCCAAATGCATTAGATGAAAATTGGACAAAAATCAAAAATCTGTTCACTGAATAAGGAGGCTGACCAGGAAAGAATGAATGTGAAGTAATGAGATTCCATTGAAGATTTAGATCATCCACCTAACCAGTTTACTTAATAGCAACAGCAGAGGGATTGCTTGTATAATTCTTGGATATGGAGATTTATGGTGATGGGTAGTACTTGTTATATATGTTGTAAACAGAAACAGAGAATTGTAGTGCCTTAGTGTCACAAATGCTCACTTCAAATCATATAATCTTTGAAGTTACATGATTTCAAGAACCACTCTTAGTTGTTTTTCCTCCCAAACATGATAGAGTAAAAAAGGAGATGCATACCTGAAGTTTACTCATTCATTCATTCATTCATTCATTCATTGTCTGATATTCACATTATCCAGTGCAGTGTCATGTAGGAGTAAGAGCCTATCTAAGAACTTGGTGGGTGCAAAGCAGAAGCACAGGATACCAGTCTATTACAGGGTCAGCACACACAGACACACACACACACACACACACACACACACACACACACACACACACACACACACACACACACACACACACACACACACACACACACACACACACACGTCTTGATAATTTTGAGGATAATCAATCTGCTTACAGCAGATGTTTGGAATTTGATAGGAAACCAGATCACCGGGATGACATTCAGACTCGGCACAGATGTGATAGCAGCCATGAAGCAATCTCAAGAGTAAAATAATGTGACATTGGCATATTAATCACTACACTAAGACAACAATGGAAATTTGGAAATCAGAGTTAATACATAGATTCATATGGAAACAAATTATAATTAATCTGGCTGAGATCAAGAAGGGCAAGATATTATTTACTTGTATACAAAAGCTTCAGGCTAAATAAGGCAGCTTAATTTGAATGCAGCCAGATAGATAACCATTTGGATGAGATTACAGCATGGTTACAAATGAAAGAAGTATGACCTGTTTTTAAATATGCTATTTAGTTAGTTAGAGGCAACAATGTGAAGCAGAGAGTGGTTGCCCTTATGGGTACTAAATCTGGTGGATACACTTGCAACCTGCCAAATTTGTAGATTTCCTGTATAAGCCTGAAAATTACATTTTTAGGGCCCAAGAACATTAGTACTGAGTTTACATAACAGGACCATGGTCATCTTGTAAAACCAAATTCTACATTTGTGAATTAAATCACTGGAGCTACTGGCAGAGACAAAAAGTAGAATTCAGCATGTTGATAGGTTAATTCTATGATTAATTCAAAATATAACTCTGATATTGAGAAAGTTGGAGCCATATTTACGAGCAGTTGGACACGCATATAGAAGTTTGCAGGACAGATCGCGTATGAGCATATATCTTTCAGCCAGTGTTTACCTGGCTTATCACACATGGATCTGGTATATTGAAATATATAAAATCTTGTTTTCAGAACTCTAAACTAATGAATAAGTATCAACATTCTTATCATAATACATCATGTTCTGAAAGTTTATTGAATTACTGTTAAAATGAAAGATGGGGTAAAGAGGCCAGAGTAATGAGCGGGTAGGTGAAGAGAGGAATCCCAGTCACACACCAAATACATCTGCATTAAAAATGCAAATTAGTTATAATTTAAGTAGTTATTAATTTACAGAATATCATCATGCAGTTGCTGTTCAACATCTTAATGAACTTTTTTACTGCTCAAACCAGAACTCCTGTGAAATCATTTCTGTATGATAGCATCCTAATTTAACAGACCTATGTAGGAGTTTTAACTACCATGCAAAGTATTTACAATATCTCAGAATTAATCATTATAGTCAGTATTAAATACTATTATACCATGACCCCCCATTAATATTCCAAAACGTGCACACTGATTGGTCAGCGTGCACGTTGTAAATCGGCTTATACTAATGGAAAAAGGTCCGGTCACCCGGACTTTTTCCATTAGTATAAGTCTCTTTTAAAACACTGTCTCGCTATGTTAAAAGAGTTTACCATAGCGACACAGGTTTAAAAAAAGCAACGGAGATCTCTGTAGCTTTTTTTTAAAGCTGTCTCGCTATGTTAAACTCCTTTAACATAGCGACACAGTGTGAAAAAAGCAACAGAGATCTTGCTTTCTCCATTGCTTTTTTTTAAAACCTATCTCGCTATGTTAAATGGGTTTAACATAGCGTGTCAGCTTTAAAATAAGCAACGGAGATCTCCGTTGCTTATTTTAAAGCTGTCTCACTATGTTAAACCCATTTAACATAGCGAGACAGGTTTTAAAACAACGGAGAAAGCAAGATCTCCATTGCTTTACTGTTAAGCTATGTTAAATGGGTTTAACATAGCGAAACAGCTTTGAAATAAGCAATGGACTCTCGTTGCTTATTTTAAAGCTGTCTCACTATGTTAAACCCATTTAACATAGCAAAACAGTAAAAAGCAACGGAGATCTTACTTTCTCTGTTGCTTTTGGCAACAGCTCTGATGTACTGCGTAGGCATGCGCAGTACATCAGATCTGCCGCGGATACCAGACAGCTGCGGAAGGGCAGCAAAATAGCATTATACAATGCCATTATTTAAGAAAAGTAATTATTTCTTTTCTTAAATAATGTCATAGTATAATAGCAATAACCCACGCCTGGGTGGGGGTAATGCGGGATTTACCCACGGTTGTCTTTGCCAACCGTGGGTAAATCCCGCATTACCCACACCCAGGTGTGGGTTATTGCTATAATATGTTACTCTGGATATTGACACAAACATGTTACTCTCCATTTCATTGTTATCAGAAGTGTAACTATTCACTGGTGTCAACAGTATTTTGTTAACCTATGGATTTATCCTGTCATCTTGTATTTCTAAATATGCTAAGCAATGTTTATAGTAGTACGTGGCAGAAATACTTGGAAAAATAATATTGTTTAAAAAAATACATTGAATGCTATTGTCTGTTGCTGAAAACAGCACAAGAAATATGATTATATGTAACACATATGCAGTTTACATGAACAAAGCTATGCAGGCAAACCTTAATAATAAATAATAAATTGCAGAAGAAAGGCCTACATTACCAGATGGCTCAGGTATTCCAAATTATATCATAGGTAACAAGTTCATTTTTTCCCTGGATGATTACTTTCATACTTAGGACTTTTCTTGCATTTCTTATTAGGCAACACTTTCATTGCTTAATTTGAAAAGTTCCATAAAATGCAGATTGCAGAAAGGTTACATTCAAGCACGCTAGACTGATAAAAGTGATCAGTATAGTTTATGACTGCAGGGTACCTGTCTGATTTTTTTTTTTTGTTCATTTCATAATGGTTTTCATGATACAAATATAGTATTATTTCTTGAACTCTTTCTTTGTACTTTCATATTAAATTGTAAATTTTTTATTATATTAATTCAAGCAAGTACCATCAAGGCTACACATTTTCCATTATCACTTACAAGACTAATGGATTACATTATGCCTTTCTCACTTGATTTTCCTTCATTCTTTCTAGCATTACTATTTACTGAACTGAAAAGGGGTAAAGAGTAGGTCAGAGGAACATAAAAATACTTTTGAGAGAGCTGCAATGAGATTCTGAGACATAGCAGATTCACAACAGAAGGACAGTAATTGCCCGTGCAAAATGCCCTCATGGAATTTCTGTGTCAAAAGAAGCCTTTATTTCAGCACTCAGCATATCTCTGAAGCAAAGAAACATCAGTGCTGTAGTTTGCCACAAGACTCATTATCTAACACTGTCCATATAAAATTCCAGTGCAAATGTAAAATGACTTAAGTCAAAGAATTAATAAAGAAGAAAGCATTCGTTTGTAGCTGAAATTACTGCAGCAGAGATAACCTTTAAATGTTCACACTGTCTGCCAGTTCACTAGGAATAGCAAAATGCATCCAGTGCAGACCTGTACTTAGAAGCAGTTAATGGGCAAGCTATTGGCACATATAATTTATTTGTACATTTAAATGGAGGACTGCAAGGTAAATGTAAATTCTCTCAGGTCACTTAGACGCTTACTGAATCACATCTGGACAGGTTAAAACTTAAGTTTGTGTCATTTTCTGCAACTAAGATATCACTATAACAAAATAAATTGGTAAGAAGCCCATACATTTCAGGGCAAAAATAAAATTTAATCTTGATGGTTATGTACAGTAATAGTTGAAATCATAATTGGCTAGAAAGGTAAGCCAAGTTGTCATATGCACTGATAGTAAGAATGATTTTCTCCACATGCAGCACAATCTAGATTGTTCAGAATGAACTTACTGTGCACACGTTTGGCAGAATTAGCTCATAGGCTCATAGGTGCATACTAGGCTAACAACCACTAGGACTCTTAAAAGCCTAGCTGTGCAACCCAAATGTAACCCACAAATGCTATTTATATTTGATTTATAGGGGGTGATTTATTGAATGCCTCTGTCCATTAGAGACATAGGTGCCAGACCATGGATTAATTTCCAATTATCAATCCATTGGTCCAAGTTGCACTTAAATACAGATAGGGAGGAACTCTGTTTCACAAGAATAGGGAGCTTGTTCCACAGAATGGCAATTCTCTGAGAAATATATCTGTCTCTCTAATATGTTTTTTTTATGCTGCAAGCAGAATTTAGGCCTTTTTATTTAATAGTTCTGATGCTGTTTTATGGATATGCAAGAGATACATCAAAACAAGGTCCAGGGATGCCTTGTATGCCAGGCAAAGTTCACCTCTCTGAAGTCGATATGATACTGACGGCATCAAAGTGATTAGCAGAGGGCTTTGTGTTTACTCTGTATTATTTTTGTAAGGAATCTTAGTGAACATTCCAGTTGCTGCATGTGTCTGGTCAGGTACGTACAGAAGGAGGCATTATACTGTATGATGGGCCTGATGAAGGATGAGTACAGTGGTATGATGAGTCTAGACCTAGATGGCATGCACTTGCTTAAAAGTTGAGCAATGAAGAAGGATTTTCTTACCATCTTGGATACATGTTGGTTGAAAGCTAGGTTACTATCCACATGAGTTCCCAGATTTCTGATTAGTGAACCATATATAATGGACTGAGAAAAATATGGCAAAACAAAAACTATGTAACAATAAGAACTGTGGAGTTTTTTAAGGAACTGTGCTGAAATTTTTCCAATAAACAGGTTTAAACATACTGTATGCTTAAAAAACATTTATGGCGAAACTGAGTCAAGAAGCCCATTCTGAGCAAATATCTCCCATTTCCATTTTTGTTATATTTTCTTTAGTGACCATTGGACTCGTCCCACTGATAACTAACATTTCTAACTCACAATGTCAGTTGGAATTAAAACATTTCAAACAGTATATGGACAACTTAAAGATAGACTGTCTTCTCACAAATTCACTTTTCCTTGCTTAAATTTTATTTTAGTTTACTTTGCATTTGTTTACCAGGGTAGTACAGCTATGACAATTGACCATTTGCAGGTATTGTCCAGGTGAAGTAATTCACAAAGAAGAAAAAAAGTAGAAGAGAGAGAGACACAGTGTGCTGTACATATCAAAAACAGAAAAGAAATAATATAGTACAAAACTGCATTGTAATAATTAACAGATGTAGCCACAGTTATAAGAAAAAGATTGCATCATTATATTTCATCTTACATCATGATGAAAATGCTTTGCAGTAATGAGAGTCAGTGCAGACATATATATATATATATATATATATATATATATATATATATATATATATATGTATATATATATAATATATGGGTCCCCTCAAAACATCTAAAACCCATAACATCTAATTTCATAACATTGAGACCAGAACATCTAAAACCCAAAATATCTAAAACCGTAACATCAAATTTCATAACATCTAACACTAAAAATCACATGAAAATAACATCCCCTCCATGTATAACGACAACAAACTACCAAATACACTTTTTACTACATTTCTGCAGGGGGACTTTTTTCTACTGTAGTGCAATCTTGGGGTTGGTATATTTAATTTACAGGGGGGGTGTGCAGAAACGTAGTAAAAAGTGTGTTTGGTAGTTTGATGTCGTTATATGTGGGGGTGTTGTTTTCTTGTGATTTGTAGTGCTTGATGTTCTAATGCACATTTTCGATCTTATGAAATTAGATGTTATGGGTTTTAGATGTTTTGAAGTATATATATATATATATATATATATATATATATATATATATATATATATATATATATATAGCTGCACTGACTCTCATTACTGCAAAGCATTTTCCTCATGATGTAAGATGAAATATAATAATGCAATCTTTTTCTCATAACTGTGGCTACATCTGTTAATTATTACACTGCAGTTTTGTATTGGGTCTACTTCATTTTGTTGAAAACTCATGTCATTGAAACTCAAATGACTGGGACCAATTCACTGAAAGCTCACTTCACTGAAAATGCATTTCACTGAAACTCATTTAGTTGAAAGTTATATATGGCCTTTTCCCCACTGTACTGTGATCCCGGAGTTAGTATATATAGTAAGGGGGAGTGTGGGGGGGGCACAGCCCCCCACATTGGGGGAGATGGGATATGAAGCCCACCACATAATTTGGTTATATGTTGTCTTCTGGAAAGAGTTATTCATTGCACTTGTAAGTATCCATCTGTATGCTTTAAAACGTTTACAATATGTGGGGGGGCCATGCCCTCCATACCCCCAATGTGGGAGCCTGTCCCCCCACACCCCCCTTACTATATATACTAACTCCAGGATCACACTAAAGTGGGGAAAAGGCCATATATAGCTTTCAACGAAATGAGTTTCAGTGAAATGAGTTTTCAGTGAAGTGAGCTTTCAGTAAAATGAAGTAGACCCATATATATATATATATATATATATATATATATATATATATATATATGTATAGGCCCCTATCAGATGATTGAGTTTTCACAAACTTGAAATTCACATGGCTGAGACTAAATGATTGAGTTTTTGAAAAAACAAAGCTTTTTGAATGGAGATTGTGGTAAAATGAGGATTGGGAAATTTACCCTTTCCCACACTATAGTGCAAACTCACAGTTGTATATATAATATGCAGGGGGCATGGGGGTGCATAACATAGCCTCCCTGAAAAATGTAAAAAATTTAGATTTTTGTGGGTTTTTTTGTTTTTTTTTTTCTAAAGTTTTCAAAACCTCAATCATATGGTCTCGACTACATGAATTTTGAGTTTCTGAAAACTCGGTCTTCTGACATAGACCCGTATATATATATATATATATATATATATATATATATATATATATATATATATACACACACTGCAATACCAGTAGTGCAAAAACTTAAGAAACTTTTGCTATTTTGGAAGGAACATAGATGCTAGGCTATTCTTGGTGTTTTGGTCAGTTTTTTACTCATTTAAATCACATTTTGAGAGCTTTCATTAATTGTAAAGTTTTCAGTCAAACTTCATCAGAAGACAAGTTAAAATAAACCTAGGCTTATTATTTAACTGGTTTGGTGAGCAGGAGATGGGTTAATGAGTTCACTAAACCACAAACCTAGGCTTATCATTTAACTTGTGTGGTGGGTGGGGATGGGTTAAGTAGTTACCTAATCTATTTAAGGACACTGGAAATGTTCAGGTTTTCCAGGACTAAATGCTGCCACCATTAAATAACAAATATGAATTAAACAACCATCCAATGAAGTCAGAATAAATTTAAAGTCATCCACACAACAAAGAAGAATTCTTTGAGAAAACAGTCACAACTTCAATAATGCAAAAAGTACTATATTCATAACAAAAAATAAAAAAAGAGTCATAAATATTCATTTCAACTTGGCCTAAACATAGCTGCAGTAAGTATAATCCATTTTCACTCCTTATTTAGTAAATCTATAAGAGATGTTTTCAAGGTCTGACAGCCCAAAATAACAATATCCATGCCTGGAAATGTGAAATGTGCTGTATTGTGTGCTAAACAGTGTTTCTTTAAGGAGCTCTAAGCTTTATCACATCTGATGCCAGTTAAGTAAGCTGAAATGTGCTCCATAAAGCAACATTTCATTATCCCATGTAAAAAAAAAAACACTGCACATGCATTGCACCAAGGGGTCTACTAAATGTGCTCGAGGCACATTTGTTCATGACACATGTCCTCACTGCCATGTGCTCCTACCCAGTGCCAAACCCTAACGTTCCCTCATCCGTCTCTAAACCTAAAATCCCATTTCCTTTCCCTCCCCTCCCTAATGCTATAATCCTGATTGCTTCCTAAACTTAAAGTCCTCTTCCCTCCTCCCATTCCAGATATCTCCCTAAACCTAAATTCCCCTCTCCTCTCCTGGTCTACAATCACTACCTAACCTTAAAATCCCTGTCCCCTACATAACCATAAAGTTCTTATTGCTCCCTAAATGGAAAATCCCCTTTCCCCTTCTGTCCACAGTTGCTCCTTAAACCTAAAATCCTCTTTCCCCTCCTACTCAGGATTGCTCCCTAAACTTAAAATCTTACACCCCCACTAACCGTAAAGTCTAAACTACATACCCCATTCTTCTCTCAAAATCTAACAACACTCTTCTTACTCCCCTTTCCTTTTTTTGTAACAAGTGCTTCCTTCCATCCATCTTCCAGTGTGGTAGCTGAGTGGCTGAACTCATCTTCATGTTCAAGCCTGAGCAGCTGGTCGGCTGAGGTTGCAGCCTTTCTAGTCCCTTGCTGTGCATTACTGGTATTCCAGCACCTGGGGTTGAGCAGCTGTAGAGATCCCATGCCAAGTATACTATCATCATCTCCTTTCAACTTATCCCGGTTAGGGGTCACCACAGCAGAACAACAGTCCGCAAAACGATTGGCAGTGGGGTTTTACAGTGCTAAGTTGCCAGCCTGGTGCCCAAATTTCCACAGGAGGTACACACACACACACACACACACACACACACACACACACACACACACACACACACACACACACACACACACACAGGGCCAGTTGAGAGTGTCCAATACACCTACAGCATGTCTTTGGGATGTGGGAGGAAACCCAAGTGACCACAGGGAGGACATGCAGACTCCACACAGAAGGCACTCCAGCCAAGAATTGAACCAAAGAACATCTTGCTGTGTGGCAGCAATACTAACCCCTGCACCACCACGGCCATGCCCCCTTGACAAGAGAGAGAGAGAGAGAGAGAGAGAGAGAGGGAAATGCTTGAATAAACCCATAAATAAATCCATGTAAATGGACACACATCCCCAGCGGCCCCCCAAATCTGTAAGTAATAATTCTTGTCATAAAATAAATTTTATATCAAAAGCATCTCAGGCATTTGTAACACAAATAAATAAGTAATTAAACTTCAATGAATATAGATTACAGTGTTCCAGCCAATGTTTCAAAGCTGCCAGGCTCTACTCATGCGGTATGCTTGTATAAAATAAATTCAAGTAATCTCTGTGGTATCCCTGAAGTCTCAAAACAACCCACTAAAGTGTAGTGGGTCCAAAAACAAGACAGTGTAAGAAACTTATTAACATCTTAGGTGAAGCCCCACCATTTGTTTATAGGAAGGCCAGGAACATTAGAAGTTTTGCTGAATTTAAACCTAGACCATATGAGAAAAGCACTAAAAGATGTGAAACTAATTGTACATTTTGTATATTTATACAGCAAGGTGATAGTTTTCATTGCCCTTATTTAAAGATCATTAAAACCAGTGCAGGGGGTGACTGTAAAACTACAAAAGTTATTTACTGGGCACAGTGCAATGAATGTGATGCATTCTATGTGGGCAACACTATAAATAAACTCAAGCGTAGGATTTCATGTCATCTGTCAGAAATCTGCACTGGATGTAAAAATAATGCACTAGCCAAACACCTTTCTCTTCATAAAAAACACACAGGTTTTAAGTTCCAGATCCTGGATCGCATAGACATCGGTGATCTTGAAGGAGACATCTTGAAGATTCTGGAGAAACATGAACTCATGAGGCAATTAAAGCTGAACTCTTTTAGGAAGCCTGGACTAAACTACGACTGTTCAATTAAAAGTGCATTGGAACTTAGAAAATTGCACCATTGTTTACATGAATAATTGTATTTTATTTTATTTTATTTTATTCTACAAATTGGTTTTAAATACCATTTTAAATCAGTTGAAATTTAAGTGTATATTTTGTTTCCATCATCATACATACATTGTTTCTTATTTTTATTTTTTTCTGGTTCTTTTTTCCACTTTATTCAAAAGGATGTGTAATAACAATACTAACTAATTATACAATTATATATATTTTTATAGATTTTTTTTTTATAGATTGTTTTTATGGTTCTTGTACACAGACCTGAAGAAGTCTAGAAGGATGAAAGCGATCTTTGTTAACAATAGGTTATGAAAATAGAAATTGATTTTAACATGCAAAATGTATATGTATATATTTATATATATTTTTTGATTGCCAAATGTTGATATATTTCCAGCCATGTAATATATCATCTTGGATAAAATCACAGACTTAATAATCTACTTAATAATCTGATTAAATAAGAGGTACCATATCATTATAAATTTGATTTAAAGTACATAAGGGTTATATATTATTATGACAGCTACTAAGTAGGGCAGGACTAGCTCGAATGTCACACTGATGGGGGAAGGGATGTGAATTTAACATGTGTACCAATAACACTTTCCCCCGGATTCACGAATCCTCCGTGTAAGACTAAATAAGTCTTACTTGGAGGCTGCAGTTGAATGCTATAATGTCAGTGTGCCATGAATATTCATGAGGGCACGCTGACTCTACCCCAAGTCTAACACGGACCGTGCAGGCAAGGAGGGGGTGTGTCCGACTGCCGAGCAGTCTAAAGGTCCACGCCCCTGCAAGTGTGTGAAATGCAAAATGTCAACACACAAGAGCGAGTCCGCTCAGATGTCCATGTACCCAACACCACACTCCCTGACATTGTAAACTCCCAGCACAGTTATAAAAATTAAAACATTAATGTTTTCTTTTCTAATTCCCAATATAGCTGCCGGTATCTGCGTGTGTGTGCGGGTGTGCCCATTGCTTAGCTGCAGTTAGCAATCTCGACATGGAAGAGCATAATAAGTAATGTGTATGCAAATTACGCCAAATAGTAATAGCGTAGTGGTAGAGCGTTCGCACAAAGAAAAGGCATTCAAGGTTCTAGTCCCACCACTCCCCTTCCAATTTTATGTTCAAAATCAGTATATGAAATAATTCCTGACATATATGATTAAACTCTTACTAAAAAGCATTGAAATGGCCTATGTATCATTGAACAAAATGTATATTTTTAAAGGAACCTGACATATAAATGTCCACAGTTAAGCTACGCTTTACCCAGCGCAATATAATTGCCCGCAGTTAAGCAGCGCTTTGCCCAGCGCAATATAGTTGCCCATAGTTAAGTAGCGCTTTGCCCAGCGCACTAAAGTTGCCCATAGCTAAATATCTCTTTACCCAGCGCAATCGGTTTGCGTGGAGGTGCGCGCTGTGCCAACCAGTGCACCGTTGGGCAACGTGGAACAACGTAGAGCAAAGTTACTTAAACACAGCTACACCCCCTAACCTGTCTGCACAGTAGTAAAATTAAAAGCAATGACAAGGTTCGAACCCAGGACACTGTGACTATAATCAAAGTACTAAACCACTAAGCCACGACAGCTTAGGATAAGCATTCACTGTTAACATATATATATATATATATATATATATATATATATATATATATATATATATATATATATATATATATATATATATATATATATATATATATATATATATATATATATATATATATATATATATATATATATATATATATATATATATATATATATATATATATATATATATATATATATATATATAGATATATATATATATATATATATATATATATATATATATATATATACATACGTATAAATGGTAGATTAACCATTGCTACGCAGGTCTGCAGTCAGCCGAGAATGTTTAAAAACGGCCAATCCCAAAAAAGTGCAGGAAAGTTGGCATATTTAAGCACCATATGCCGGAATAATCGCCATAACTGATTGTAGTTCCCATCTGCAGTTAGAATGTCTGGTGCTGGAGAGGGTATATGCTTTAGAGTGCAATGCTGGGGTTTCGAGGAGTCAAAATACATGGTTTGGCTCCTAGTCCACCGTCATGAGTCTCGACTCCTGCAGGGCCAGTTCCAAGGGACGGAGTATAAGGCAGAGGCTTGGAACTGGTTGGCTCATGAACTCACCAGTGCCACAGGCGTCCCTTGGACTGGTGAGCTGGTCCATCACCACCATGCAGACCTGAAGAGATGGAAGCAGGACCTTCTGAACCAATGGATCCAGGAGGCCCGTCATATGCAAGATGCCCCACTACTAAGTAGGTAGCCATGGAATGCAGTATGTAAGACATGCTAATATAGTCTAAATAATGGATAAGTGTGTCTCAATATCCCTTAATTTACTTCAC
Organism: Protopterus annectens; assembly: GCF_019279795.1. NCBI lineage: Eukaryota > Metazoa > Chordata > Ceratodontiformes > Protopteridae > Protopterus > Protopterus annectens. Next base: position 872,240,811 of record NC_056734.1, read on the forward strand.
AGCTGCAGGTGGCCGTGCTACGAATCAGCAAGCCTATGCAGATAGGCTGCTAAAGCTGCGCCACCAGACAGGTTATTAATTATTCTGCATGTATTGTTATATAATATATGTGAGAGAGCATGACAAAAGTGTTGTATCCCAATAATACAGCTATAAAATGCCCTGAATAAATTATCTGCATGTATTGTTATATAACATAAGTCAGAGAGCCAGAAATAGGGTGTAGTAACCCAGCAATAAAGGTAAAATAATTCTGGAATACTATCTCTGCATGTACTGTCATATAATATAAGTGAGGAAGCCTAAAAATGTGTGTTGTAACCTATCAATAAAGGTATAATATGTCCTGAATAGGTCTCCCGCATGCACTGTAATATCAAATAAAGGAGAGAGCCTGTAGAAAAGAGTGTTCAATGTAATTAATAAAGGTATAATACTTGGAGTGTGTCTGGTCACTTGCTTTGAAATGTTGTTGTATCCTTGCATTAAATAAATAGTACTGTTGTATTAGGTGCTGTCAACCCACAGTTGTGCACTCCCATATGAAGTGGATGAATGAAGTGCCAGTAGCTGTGAAGCATATAACATTAATTCCCTGAATAAATTCTCTGCATGTATTGTTATATAACATAAGTCAGAGAGCCAGGAATAGGGTGTAGTAACCCATTAATAAAGGTAAAATAAGTCTGGAATACTATCTCTGCATGTACTGTCATATAAAATAAGTGAGCGAACCTGAAAAAGAGTGTTGTAACCTATCAATAAAGGTATAATATGTCCTGAATAGGTCTTCTGTAGGCACTGTAATATCAAATTAAGGGGAGAGCCTGTAGAAAAGAGTGTTTAATGTGAATAATGAAGGTCTAATACTTGGAGTGTGTCTGTGTCAGTTACTTAGAAATGTTGTTGTACCCTTGCATTAAATAAATAGTACTGTTGTATTAAGTGCTGTCAACCCACAGTTCTGCAGTCTCATATAAAGTGGATGAAGGAAGTGCCAGTAGCTGTGAAGCATATAACAGTCCTCAACAGTTGTTAAATGGCTGTCATGCATAGGTAAATCTGGCACACGAGTAGCTTGTCAAGGTGTTCACCAGAAATGTGAGTGTGCTACATGAAATGTAGGGTTCTGTAGAAAATTAAGTGAAAATGTCACGTGAACACATCCAGATGTGTAGATACATCAATATATAAATAAAATACAAGTATGTAGCAGTAACATCTGCATCTTGGACAGTTACTATGTCAGATATAGGTCAGGTATATAATGAACTAGCCAAACCCATTACACAATCTAATGCATGTTGCCTAGTGTAATAATACATGTAGGGGATATACACCTGCAGTCAATAGGAATGTAGTGTAGAATAAAAGTACTAATAAGATGTTAATGGATGTTTCTTTTTACCCCCTACTCCATGTGCATAAACAATTCAATTCCACACTTCAATGGGTATGTGTAATCTCATAACATTTGTTAGGGCATAGGTCCTATTGTTCAATAAAAATCTGTTTTTTCGTTGATGCATGTGCCCTGTTCAAACACCACAATCTTGGTGGCCTGTTGCCACCAGTCATCCCTGCATGCTGTTGTAATGTCCACTGTTGTTCAATATATGCATGTGTTATGCTTGCTGTTCAACTGTTGTAACCCTGGTGCGTTGGGTTAATGGGAATATTACTGCATGCTGTTACAACAAATTTGGAATGCTGTTGCCTATGTTGTAATTAAACACACCTAATCACAGAATGTATGGGAAGGCCGGTCCCAGTGAACCCACCTGTCCCTCATCAGCAGGCGATTGCACCTGGCACCACCATGTCCAGTGCCCAGTCTGGGCTAACCTCCTCCATTGGTCCTGTGCCACCTTCAGGTGGAAGTGCTGCAGGGGATAGGGCTCACTCTCCCCTGAAAGCGTGGGCAGAGAAGGGCCATCTGTCACCCTCCAAAGGGTCCAGGTTGTGATGCGTAGAGAGATCCAGTGTTAAGTCACTGATCCCCTACGCCAGCTGGAGGCGAAAGTGGTGTGACTCATGGGTGAGCCTGCCCCTCCTACACAGCCCCCAGCACAGCCACCCTCGGGTCTGTGAAGGTTCAGTGGTGACTGCCCATGGGTGGGGATCTCAGTCCCACTGTTACCATCTGTGGGCTCATGGGCTTGCGATTTCCAAACATCCGTCCCCATCAATTGTGTTCACCCAACCCATGTGTCATACTCCGCCCCTGTATGCATCTTGTTTGTCTTGTCTGTTTACCTCCCCAAACTCCAAACTACCTCCCCAAATATACCTACTTCCCCTACCTCACTTTCCACTCTCACCTGAAAAAAAAAAGAGCAATCTGTACCCACAAAAAAATTATGCCCCATACATAGCTGCCCATTTCGCACACATGTCCACTGGACATGTAAACTGATAATTATAATTGGCAGTACAACATACTTTGTTGTCGTCACCCCTCTCCCAGGGGTGGAAGGATTCAAATCTTCCTCAAAATGCATTGCATATGCACAGCTGTTGCTGTTAAAGAAATGGGCAGCTATGGACCTTCCCTACACCTGTCCTGCATATCCCGAGCTTGTTTCCCTACTGTCTTTCTCTCTTTGTGCCCCCTTTTTCTCCATTTTCCTATCTCCCCATTTTCTTTTCTTTAAAAGAAATTAGTGAGGGGGTTAGCGGGAGTAAGCACTTTTAAGCAGTTGTAAGTGGGTTTAAGCGAGTGTGCACATGTGTGCGCTTAGCTAAGCATCGCTAAGCATCGCGCAAACCTGCAGAAACCTGCTTACAACTGCTTAAAAGTGCCTTAGTCACTCTATGGCAGGGCCCTTGTTCTGCTCAGCAGCAAAATAAAACACCTCTGTCAGTCTCGAACCCCCAACCTTGGACACACTAGACTGCATGAAGTACCACTAAGCCACAACAGATATACAATAACATGGTGCTGAAATAAATATATCATGCATTACAATGTATGAATGTAAAGGAAAAATAGGAAGGCCATAACACAAAGCTTGTTCTGTGGATCTTTACCAGCAATAGTTGTGGATTTGCATTACAAGACTGTGATGTGAGAAGCAGCCATTCAAGCAGAAAATAATGTTACAGAGGCACTTTACAACCCCCACACAGTATCAAAGCAGGACAAACAGTAGCATATCTGATTAGGGCAGAGTCCATACTTAGTAACTGTGACTACTTTTCAGGGATGTCCCTTGATTGTGAAACATATTTTAGCTGTGTCCCTTTGAATCCCTCTGAAAAGTACTGACGTCAGTCACAAAGGTGGGGTATTACACAATGAATACTGACAATAATAACAGTAGACACCGTCTGTACTTCATAAAAGGAGTACTAATCCATATGCACTGCTTCACTCAAGTCTACACTTACTGTCCCTATTATGTGTAAGTTGTACCTCACTTTTAACTACCTATCCCTGACTCCATGCAAAGATGTATCTGAGTGTTTAATAGGCCTGGCAGAGGCACAAACACACAGGCATATAAGCTATTCTGCTGTTACACACTCTGCAAATAGCTTTGGTAGGACCCCCACAAGCATACCCTTATGTAGGAGTACAACACAGAAATACCAAAGGATGTAGCCATGTACTGGTAGCAACTGTCTGTAACAATGTCATAGTACCAGTCCTGAAAACACCTGTGAGTTGCACTGACAAAGAATAACAGTGTACCTTCTGGCTACCATCTGGATAGGTTCACAGTTGGGAACTATGCAGACAGGCCACCTGCCTTGATAAACTAACAGGTACACACCAATCCTTTAAGTCCAGTAAGATAATATTCACACAATAACACATAATGCTCTCTGTATGTAAGCACCCCCCTGACACAGTTAAAATATACTTGTGTGTTTAGGGTCTACCAATGGTGTAGGTAGGCACACTCAGTACTGGAATTGTCCAGTTGTCCTGAGAACCCTGTGCTAATGTCAACAATAAAAAACACAAACCCTGCAGAAGTGAGTACATTAATATTCACAGTGTAACAGTTCACAAACAGTTCATATGCCAAAAGAATAGTTCTCAATAACTACATTTGTATGGCAGTTAATTATACGAGTACAAAAAAAACTACATAGTCACATAAATGTTGTGTAAGCATTTGTAGGGGTGAGTTTACACTGATAGCTCTGTACTGGAAGTGGCAACAGTCAGGTCTGAGTACAACATGTACATCACTGTCTACACCTCTAGCTTCATTAATAAGATGTATACCAACCTTCTGACTTACACAACAGTGTCCACAGCAAACAAGCATGGGCCCCACCCTGGAAATCTGAAAGGGCTACACTTACATACCTTAGCAATTTATAGCATTGGGTTGCTATGACAGTGAGTACTGCAATTACCACACAGCAGGCTGTACGCATTTACCAAATGCTGGGCACCAAATGGTGCAGAGGTTATCACATGCACATGCGCAGATACCTATAAAAGCATATTGTACTTGCTATCCCCACATGCAATCATTGCATTGTATGATTCAGCAACTGTAGAACTAACCAAAAAAAAAAAAAAACTTAAGTAAAAAACTTTACTTAATAAAAAAAAAACAAAATTAGACAAAGCATACCCAGATGGACCCGGAAGAGACAAAGAGGTATGTAACAGATTTGTCGTTACCGGCAAGTAGTAGTTGTTTATGAATAGTACTGTACATACTCTGAAACATGCATATGTGACAGCAGTAGGTATGTATGCACTGATGCCATGCATAACTACTGCCATGGAGAAATTAGTGTGTAGCTGTGTGCAATGGGACATAACTGTGACATATGTAGCTCAGCATTATATGTCAAACATCTGAACATGTTATCTATGGTCTGCACAGTACTACGTATAATGGCAGTTTTGGGGAGAAGTGCAAACACCTATATAAACTTGGATGTGACAGAGTAAGACAAGCATGATAGTCACAAAATATGTAGCTTAGCATTGGCAACTGCTGTACCAGGCTAGTATAGTAATATAGCATTTGCAGCTATATATACTGCCTGTACTATTACTGTATGCACACATGTGACAACTGTCCATGTTATAGCAAGGCCAAACAGGTCATCCGTGAGGTGTACAGACTTACAACAATGTGGACCCTGTGTGTGTATGGCACACACATATGGAGAGATATATATGTGTCTGATATATTAGCATCTGAACATGTGCATGGAGCAAGGCACATACTGCGACTGTTTGTGAAGGGTGGACATTTATATGTTGATGCAGGTTGTTATGTGCATATTTAAATGTAGGTTGTAGTGTGTGTCAAACAAGACAGCATACAGTGCTGGCATATGACATGTGGTGTTTAAATGCCATGGGTATGATTTGTTATGTTTGTAGTCTTCCAGATAGGTTCTCCTGCTAAAGATACATGGGCTGAGAATACCTTCCATGCATTTTGCACACGACTGTGCAATATCATTACATAACTGTATCCCTCTCAACCTTTGCATAATTGATATTGCCACCATGAAAGGTGGACTGTATATGTTCCTACATGTATATCTATATGCACACCAATGGATGTTCATATGTATGGTCAAGCTCAATGTTGTACACGTATTGCCATCCCTTTTGTTAGAAACCCTGTACCCATGAACTACCACATACGTAGTAGTGTACTCAACACCGAAAGTGTGATAAGAGACTACGGGACACAGGTGGACAGTAGTGTCCGTTTTGATAATCACTGTGCCACACTAGTCATGTAAAACGAGTACGGTCCACATGTCATCAGAAAAGGTGTGTCATCCATGGAAAAAGAGGTCAGTGTTCCACTCTACTCATCAGTTATAACATCCATCATAGAGTACAATGGCCCTGATGGTATGTACCTCAGAAGACATCCACAGCAACTGTAGATGCCAGACACATACCTCACAAAGAGTATTACCAGACTCAAACAGATGCCCTATACAGACTGTCTTACAAAACCACAGCTACACTGTGTCGCATACCGCCTACACAGAGGCTACCTCTGCTTAACATACAAAGCTATGCCAAACCCACAGGTGTTGGACATGCTCCATACAAACAGATGAAACTCCATACAAGCTACACACTGTACTGATCTAAACCTTGTAACGTCAAAAAGCAGAACATGCTGGAGTGGTACATTATCATCTCAGACACATACCATACTCTGGAAGTAACTACCTATCAAAAGCAAATGAAGGCCCTCATTAGCAGTTGTCATGAATGATCATGATGATTGGATGTGAGATAGGAAACCCAGCCCGGGAATCACCCCTGTGGCTCTGCATGACAGGGGCACATGAACCCACATTACATGGGTGTTGAAGGGCAGGGTACCATATGGCTAGGCTTCCATAGGCACTACGGATAATAGCCTATTAGCTACCTAGGACCCGATACACACACGCATGTACTTGTTGCATTACTTGCTATGTGAGGTTGACTGGGTGTGATGGAGAATGTGTAGGCGAATGTGTCAAAGATGTGTTTATGTGTGATAGCCTAGTGGGAAACTGTGTATATCATGTTATGTAGTGTTGTAGCTCTAATCCCAGCAAAAGATACATATGCTATTGCTAGACAGGAAAACCAGTATGGCATACGGTGTGGCATAGTCCCATGGTGTTGACTGGAGTGTGCCATTGTAGGCTACAGCAGTACATGTATGCTTATTGATAGTTGACACTAGTGAATACAAATCCCGTATGAACTGTAGTACTAACTGAAGCTGTAGGCCTACACAGCACAGTATGGTTTATATCCACATTGCTTGGAAACACTGTTTTGTTTGTTACCTGTAGTCCTCACACATTATATACCCCAGGCATGAGGTTTTGTAGGTGCTGACACACAGTACTGTATGGTACATGGGTAAAAGTAATCTGGGTTAAAATACCTTTGTGTCTTGTAGGTATGTCTGATGTGTGTGTGGGTATGCCTGTAACATGGCCTTGGTGGTATGTGTGTCACAGGATATAAGTGCATATCTAGCAACATGTATAGTGTAGTACAGCAGTATGCCACCTATAGTGATGAATGTACACATATGTTACTGAGGTGTTTGCTATCAACAAGTAGTGTGGTGTACTGGTAGTACTGTAACTGTAGTTTACATACATTTCAATGTATGACAAATGTCGGTATGCATTAGCTTCATATATATCTCCTGTGGCTAGGTGGTGCATTCTGTCACATACAGTGTGCATGTACTGTTGTATAGTCTTACATACTGGTTTCACTTTGTTGCTGTGCAGAACATGGTTTGGTATATAGTATGTGCCAGGCACTGTCAGGCAGTTGTGGGCTGAGCATATGTGGTATTAAAAGTGTGCATCTACTGACAGCCAATAGGTTGCTAAATATGGCATTTCATTGATGTCTGTACTTTAGAATGTTAAGTGTGCCACATGACTTGCTCACAATTACTGTTTTATTGTCTTCCAGGGACATGTCTCACAACAGGAAACCTGCGTATTCCCCTGAGGAGGAGGAAGTCATTGCAGATGCCCTCATATTGTTCTCCAGAACCAGCCAGGACCAACATGGCCGCACTGCACTGTGGCAGGATGTTGTCCGTCGGGTGAATGATGTAGGCATGCATAACCGGACTTATGAGCAGGTATGCCATCACTGCAGTGATTTAATCAGACATGTCCGGCAGCATGCCTCTGATGTCCGCAGACAACAGCTTGCCACAGGTGGTGGTGCAGCAACACATCCCCTCACACCAGAGTGGAAGAGCTACTCCTCAGCGTGGTGGCTGCTGGCCAACCAGTACAACAGACTTGTGTCATCATGAAGGCCGGAGTCACCCAGCACGTCGATACAGAGCATGCAGGTAACATGGCATATCTGTAGACTACTGTTAGCTCAATTGTTAGAACATGCATTTATCAGATGTGTACTGTGTATTCAGAAGATGTGGAGCCTGGTGTCATGCAATACTGCTAATTTGGGACATAAGCTGTATGCCTGTTACTGTCACTTCTTGTACTACTGTAAAATTGCAAACTCACAGCAGCAATGCCATAGTTGTTGACACTGGCAAACTGTCTCATATCCTTGCAGGTCCCTCTGGTGTGACAGCAAGACAGCAGACCCATGCTGTTGAGTGTTCTACATTTCATATAGCATATAACATGTGCATGCCATAGGAGAGTTGTAGGCCATATGCACATGTTAAACACGTACACATAGTGCATGCTTTTCATGTTCTCTGTGGGACTATGCACATCCCAGTAACATGAGTAGCTGCCTCAAACACATGCAATACATAGGGCATCCCAAACAATTGTGGTACACTGCAGTGGACATTGTATAGCAGAGTCAATGCACATGCACACAACATACACCACTTTGTCATATGCAGTAAGTGTTAATATGATACACATGGCATATGTAGATACCTGCTGTAAAGTCATACTCCAGTATCCCAAATGTCATCAACACAGCACACATACTATACCTGAGGGGTAGAGGCCTGTCTTGGGGTGGTGTGACATGCCTCAACACACAACACAGTTGTGCCCACTATTGAACACCTTACATACCTGTGTAACAACTGGCTGTGAAATGGTCAATGTAGCCAAAGTGTTGCAGGTCAGGTACAGCAAGATAGTTTCCAGTGTGACATACATTAGTGGCCTTGAGTGACCACATGATGCTGCCTGATGATGACTCATGGTACTACACTACATCCAGTTACAGTAACCACAGTACTACACATAGCATTCATTGCTATACACCTGACAGTTGTGTGCATCGGGCCATGGTATGTATACCTATGAGTGATGGTGCACAAGACATTGGATAGCGTTTCAGACTTGCACTGCAATGTTGTGTCTATGTACACATTGTGTTCCAGGGTGAGGCCAGTCATTGAATAACACACACACATCAAGGACATGTATACTGTTATCAACAGGAACTCTCCACACTCACACTGCATGCTGTTGAGCAACACATATCCTGCATGCTGACACGTGTGATAGGACTCTTTGGCTTGTGATACTGTACTCCACCATCAACCACTAATGAAAAAGTTCCATATTGCTGTTGGTGTGTGTCAACTTGACCGAGTAGTGTATTTGTGCGCATGTGTGGTCATGTGTTCATGTGTGCATGTGTTCATGTGTTCATGTGTGCATGTGTGCATGTGTTCATGTGTGCATGTGTGCATGTGTGCTAACATCCTGTACAGATGGTAAAGTGTATTTCCTGTCTGCCTCTCACAGGTGCTGAGGTATTGTTGGATGAGTGCAGCAGGGAACCTGAAGTCACTGCCACAAATAGTGGACATGATGATACATGTGTTGTGGCACAGGCAGGTTTGACAGGGTCTGTCGTTGGTCCACCAATCAACAGTACACAGCTTTCCACCCCATCTATGTGCACATACATACTGCCAATACATCCCTCAACACCAATGGCCTTAGCTGAGGAACAGCATACAGTAGGCATTGACCAGGATAGTCTGGTATCTATGGCACATGCAGCCCCACACAGCAGCCATGCCCAGACACCTGGAATGGTACCACATAGGCATATGTCCAGGGGTTCTCGTGGGAGCACTGCTGGTCGTAATGCCCCTGGCAGACGTGCCCCCACAGGTCTCACAACCTCAGGTATGTTCCGGGCTGTAATGCAGGCACAGGCACATATGGAATGGTACACCAGGCAGGGAATAGGGTGCAGAGGGTTCATAACACCGCTATCAATGACAGTATCTGTGACCTTGCCGGTGCCATCCGTAATTACGAGGTCATTGATAGACATTGGGGGGAGACACTAGATGTCCTCTGCAATGTAATGTCCATGCACCAGGACAGTGCAGGACAGCTGAGACGTTGATGTGGATGTATGCCAGCAACATCATCAGCTGGCAGTCATCGTGGACGATACCCAAGTCCCAGCCGCTCCCGTAGTGGCAGTACTAGCACCAGCAATGATGGGGCTGGGCTGTCAGTAGACCGTCCTAGACGACCACGTGCACATGGCTCTGGCCAGTCCCATCAGGGACATGGGTCCAGTCGACATGCCTCTGCCTCTGATGATAGTACCCAGTCTGTCTTAGTACCCGATACTGTCCGTGTCACCCCTGCCAGGCACAGGTACTGTGTTTGTGGCCAGAGACAGTGATCTGTACAGCCTGGCAGGTACAGTCTGTGGATGTCCCACAACCTCCCATATTTGGCAGCCACAAGGGGGAACTGTGTGCATGCAGACACACACACACATAAAGCCAACACCTAGGGCTAATACATACACACACACATTACATCAACACTGACCCATACTGTCCTGTTGTCCCTCACACACACACACACACACGCACACACGCACACACGCACACACGCACACACACACACACACACACACACACACACACACACACACACACACACACACACATGTCGATTGGATGGGTCATTGTCGGGCTCTGGCAAACCTATAACACACCCTGTGCATATGATGAAACTGTGTCACATCCTGTCATCTGTGACATTGATGCAGGAACAGGCTAACATGGTGCTGATGCACAGGGTGACCTCATAGCAGGGTAGCAATGTTAGCATGTTGTCAACAGTAAAGTGTAATGATATCCTTGTAGGTATATCTGAGCAGGCATGATGCATTAAAGCTATGATTATCAACATAGTATTGTTTACACCAGTGTTAATCCCAAACATGGATTGTCCACCCATGTGCCACTTGGCTGATGTGTGTAGTACTGGCACCATGTGTTGGTGAGTGGACGGTACGTGTGTGATGTGCAGTACAAATTTGCAGGTGTACATTTGTGAACATGGTGGAGGTGCACTGTCTGCATGTATGTGCATGGTGGACACATGGGAAGGTGACATGCCCTGTATTACACAGTGTTAACACTTCATATTTCCTATTGGTGGCCAGTATGCATTTTACTTCACATATGTTACAATTTGGCTACACATGGTTTAACACTATGCTGTGGGTGATACTGTTGATATCGGTCATTGGTTTGCATTCTGGTAGTGTACATAACCTCCACAGCCTGATTTTAAACAATCGTTAGATGATGTCTTGACAACTGACACACAGCTGTAGGATACACAGTAGCATTTGAATACTTCCGGTACTATACTATACCAGTTACCAGTGGTATTGACCACCACACATTCCCGTGACCACTCCTGTTTGGCATGTGGCTGTCCTAGGTACAAGCAGACACACTAGGGATATGTCCGTCCACATCTGGTAATGCGTACAGTGGCCTACAATGCATTATCCAGATTAGACACTTATCCTCCACAAGGGTATCATACAGACAGATACCTGTTGACCAATCCATGCTGTGAAGCTATAAGCCAACTATAGCATAGTCATCCACATTTACTATACATAGTATCCTGACAGTACCGCATTGGTAGTAGCCCACAGCATGTAGCAGGGGTACCGATGTGTACATACAGCCACATGTGATGTCATCTGTCCTTTGATATTCACATTTCCAAAGGTATGCTGATGTCTCTCAGTGTATCACATAAGCAATAAGGGGTCTGTATGCATATCCACGGAGTTGTTGTACACCTATAATGAATGCCCATTATTGACAGACTGTGTTGTGTTTGAACATGTCTGGAATATGCCCCAGGCATGAACCCTCACTCACACAATTGTATAGAAACTGTCATGTGTGTGTGTGACACAGATGACCTAGGGCACAGATCACTACAGTGGCTGGCCTTGTCACATACATACATATGTGACCTACGGTCTGAGAAGCAGCAGCAACAACTGTCAATGGTAACAGATGTATTCTTGTAGAAAGCAGGCTTCACACCTATGAAGTGATTGAGGTCACATGTACATATATGTCTTTGCCACACAGTTACCAATTGAGGTCACATGTACATTTGTGTATTTGCCACACAGATACCTGACGTGTGCAATGCACATACTGTTGTTTTACTGATATGTCATACAGTAGTATAAGCAAAACCCATGACACATTGATCAACAGTGTCTCACACACACACACACACACACACACACACACACACACACACACACACACACACACACACACACACACACAGCAATTGCATGATTCAAACCCCTACCTAACTATGTTAGGATACTAGAGAGATACGCATTAACACGACACGCTAGATGCTTTACTGGGAGCTTTCATTTCAACTGCTGTATTTGTGGGATACTGACATCATCTGACTTGCCAAAGAGGAATTTACATCTTTTAATGTGTTTTCACAGTCTTCAACAAGGTCACTCCTCCCAAAGGAAATCATACACCCCCCCACACACACTCAGCAATTTCAAGATTCAAACCCCTACCTAACTATGTTTTGATGCTAGAGAGATACGCACTAACACGATACGCTAGATGCTTTCCTGGGATTTTCCTTTTCCACTGCTGTATTTGTGGGATACTGACATAATCAGACTGGACATGGTAATGTGTGTGCACTTTGTTTTATGCAATCCCAGGAATGAACCATGTGAGTCAGCAGGTGTTAACAGCTTGAACAGGACTCCACAATTCTTAGCTTGTGTGATCTATCTGTGGACATATTGCCATTCTTTCATATGACAATACATATTTAGGCACAGATTGTTGATTTTGTGGATATGGCATGTGTCTGGGATGTTGATAAAGGCCAATTCAAAGTCTATGTGGGACGTGTGTAGCATCTTTCAGTGATGTATGTCCTGGGTGGCTGCCTTGCTAACAGTCTGGCAGGTTTGGTAACCGTGATCTGCCCATGAACATACCACAGTTAGTAGGGTTGTGTGTTTGTTGGCTTCCAATAGCTCTGTTTATGACTTCAATCATGATGGACTCCATGGCCTTGCAGTTCAGACTTCATAGGCTTATAGGACTATAGTTCCCATGGTGTGTTGTGCACCAACACTTGTGGGGTGTGCCATATGTTGCTGTAACACATTCAACAGTTTCAGATCCTGTAGAGAGGGTGAGGCTCAACAGACTGTTCAGGTGCAGGGTCTGTTTGTTCTGTAGTTCACTTATGACACATATAGGGAAACAATGTAATCCAATTGATGCCATGTTTTCAGCTTTGGAAGGAGCTGTTTACCCATTCTACATGTGATATCTCCTGGTATGATGATAGGGCCTTTTGTCTGTGGGAGGTGGGTATGTATATATGGGCCTGTCTGACAGGATGTCAGCATTGTCAGTCAGGTACAGTTGGCCCTGACTCAGGACATATATGAGTGTACATTGCTATTTATGACATAGCTGGAGGAGGTGTCATGGTTCTGTCTGGACTCCTTCACAGATTATCTTTCCAATACACTGACAAACATGACCACTAAACCCCTGTTATACTCTTTTACACACTTAACACCCTACTGATCCTTTGTGATCAGTCAACAGAGTATGTCATCATAATATCCTGGCATGTCCAAAGGTCGGTCTCATGTGTACTCTCCAGACCAGCTGGTGAATATAGGAATTTTGACACAATGTTACAACTGCCTTATGTACAGAGACAACCCTCTCCTCCTCCCAACAAACTCAGATATATGAGAGAGATGCAACTATATGGACAAACAGGAGGCTGAGCTCTCTCGACCCATGACTGGCACAGTCTATCAGGAGGTGAAGGTAAACACACACACCACATATCCAGTCTCACATAGACCTATAGCGACAGCAAACAAAATACATTAACAGACAGAAACATACTCAGAGGCTGTAAATAAACTCTGCCTAAGCAGCAGAGACCTCCAGAGCAGACACCCAAACAACTGCTACCCCACAACAATACCCACATATCACATAGTTCACAAAGTCAGTGTGCCACACAGTCACTGCCCTTAGGGCTGAACAACACACCTAGTACACTTGTAATAGGTGGCTCTTATTGTCAGACACACTGACGTCCCACTCACCAGGCTGAACAAGGAGAAGGTCACTTTGAGCTGTCTGTCGGGTGCCAGGATGCCCCACATAACACATGCACTCAGGTCACTCCAAAGCAAATACAAATATGGCTCCATCATTGAGGTTATTCACACCAGCATGGACAGACGTTCCTCCCCGGACTACATCACAAGAGACATAGAGGAGCTCTCTGATCATGTAGCCCAGGCCAGTATGACCCTGACCTTGTGTAGCATCTTACCCTCACCAAGAATGATGTCACAATATACAGACAAACTGATCACTTTTAACAGTTGGCTACCATACTGGTGTAATTCAAAGGGGGTCCAGTGTCTGTCAGCCTGGGATGACATGCTCGACATGCCACGTAGCTTTGCTATGGACGGCTTTCACCTGTCACCCCTAGACTTTAGAATACTGGCTAAGTTTCTTGCCACCCCCATAGTGGCTTTTTTAAGCGAGGCTCAAAAGACAAACCCACCTCCATAGATGTTACATGGTTGAAGAAACTAAGGGTAATGCTGCTCAACACCAGATGTCTAATCCTCAAAATGCATGCACTCAGGACTCTTCTCAGTATGGAGAATGTCGATATCTGGGCAGTAACAGACACCTGGTTCAGGCTCCAAAAAGCACACCAGCACTACCAGGTTATACTTCATAGCATGCGTTTCGGCCACAAGACTCACACCGGCCAACAAAAATAGGGGGAGTATCCATATACATCACAGATACACACACCTCCAGGTTAGTAGCACTGCACGAAGCATCAGAGACCATATAAGTGCAACTAACAGTGGGCAATACTGCCTTTCAGTTTATAGTCTGATACAGATCACCCTCCCGTACTCCAGAACACCACTCTTGTATTCTTGGGAATATTGGAGAATATGAAGGTCTCTCCAAACACCATTATATTGGGTGACTTCAAATACCCAAACATTGACTGGGAATACTACTCAGGCCACAACACCCTTGCACAACAGTTGCTAGAATTTATAATCTCAAATGCTATGGCACAACTGGTCACCACACCCACAAGAGGGGAAAACATATTGGACATGATCATCACCAACATGGGGACTATATGTTCCACACCAGAGGTATACCCCTCATTGGTTAGGTCAGACCATACATTTATCTCACTGGACATCCATATCCCGTCCCCAGCCCCATCCTAGGTAATCTTGGTGAAGAACTGCTCCAATGCAAACGTCACACCTCTCCAAAACAAGGTGATATCCTACAAAGACCCTGGGACAGTGGTAATCATGGCCCAGACCACTGAATCCTTTACAAACGCATTGTATGGACACCTACTGGAATGCATGGATCGTGCTATCCCAAATAACAACAGGACTCACTCCTCCAAAGACAGGGGACCTGTCTGTTGGACCCCGGCCATTAATAAGCTATACAACGGAAGGAGGAGGCTACTACATGACAGAGCACAATCCCATAAAGGGAAGGCATCTCTGATCAGTACTAGCAAAAAGCTATGATCACTCATGAATTCATCTAAGGCCTGCTTCTAACGGAAACTTGCACCACACACTAAGGACAATCACAAGGCCTTCTTTAGTTATGTCAGGAATCTGGGTGGAAACTCCAAGATATGCTGTGACTTACTGCATAATGACAAAACATACACTGAACCCACAGTCTTTGCTGACATCCTGGCAAACAGGCTCAGTGCAGATGTCTCCCCCCCATCCCCCCTAAGGAGCAAATGCCCATCACAACAGAATGTAGCCTCCCTGACATCACAGATGAACAGGTGAGTGCTGCCCTCTCCAAAGCAGACAACACAGCATCAATGGGACCGGACGGTGTCCTGGCCTGCATCTGACACGAGCTTCATGACGAACGTAACCCTCACATTAAGTCACTGTTCAATATCACAGTTACTACAGGATATGTACCCAAGGAATGGTGTACAGCAACAGTGATCACACTCCACAGAGGTGGTGCCACAATGCACATTGGACAATATCACCCTATAAGCCTAACTAGCCGGGTCTGCAAAGCTATGGAGTGTATTGTCATGGAACTCATACACATAAACATCGGGAACATACAGACACTGGATCCTACACAATTCGGCTTTGTTGTGGCCAGATCTCGCCTCTTGAACCTGTTCGACTTCTTGAAACAGTTACCAGCTCCATAGATGTAGACAGAGTTGTCCACACAGCCTACCTGGACCTCACTAAACACTTCAACACAATACCCCACTTGGGCATTATACATAAGCTCACCAGCTTCAATATCGACACATATGTCACAAGATGGATTGCTTACTGGATCAGGGATAGCACCCACATGGTCAGTATTTCAGGTGCCATGTCTGACTAAACACCAGTTACATGTGGCATCCCACAAGGCTCATTCCTGGGACCTCTCTTGTTCAGTATATATTTATCTGATGTACAGGCTAACACAGGAGGAATATGGCTGGCCATGAAAGCAGATGACTGCAAACTGGGTGCCATAGTCAACTCTCCAGCTGGCACAAGCATCCTCAAAAAGGGTCTCACAGAGATGGATAACTGGTGCCAGAGCCATGGCCTACAGCTAAATGCCATTAGATGCATAGTCATCCCCGTTGGGAATAACAAAGTGCCCACACATTACCACATAGGTGGTAATCCATTACGTACGGTAGGTGTTATTAGGTAATTGGGGACACGAGTAGTTAGTACTCTCACCTTTGACAATCACATTGTCAAAGTCATTAGACAGACCTTCTATATAGCCCACATTATCCCATAAGGCTTCACATCTAGATCAAGTGAGGTAATTGTGCCCCTATACTCATCAGGCCCATGCTTGGATACAATGCCCCATTTGGGATGTACCTTACCCAACACCTGCAGCAACTGTAATGGCCCCAAAAGTACCTCACCAAATCGATCTAGGGACTCACACAGATGCCCTGTGCAGTTTGGCTATAGTAACTCCAGCTCTACTCAGTCACTTACCGCCTACATGGATGCAATCTGTGCCTGTTGTTTAAAGCCATGTCCAAACCAGAATTAGTGGACATGCTCCACCTCAGGATATCCAACTCCCTTAGAGCTACATGCTCCAGGGACGTAAACCTCAGCACAGATATTATTAGGACATGCTGGAGGAACAGATTACTATCACAGAGCCTCCACTCACTCTGGGATGAGATCCCAGTCCCACAAACACAGAACCCCCCCACTGCCCTCCTACAGGAGACATCTTGACAAGTGGATGGGTGATCGTATGTTTACCCCTGTGATATCTTCTGGGTCCTTCTAGACAGAGGCACAATAAACTAAATGTGAATGGGCTATCTTGTGTGATCTACTATTCACAGGCACAGTCTACTAATCTAACAGGGTTGCGAAAGCCAAACACACTCTGGCTATGCTTATACATGCCCTAGGGTACATAGCCTAGTATCAACCTCTGTACCTATGATAATGTTCAGGATGCACATTGTTTATTAATAATACTGATTGCAGGTTTTCTTTCTTCTTTGCTTTACCACTTTCTATGAACAACCTAAGTATCTGCAAAACATATTTGATTATGACAGGGTTCCACAATGTTATATATGTGTCCGTTGTCATATAACTGTGTGCACAAGGCAGATTTCTGAATAGTGAGAAGTTCCTGGGTTAACACATGCAACTGCCGGATATGTGTGGCCCACTGCTGTACTCAGACATGGCCTAAGTGTGTGAGCATGCCCAGTTCATCCTTTCAGTGTTTTGTTGCCTGACATTTGTCTCATTTATTCAAGTGTGTGAGCATGCCCAGTGTGAACTTTCACTATGTTGCTGTCAGAGGTCCACTACATTTGTTGATGTGTGTGAACATGACCAATGTCAACATTTGTACTATATGTGTGTTGAAAATCAGGTTGTATTCTTACTGCAGGGCTCACCTTTGTGTCATAACTCGACAGGGATTATGCTGCGCCTGCAGGGTTTCCATTAGATACCTTGCATAGACTTATCAACATTTCTTCATACAGGCTGACCACTGACATACTGTCATGGTTTAGTGGTTCAGTACTATGACTATAGTGCACATTATCTTGGGTTCGAGGACTGTCACTGCTTCATATTTTCAGACTGGGCAGACCAAACTGCTTAAGGAACAGTAAAGCAAATATGACCATGTTTACCTGCTTTTGCTCAACTATGACCAACTTTGACCACACTTGAACAACTTTGATCAACATTAACCAACATTGATGAACGCTGCCTAATATTGCTCAACATTGCCCAAAGTTCTGCTACTTAATGTGTGCAATTTTGTTTACATATACTAAATAGTGGTGAAAGCTATTTAGCACTGCTTTATATTGCTTAACACATGGCAATCATGCCTCAGGTGGTGCTGCAGGGCTGCCTATGTCAGATGCACATATTACACTCCCTATACATGTTTGTTGACAGGTAGTGTCAGGTTAGGCATCACTTTTATTATATGTGCGAGTCAGAGAGAGGTATCATTTCCAGGGTTCCTACTGAGCCAGTGTATATGCTATGTGTTGCCTCTTTGCCAAGGCCAAAGCATACTGGGCACACCTCCTTCTGCCTACTTGGGCAAGCTCAGGTTGTTCCTTCTCTGAATCACGCTCTGCCTGTGATGGCCTTGGCAATGGTGGGGGGCTGTTTGGCCCGGACCTATGCTGCTCCTGCTGCAGCTGTTTTCGCAGGATCATATTATGTAGCATAGCACATACCATGACTATTTGGGTACATGTAGTTGGTGAGTACTGCAAGGCTCCACCAGATGTGTCCAGGCAATGAAACTGTGACTTGAGCAGCCCAAACACACGCTTGATTACATTTCGTGTTTGTGTGTGTGCCTCATTATGGTGTTCCTGTTCAGGTGTGTGTGCATTTCTGATGGGTGTCATCAGCCATGGCTCGAGTGCATATCCAGCATCCCTCACTAGGTGACCATGAGGGATGTCCCCATTGGAAAATGTCTGGTACAGCTGTGTCAGATACCAGATATGGGAATTATGGTAGCTTCCAGGGCAGCCTGCACACACATTCATTATTATGTCCTAGGCATCACACATGACCTGGCAGTTGATGGGGGGGAAACCCTTGCGGTTATAGTAGACCCTACCCCGCACACTAGCTGGTGCTTTGATGCGTATGTGCGTGCAGTCTATTGCACCCACTACCTCAGGGTATTCTGCTATTTGCTGGAAAAGATGCATATTGCTGGCCAATACCTCATGGGAATTGGGGAAATATACATGATCACTGACATGTGCTGACATGGCATTCGGGAACTGGTGCAGTACCCTGGATGCTGATGCCTGTGAAATCTCCATCATATCACCAGTTGGTCTCTGGAAGGTACCTGTTGCTAGTATTCCTAGGCCAACACATACCTTGGTTTCCACTGGAATGGGTTCCCCTCTGTTGGTTCTGTGTGTGAGGCGTGGCCTGCACAGCTCAACAATTTGCTGCATGAGGTCTCTGTCCACTCTATAGCACTTCACTATCTCCAGCTCATGCAGCCCCTGGTAGATTACCCTGGGCCTGTACACTCTTCTCGGTCTCCTCACTGTAGGTTGCTCAGCAGCATTCGCACTGTCACCACCCTCAGCATGTTGCATATGTCGCCTTATAACAGCGATGCCAACCCCTAAAATTTCTTTGTCGCAGTAAAGCTTTTTCAGTTTTCACTTCTATTAGCTTACTGCAGTGTTGCAGTGTCTCTGAGAAAAAACATAATGGAAAGTTGTTTGCTGAGTTTTAAGTTCTGGGCTGGGCTAGTGTACTGCATGTGTAATTGCCCGATTCTGATTGTTTTCACCTGCTAGCTCTGCTAGTACTCCCTGGTTAACTTCCTACTATTTGTTGTGCTTCCTTTTCCCTTTCTGTTTCCTCAGGGGGGCAGCGCCGCACACACAAGTGCAAACACATGCACACCAGCTCACACGCATGCACATGCTTACACAGACGAAAACTTGCTTATTCTTGCTAAAACACGCACACAGGTGCAAACGCGCTTACACAACTTTAAACAACCTTATACATGCTTACTCCAGCTTATACGCGCACACACAGTCGGACACACGCATGCACAGTCTAACTCGGATGTAAGGGAGTGCACCCTCACACAAACATGTTGCAAGCACTTCTACAAGAAACTTTGGTGTTATCCACGGCATACACCTTCAATTTCTTCCCTTTAGCTAGGGTACCTTTTGACACACCTCTTCCAGTGATGAGTAACTGACAGCAAACACATGCCACTCTGCTCCAATGAGCTTCACTTCTTTCATACATATCCCCCTCGTGATGTTGCCTATCTTCTACTCTGATACTCCCCTTATCCTACTCCTACACTCCACTGACTGTGCTCTTTTGCTATGTAAACCTGGGATTCACTATCCTTACCCTCATTTGCATAGGATTGCCTACTAATACTTGGTTACATCTCTTAGACTGAGCTTCCCCCCTTAGCAACCACTACTCGGAGCCATGTTGTCTTCGGACTGCCATTCCCTTGCATTGTATATTATGCATTACAACAAAATCCACATTTGTGGATTTTAATTATTGGTTTTCTGTTTTTTTTATGCGCAGCGTGTTTGCGTGGCTCTGCGCTACGCTTAAACATCGGCGATCGGGATAAATAAAAAACTTTTATTTTTATTTTGCATCGATGAACATTGCCAATGGCCATATTTTTGGCCATTGGCATGCTTCCTTAACTGCATGCATCCTTTTTTTGGGGCTGTCACGGCTCCGTTTTGCTATTTGCAGAACTGTACTCAGTTGTCAACAGAGTACATTTCTGCAAATAACACTACTCTTACTCGGACAGGTTTGGGTTTCCTGGATCTCAAATGTACCTCATTTGCATAGCTTTCGCATGCAATTGAGGTAATTTGCATATCCTAGCCCTGTCCGTTTAAGAGTCCTTTAAGAAGCTCTGTTGCACGCCCCTACCGGCTGTTCCTGGATCGCTCGGCGGACATGTTGGCTGCATGGAGTCTTACTCTACTCTTAGACTCCGTGCAAGCCTTCGTGAATCCAGCCCTTTGTTTTACAGCACAATAAACCACTCCCATGCCTGATAAAAAGTATATATATATATATATATATATATATATATATATATATATATATTTAGAAAGCTTGTGAGGAAATTATTACTCTATTTTTGTTTTACTTGGATCGCTTGTCTGTGTACTTAACAAAGGATTTTTGACTGGAAGCAGACTGCCTGCCTTGCTTGGATTACTTTTGAATACTTAGTAATGCTGTACAATTATATGCTTTCTATTATTATTTTTTTGTTTCGTTTTGTTTTGACTTAAGAAGAGTTTAAGTTTGCTACTTCTACTACTATTGTCTGATCTGATTAATATACAGTGATTAACTAGAAATATATGGACTGAAAATCTTCCACACAGAGAAGTTTCTTACACTGTCATAAAATAAATTCACATTCATTGTAAATAAATAATACAATGGTTCCTGAACAATGTTTGACACCAGTTATATGGAGCTGGTTACATGTTTAGTCAGTGAATTTACAGATGATAACACTTGTTTAAACAATCCTCCAAAAACTGATAATGGTCCTGCTAAATGAACTTACTGGAGTCTAGGGCTTTTCCAAGGGGCAAATAAAGATCTTTGTATGTCTTCAGTAAAGCATAAATAATTACCAGAACAAGATAATTTACACACAACTCATTTTTATTCCTGGATTATAGCATTATTATTCATTTATTTATTTATTATTTATTTTACATGTGTTGACTGGTAATGTCTGACTGGATGCATGTCTATTTTCAATGGAGGCCCGGGGAGAAAAGCTCCACAGTTAAATTAGTGTCATGCCAATACATAAAAAAAAATCATTCATCTCCCTTTCAAAGTTATAGGTGGAATCAAGGGATAGTTTACAATAGAACATTGAATTATATACCTGTTTTTGGATTCCAGCATCATCTTTATGATTATCCCAAACAACAATAGCAAATGCACAACCCTTATCTACAGATGTAATCACCAATGAGTGACCCTGTTGTAAATTACATAAAACATCCCTCTGTCTGCCACTCAAATTATCCTTAGATGTTTCAAATAAATGTGTGTTATCAAAGTGTAGATCTTTCTCAACTACAGTCCCAAAATGGTTGACAATTGGATTATACGGCGGATTAAATTTGTAATGTTAGACTTTACATCTGACAACATTACATTCATACTTATTGGTCGCCATGGTTCCTTCCCATGAGACCATACCATTAAATTCATGGAATTTATCTTATAAACAAACTACTCACAGAGAATTGTATGTCAGTTACAGATACTTAGATAATCCATGAAGGTTCATTGTGTCTGTATAACAGTTTTCTGTTTAAACAGACATTGTCAGGAATGGAACTGACTTAGAATGCAATATGTGTTGCAAAAACATGGTGAATTTAGAATGACTTTGCCCAGTGTTTAAAGGTTTTGCAATTTGTAGCTGTTCAAATTTCTTTCGGCAAGGACTTCCACTCTGAGGTAAACTACATACTTGGTACTTGTCTGTTGTTTGGTTGGTGTAATGTGTGAATTATAGTCGCTATTGAGTATAGCAATATAAAGAGTGAACATCTTTTATGTAGAGCAGTGATGATTTACAAAATTCTGTGCAATCAAAAATGTCTGAAAAAATGGATTCTACAACAAAAGAACAAGATGGTATACATTGATGATTACTCTCTTCATGGAATTCCAGTGACCTCAGAATTGGTATGTTTAAGTACTGGGGATCCCCTTAGAAAACCTTTTTTTAACCCTTTCCTGTGATTTGTAAGCTTGACTGATGTTTGTGAGTGAGCAGCAGTGATTTTTATTTCTGATCACACTTAATGATATTTGAACACAAAACTGTTGCGCTTTCATTAGCTAGCTGATTCTATGCTCCCTGTTGACAGTTCACCATGTTGTGGACATTTTATTTAAAAAAGAGATTATGAATAAATGACAAATATTTGTGGTAACCATTTGAAATGTCGGGACCTGCTAGAGTGTGTCTCGAAGTGCAGAGACTGACTGGCTGAAAGAATGGATTTAAATATACTAAGTCTGAGATAGCCATTTGTCAGAATATTCTGTTTTCTCCAAGATATAGCAATCTTGGAGTTGGTGTATATTTATGTTTGGGAGTGTGGGGGCTCTTGCCCCCACATGGGAAGAGTGCAGGAGGGGCTCTCTCTTCTCTGGGTTTTCAGTCTTTTTTTTTTGTTTGTTTTAGTATTTGGCATTTCATGTGCCAACATTCCAAGAGGGAGACAAAACTGGAATGTATCTGATCTAGGATACAAGAACTTTCTGTATGAAAATGGGTGTATGAATACCTTGTTTCCAATATAAACCAGATTACAGATTCCTTTCTTCCTCCTTCACCCAATTTTTGAATATAAACTTCTCAAACTCTGATACGACTGTATTCCCTGGCAGACTATGCTGCTACCTTTCAATTCTCTAGCATATTAATTAAAGAAACAAAATCTCTTAAATCCAAGACTGACTGACTCCAGATTTACAAACTGCATCCAGATTTTCCTGTACTGGAAGCTGAAAAAATATTGCCTAACCTCTAGCACACACACTATAAATATATATATATATATATATATATATATATATATATATATATATATATATATATATATATATATATATATATATATATACATATATATATATATATATATATATATATATATATATATATATCTACATATATGATTATATTTTATTAATATGCCGATGAAGATTGATCAAAGAAAATACATCAAAGCTGTTCATCATCAATCATTATCATCTAAAAAAGAAAACATCAAACTAAAGTGATCACATAGGAAACAAATGTGTTGTATTTGTGATCACTTAAAATAACCACAGGCTCTTATGTCCACCCCCCCAACATAGCTTCTCCCCAACACCTCCAGAATTAAATATACAAACTTCATGGTCATACAATGTGGAGAAAGAAGTAAGCTCCTTACTTATATTATAGTCGAACTGTTGCACCAACAGAAAAGCAGCAACAAATGATAAATGCATATTGTGATGAAATCTGTGGCATGTATATATAGCTGGAGTTCATAACAGTTAACAGAAAATATTCTTTTCTTTCCGTTTTCCTGTCTGCTGAACTGTTCTGTGTTCAATTTTGCTTGCACAGTGGGGTCTGAAAATTTGCTCTTTCCTTGCTGTTGTATGATCTCAGAGTTCATGCATACACACATATATATATATATATATATATATATATATATATATATATATATATATATATATATATATATATAAAAATCAGAAGGTGAATGGGGTGGTTGGGTTGGCTTTTCCCTTACATAAAATAATGTTTTGCTTTTTTATTTTTTTTTTTCATTCTAAGAAAATCACAATTTTTGATTTGCTGTTTGATAAGATAACCATGTCTATATGAATATGGTTGTCTGTAAGTGTCTATAAAATCTTTTCCTAACTAATGGCATATTCACAGCTGTTTTTAATCATGCTACCATCATACCCTTATAAAAAGATCAATCTTCTACACTTCTTAAAGATTACAGACCCATTTTCAACCTATGTCCATTAACAAAATGATTTAAAATCCTGCTATAGAAACAACTCTTCAAACACATTAACAGCTATTGCATGCTATGCAATCAGAAACATGCCATCAGAAACTCATTTAGCACCACAGCCTTATTTACAGCCAGAGGTAATAAATCTCTCTCTCTCTATATATATATATATATATATATATATATATATATATATATCCATCATCATGAATGGTGGACAAATTTCAGCAGATGTTTTTGTTGACGTTACTAGGGCATTATCTTAATGAAATAACTTTTCAAATCTTCTCAGATAATACCATCTCTGATCCTGCTATACTCAATGGCAGTGTTCGCCCGGGTTTGGTATTAGTCCCTTTACTATTCTCACTGTTTATAAATTACATCACTCTGGACCTCCCATAACAAAATATCATAATGTATGCAGATAATATTGTATTGCTAGAATCTAGTTAAAGTCATCAAACCTGGAAAACTTACCAAAAAGAGAAATTCACTGTTCTCTGCAAATAGCCTAAGGCAAACAGGGTTATAATTGGTTCCCTATTGATTGCGTATTCATCGACACCTAAGTGTCGAATTCTTAAAATAGCAAACGGACACATCATCAGATTCGTTCCTTGGGAAAGAATTCATGTGGGCGATCTCGGGGATTTGCCTTTTCCCCAATGTAGAGCGGTCTCAGAGTTGGTATATTTAGTTAGGGGGGTGTTGGGGGAGACGCCTCCCACTATGTTTGGGTGTGTTTGTTTATTTTGTTTGCGGACAGCCAAGTGAATTCTTTCCCTAAGAAAGAATTTGATGATTGGCCATTCGCAGTTTTTAGCTTTCGACACTTAGGTTTCAACGGTTTTGGATTCAACAACCTAAGCTGTCAATGTTATGATATAGACACTTATAATCAGCTCTGCAAAAACTAATAACATATTATTTTCAAGTACAAAGAAGCTTTCTTCAATACCAGCCATGCTGCTTACGGAATTAAATGGTAACTCCTTTCCAAATTAGAAAGAGCAAAAGTACCTGGAACTTATCTTACACACTTTCATTAATTTCTCTACCTGTACTGACAACATAACCTCCAAATTTCTCTGTCAAGTGAAATTGTCTTATCAAATCTCCCACCTCCTTTGTCCAGTAACTCACAAAGCCATAGCCAATAATTTTGTATTTGGGCAAAGGAGAGGGTTAATGGCTAAATTAGGCTTGCCACTCATGCAGACATTTTTGTCCTTGGATACCTGGCTGTAGGTATGCAGTATAAGAAATGGTGGAGAGAAAAAGGGGAGGGAAAAGCATTTGAGATGGTAGGAAGGAAAAACTGTGGGAATACAGGAAGATGTCAGGAGATCAGGATATTAGGTAGTGGTATGGAGTGGGATATTTAAAGAGATGAATGGGTAATTTCATCCTGTTGCAGTGGGATTTGGCTGAAGCCCTCCCTCTCATAGGGTAAAATATTATGTACTGGTTTAAGGTTTTGTGAATGTTTTTACTATGTGAGGGAGACTGCCTTTTCCCAGTTCCCTTTCCTGCATCTGAAGAAATAAATTGGAATGAGTTGCATGGTAACATTGCTTGGATATGATGATCATATGGGTCAGCTATTGAAGGTTATTCTTTTAAGTATGGTGGGTTGAAAGCAGTAGGTGAGTGGTTTAAATATGTCTGTTGAGTATTATGATGCAGGCAGTCGGTTTGTATGCATCTGCTTTGCTGGTTTGTTATGTTTTCCTTGACATATGAAATGCCACATTTTTGAGTTATAAGATTCTTGATTTAATCAATAAAATTGATTGCACTGCAGTTTGGGGTGTTTTTTTTGCCTCAGGACAAAGGAAAGGGCACATGGACAATATAAATTATTGCTGTAATATTTAATGATGCTGAGTTCTGTGTGTTCCAACATTTTTGATAAATATATTACTACATATAAGATAACTATTTAGATTTGTTATACTCTAGGATTTGTTTATCTGAAATGTTAGAAGTTATTTTGTCTTACAGTTATCTTACTTGAAAATAAGTTGTACAAACAGTGTAAAGGTGTAGCTATGGGGCAGCTATGGTTCCCATCTATGCTAATTTGTTTATGACAAGTTGGGAAAGATAATTCCTTTTGAACTCTAAATTTACTAATAATCTACATTTTTATAAGCATTTTATTGATCATTTGTTTTTAGTATGGGTTGGTTCAGAAAAGGAATTGATGGAATTTTATGAATACTTAAATTCTGTTTCTGATTTTTTTAAGTTTTCTTTCAACAGAGACACATTTTGTGTTAATTACCTGGATCTGACCGTGTGCAAAAAGTTAGATAAAAGTTTGGTCAAAATATATAAAAAGGAATTTCAGAACAATAGTTACTTAAATTACAGCAGTATGCATAATGTTAAGTTAAAAAAAGAAGTGAATAGTCAAGTTAACAGAATCAATAGACTTACTGATGAAGATAATTATTTTCTGGGAGAATATGAAGTTTTTAAAAATAGGTTTACAAGAAGAGAGTATCCTAGCAATGTTATGGAAGAGGCTATGACTAGGATGCTAGCCACAAGGAGTTCGGAGTTTGTTCATAAAGTGAACACTAAAAAGGCCTGCACAGATTATAATTTATCCTGTATGTTGGAACATTCAGTAGATATAATTGATATTAAAATAGTTATTTTTAATAACTGGAAATTTAAAACATTTTCAGTGAATTAATAGGAGATAGATTTTTTGTAACTAAAAGGGAATAGTTTGAACAATTATTTTCATAGAAATAAACATAATGACTTTTCTGCTTACAAAAGCATGTTTAGATGCAATAATTGTAATTATTGTAAGTACATTTTAGTAGGGAATCAAGTTACTGTAGAGGCTAGGGGTCATACTATTAAATTGCTAGGAAACTTTAATTGTAATTCTAAATTTGTAGTTCATTTATTGTTATGCAGTTTGTGCCAGGCATTTTATATAGGTAGAACTGTACGGAGTTTTTAATCACAGAATTTATAAGCATTTGAGAGCAGTTGAAAAATTAGATTTAACTAATGCTTTGGCAAGGAATGTGGTAACACATCATATAAATAAGAAAGTGGAATTTAGATTTTCTGTAATAGATCAAGTTGTCAATGCTAACAAGAGATGGGATGCAGAAGATGATTTCAATTGGAAGGAATACTGCTGGCAAGTAAGACTTAATACAGGTGTAAATCTGGGTATGAATGACTAAGAAAACTTCAAGGTAGTTTTGAACAGGAAAGGGTTAAAACATTGAGGGTGCATCATGTGATGTTTGCAATGCTATTTAAATGAATTGTTTGTTACACAACCAGGCCTGATGAAGTTCCATGTGAATGAAAGTGGTTGCCAGTTGCTTTTAAACAAATAAAGTGTGGATAGTGTGTTATTGCCAAGCCGTTGTGTTTTTTATACTCTAGGATTTATTAACAATTGTGTAGGCTTTGTGCAAAGCCAACACAATATAAACATATTAGGGCATTGTGCAGCAGTGCTCATTGAATATACATGCTGTTCATTGCACTTACACATTTAAAAAGCACCTTTCTGTGGCCAGCAGATGTGTTGGCAGCCTTGAAAAGGTGCAAGGAAGCTTGATCACATGACGAAACATGATGGCTTGCATGTATGCAAACCTATTATGGAAGCACTTGTGGACAGCTTATACAAAGTAAGAGCAAGTTGCTTGAAAGAATTAAGACGCAATGGAAGTTAAATGGGGAGGATGTACCCAGAATGCAATGGGATTAGTGCAGAAATAAGTAAGGTGGTGTAAATGGAGAAAATGTACTCAGATAATGCAGTCAAATGTGCTTATGCAGGGGTGGCTCGTGCTGTTGGGCTGCAGGTCTGCAGCTCCCCAGCTGTAAAAAGAAAAGAAAATAAAAGTAAAAAAGAAAACTAAAGTAAAAAACAGAAAGAAAATGAACGCAAGTCCCAGAACATCACGCATGTACACTTGCGGCATTTCACGATCCGGACTGCTGATGAACCAGTCCCAGAGCATGCACACAGAATTTGGACTGTCTCACCAGCAGCCTGAATTAGGAAGACAGCATTCAACAGCAGAGATCCCAGAAGTCTATGCAGTTACAACTGCATAGACTGGAAGGGGATCGGACTGCAATGTCTGTAGGCTGCTACCCAGCCTGGTGTTGCATGAGGGAAGGACTTGCCTTTGCAGGCTTTACTGTGGAAGGAAGGGACAAGCCTTTGAATGACTGGACTTGAATGTGGAGTTACTACTGTAGAAAGGAAACTACTGTTAATGTTGAATAAACAGACTTTGCAGCTGGGCTCAGGTAGTGTGTGTGTGTGTGTGTGTGTGTGTGTGTGTGTGTGTGTGTGTGTGTGTGTGTGTGTGTGTGTGTGTGTGTGTGTGTGTGTGTGTGTGTGTGTGTGTGTGTGTGTGTGTGTGTGTGTATAAAATCCTCCATTTAAATATACCTGGTGGCTAGATAGACTCAAACCCTATGGACTTAAATTCCCTATCCACCTACCACTTGTGAATTTTTGCCTCATATTGCGGTTTTCTAGATTTTGAATAATGACAGGCATTTGAATTTTAGACTTCATATTCTTCAGAAAGTACATGGTAACACAAAACCTTTTATTCTAGCAATTTTCTGTTTATAAGATCAATATTTGAAATTTGTCCCTATTTTTGGGGTGTATTCCCCCATTATTGGCTTTGTCCAGGTTTTTTGTGCTAAGAGGTTGAGAGCTATGGTGAGAACTTAATTCACTAAATATGTTTGGGAGCTGTATTCCCCCATTATTGGCTTTGTCTAGGTGTTTTGTGCTAAGAGGTTGAGAGGTATGGTGAGAATGGAATTCAGTAAATGATAGCCATTTAAGTTTCAGTCTACCTGTTTTTCAAGCAACAACTGATTTGGCATAGTGGTATGTTTCTCTGACTGTAGTGCACAGGGTCCAGGGTTCAAGACTTGGCAGTAGAATGCATAGTGATAACACAGCATTTTATTCTGGCAACTTTCCAAGATTATACAAGCAATGTTCAAAATGTGTCCCTAGTTTTTTGGCCTTTGCCCCCCCCCCCAATAAATTTTGGCTTTTTCCAGATTTCTTGTGCTTCAAATTTGAGAGATACAGTTGAGTGTCGAATGGAGTTTACAAGGAGCTGAGAGCTTGAAGAGAACTTTAATGCTGCTTATGCTGAGTCTGCCTGTATTGTTAATAGCACAACAGGTAGTGTACTTGCATTTGATGCAGAAATCTGTGGGTTCTACTGCTACAGTGTATAGATGAATTGCTGTACTGTGTTGTCCTTTTAAAGGGGGTGGATGCTACAGTCCTGAGAATGTCCTCTTTGGTGGAAATACCTTGTAATGATGAACCTATCAGTTTGCGATCCATTCCCTATTGCAATATTACTAGCTTATCTTTTTTTATTGTAACATAGGCAATTTATTCAATGGCAACAGGGACTTTATTTGTAGGTGAAACAATGAAATGTTAAGGTTGTTTGCTAGCAGAAACCTCTTCATTACTTACAGATCTCTTTAATGTGGAATTATTTAGATGCCTTTTACTTCTGCAGAGATTGTGCATATTTACTGACACTGGTGGATTGTAGAAGTTTGAGAAGACTTTTATGATGGAAATGTTCTGAACTGGGCAGTTTTGTCATTATTAGTGCATACAATTTTTTCATTGTTTACTGGAAAAATGTACAAAATAATACATTCAAAATGCCCTCTAACAGGTGCACTGTATTATACGAGGAATATAATTTAATTCAGCAAGGAAGGTGTATCAAATAACACATGTATGTTTCCTGTGCAAGGGGCCTATGATTTGAAAACATCCCAAAGTTAATCTTTATCTGCCACTGGCCAGATGTATTTTCTTTGCATGTGGGTTTCAATGCTGTTTCAATTAATGTGAGTTTCAAGGGCAGAGAAGTTTTAATGTTAAGTCTATTTTCATTGTGAGACTGCATTGCTTTGTTTAGCAGATGCCTATTGATGTTTGCGCTGCAAAATGTAGAATAAAACTTTTAAATGAAATCTAAATCATCGTAGAAGTTAAGTAGTATGCACATTACAGTGTTTATGGTAAATGGGGCAAAAGAGCCAAGTGATGGGAGATTGGAATAGCTGCAGTGGGAGGACCCATTCGACCATGATTTTGTGAGGGGGGGGAAGGGTGGCAAAATCAGACAGCCCCGGCTGAACTATATCTCTTAACTGTCCAGATTTTTGCAGAATGAATAGATTTTTGCTTCTTATTTTTGGTTTCTTCCTCATAAAAATTGTGGTTTCCTGGCAAATTATTTAGGAATGAAGTCATTAAATAATGACAGACATTGAGTTTCAGACTTCATACTATTCAGAAAAATGCATACTAAAGCAAGACCTGTTGTTCTTTCAACTGACTAAGTTTATACAAGAGCAATTTTTAGTACTGTTTGCATTTTCCCCCAGTATATTTGGCCTTGTCCAGATGTTCTGCATTAAGAGGGTGAGAGGTACATATAAATAAATCACTTTATATAATTAGGACTATCCAAACCTCTCAACTCTCCCTGATTTTGGCTCAAAATGTTGCTATCCCCCTAATAATCCCTCTGCAAAATGGCAAATTTGAAAGAAAACATGGAGGGTTTACAATTAATAAATAATTGTAATGATCAGAGTTATAGATTACTTTTAATTTCAGAAATGCATGTAGATTCTCTTATTTTGTCAGCTGCTCAAGTTAACAGTACTAATATTAAAAAGTGTCTCTTCTTTGACATGTTCCCAGCCATATTGTGTGGCTATTTTATATTTTTGCATCATAGTTTTGGTCCGTTTTTCATAAAGTCGTGGTTTTCTGGCAAATTAGTGGCAAATCATTAAAGATTGAAGTTAGACAATAATGACAGACATTTGAGTTTCAGATTTCATACCCTTCAGAAAATTCATATAATGCAAGACTTACTATTCTATTATCTTTCTAAGTTTATAAGAGCAATATTTAAAAATTGTCCTTGTTTTTGGGCCTTTGTCCTACTTCTGTTTACGGAGTTGTCCAGATTTCTTGCTCTGAGGCTGAGAGGTATGACAAATGTGTCAGGGCCATCACTGTCAGCCAGAGACATTTCAAATTGTGACATAGATTTTGTCCCCCATGTAGTGACTCTGGATATGTCCAAGCAAGGCAAGAAGCAGTTATGCAGTGTAAGTATGCAGAGTATCCCACCATCCAAGGTAGACACAAGTACTACAGTGGCTTTTCATCTGTCCTTGATTTTGCAGAATGTTCTGGTTTTCTGTCATATTTTTATATTGTTGATTTGTGCTTGTTATTCAGAAAATGCATGTTGTTGCAGTGCCTGTTGCTCTGTGTTTAAGTAGCAATGCTTTAATGACCATCAGGTAAGCTTGTCTAAGACTTTAAGGTGCAAGTAAGCTTTAATAATGATACTGTTAAAGAATTACCAACATTGAAAGCCTTTTTGTTGTTGCCATGCAGAGAATATTTACATAACTAGATAGCGTATAAGCCTTAGGCATTGAAATGCATGTGACAGTATTTGTACTAAAGGACAGAATTACAGTATTTTCAGAAGCTCATTACATTTTTTGGAAATTTGCAGTCATCTTTGCAGGCTTTACCCATAAACTAAACAGAATGCCAATCTATCATGTGTGGTCTATAACCTGTGCAGTAATCCTTTAAGCAATTTATCTTGAGCTTATTTCTTGTTTGCTGTTCATTTTCTATCTTGATCACATTTTCCCCATGAAGCAAGTAGATAGTTGTTGTCAAGTAGCAGGTCTTTTTTGGATAAGAAACATTTTTACAAGTGGGGGTATTGCTACTTTCACCATGTTACTTGGTACTTTTATAAATCTGAATATAAATTATAATTAGAACTGCAGTGCAAGGAGAAATGCTTTGGGTTGAGTGCTGCTTGTTTTTCTATACTTGATTTTGACTGGCATTCCAGTAATGTATTTAAAAAGTAATGTATTTTTTCATGCCTCACAACCTTTTTGTTTTCATCTAGATATTAAGTAAGCTGTCATGTAGCCAATGCACTGAAATATTTTTTTCTTCTACAATTCATTTTGTCTTGATTGGACTCTTATAATGATGGTTTGGCAGTAGCACCCAGGGCAGCATATTTAACAAAAGCCCCAGTTTTTGCGTTTTTTAGCATAGCTCCACCCCTTTCTAGTTGGCCCCACCCATTCAGCTGTTTCCTGCAGCCCCCTTTGATTTTAAGTCACCAGCCACCACTGTGCTTATGTCACAAAGAAACATTTTTAACATAAATAATTCCATATGATATGATATAATTATAATAGTTAATCCTTTTCACAATTTTTGACCCATGCCCATAAATAAAAATAGACATGCTAACAAAGGATATGAGAAAGACACAAAGTAACATTGTAACAAAGGAAGTAAATATGATATTAATGTTAATAATATGCTGAGTTGTGATAATGGTTAACAAGGACAATGGATACCTTTGGAGATATTTGCATATTCTACAGTTTTTGGCTAGGACATGTAAATAAAGGGAATGTATGTGTACTAACCAACAGTACTAATATATTCTTTGCTTCATCTTCTATAAACAAGAAGAAATGAGCCCTAAAGCAGTTGTGTCATACACATCAGAAAAGGACATTTTTGCCATTTGTAGTAATTTGGCAACCATAAGCAGGAGGTATATTACCTTGAATCATGTATTAGACAAGCATTTGTTATATATCCATGTACATCTTAATCAGTAATATAACACTCAAAATACTTCAGTGACAAATGGCAGCACAGATCTGATGACATTTCATTAGTTGAAGGTCTCAGTGTAATCTAATAAATGATTAGACTGGGCATGCTCACAAGAAATTGCAGCAAACACATCAGCATGTAAACAATGCAAACGCACAAGAAAGTGTCCTAACACAGGCCCAACCACACTTTATGATGATCTTGCAGCATACCATATAGAAGGAAATGTTATGAAAGCCTTCATGTCCTATAAAGCTTTACAGTGTACATGAAATAATTACAGTAATACATAAATATTTTGATGAAGACATGCACTACAGAGCATTATTGTTTAGAAATTAAGTAATGCTTGTGAACAATCAATAATCAATGACTTACTCAACATTTGCATTTTGCCAGACTTGAACACATGCCAGGACAGATATCGGAAAACTGTGTATCAGCCTCTGACACCACAGAAAGAGGCACACTGTGTGTGTTATGATGAACACACTTGATGGGCTTACAGCACTTCCATATTGTAATGTGTATG
Organism: Protopterus annectens; assembly: GCF_019279795.1. NCBI lineage: Eukaryota > Metazoa > Chordata > Ceratodontiformes > Protopteridae > Protopterus > Protopterus annectens. The sequence goes on from NC_056734.1 coordinate 872,274,620, forward strand.
GATCCCCTAGCATGGAGGGTGATGAAATAAAAATGTACGTCTGACTGTGGATAAGTACTTTCTTTGCATCAGCCAGTCCTGTCTGACACAGTTATGTGACAGACAGATGTTACCAGATTCAAACCCCTGCCTATCATAATACACACTCTACAGAGCTGTGTGTTGACTGTTTCTGCCGCAGGACTTACCAATTCAGTGTGTCAAAAATAGCTTAATTTAATGTGTGAATTAAGAAAGGACATTTGATTACAATTTGTACTATGTTACTTTGTCAGAAGGATGACAAGAAGGTAACTACATTCACTCAAATATGAGTAGTGCGATAACAACATTTCTTGGCCACGGATGCTGTTTCTGTTGATTTGTACACAGACTCTCAAACAATTGAAAGACAATATATATCTGTGTAGATATGTTATACAAGTCATTACTGAATGCATGTAATGCAGGAGCACTCACACCATGACATTTTCAGAACAACTGTTTCACTGCCAGGAAATTTCAAAATGACCTTAGATTTCTTGGTCTAAAATTAAAAGTCATAATGATACAGTGTTGATTCTGCTGCCCTTTGCTGGAATTGAACAAAAAGCTATGTACATCTTCTAACTAACTACATGAGTATTAATCAAAATACCACAGTGAAAGCCTTAACACAGCTGAGAGACTCCACCTATGCAAAGTCATTGCATAATATGATTGTAAACAATTTGTATGAGATAAAAGGATGGGGGAGGCTTTTTCCACTGTAATTGTACAAATTATAACATTTATGGATAACAGTCAGGTATAACGGTGTTAAGACACACAATGCTTGCAGTCAGTCAATGTGGGTTTTAAACACTTGACTATGTGACACCAGAAGCTACATGATATTGTGAAGAATGAATGTGCCACGGTGCAGTTATCATTAAAATTGTGAGATATTTGGGTATTTGAAGCCATAACCTCATATTACTGCTGCAAAGGATATGTGTGCCTGTAATTTCCTGAAAAGACTGTTGCTTGATGTCTAGTTGTCACACAACATTGTCTGCTGTTAATGTGGTTGTTACTATGATGGGAGTATGGCACTCATATACAATATGTAGATAATCATGGGTTCGAACACATGCTTTACTAAGGCAACTACTTACAGAATATTATTTCATTTCCTCACTCCATACGAAAAGCTATAGTAATTCTCTTAGGCGAGCCAAGTTCCATCCAAAGGCATTATCATTGTCAAATAAAGCATTTCTGTGGGAAAAATGAGCAGAAATTCTTGTGATAGGAATCCTCAGCTATACATGTACACAGCAAATGTCTAGGTGACAACATTTTTACTGACATGCATACTGACACAACTGAGTCCAAGTAGTAATAGATGGATTTGAACTAACTACACCATAGATTACAAGGTAAAGAACATTGGCTGCATCACATGTGCCACACTAGATATTGTCTTGCAGTTGTGACAGCGTACATTTGAATGGAAGACATCACCACTGTTTAATGCAGTGATGTTCTTCTAAAAGGAAAGATGGCAGTTGAAGAGTATGATAACAATACACAGGTATACATACTATATGTATTAGACTCCTTCTCTTCACAGCACAACAGACAAACACATAGTAGCTCTGCTTAGATATTAATATCCTGACAGGAAATAAAGAAAAATCAAACTAAAAGTTAGATTAACAAAGACTCTAATATTCTCTAAAAATTAATAAATAGTCAAGAGAATTTTTTAATCATTCCTGTCAAGAAGTTTTCTACTGGCGATCTCAAGATGAGCAACTTGAAGAACCCACACCAGGAGAGTGCAGTGAAGAAAAAACTACATCTTATAACAAACATCCAAGAACTGTCTCTAAAAATGGACAAATTTGAAAACAAAATGGATATTACCAAACAAGAATGCAGTAAACAACTGGAACTTATAAATGGAATAGTAAAAAAACAATGTGAACAGATTCTTGTCTTAGAGGAAACAATAAATGACCTAGATGCTAGAGTGACAGATAATGAACATCAGAATGAATTTCTTCTGAAACAAAATACCAGCCTGATTGAAAAACTGGAAGACCTTGAAAGTAGATCAGGGAGGAATAATATAAGAATATATGAAATTCCTGAGAACGAAGAGGGTGCTAACATGAATCAGTTCCTCAATAAATGGATTCCATCAGCACTAAACATGCCTGAATCCCTCTCTTTTGGAATTGAGAGGGCTCATCAGTCCCTGACAAATCCAGCTTCATCTCTGAGTTAATCTAACCCCAGGTCTATAATAGTTAGATTTATTTCCTCCCAAGACAAGGACTTAGGGAAATTAGTCCAAGCTGATTTCAGCACTATCAGGATGGGTGAAAAAGTTATTTATTTTGACAATGACTACACCTCTACAGTCATATCCAGAAGAAAGAAGTGTGTTCCTCTAATTAAGTACTTAAAAAAGCCAATATTAAAGCTCAGCTTCTTTTTCCTGCAAGAATAAAAATCACCTTGCCAGAAGGAGTGAAGATCTTTGATTCCCTACAAGAAGCAGTAGAATTTATCCAAAAGAAGAAAATACTGTCGGACATAGAAGAAATGGAATGGTCATCCCAGAGTTTGAAGAGATAGGCAACAACAAATGGATGATCTGTGATGGAAGGAGCAAACAAAACTATGAAACTAAAAGACAAATGAATAAATTCCTTCTAATTTTAAATGCTTTGTTTTATGACTGATAATATATTTGATTCTGGAAAGTCTCTATGCTGTAAGGTAATATAAATCATTTTTATTATTAACTTACTCTTTTACTTTATATCTACTTCTTCTAATTACATATAGTACTAAGTATTTAAATAACATTCTCTCTCTTTCTCTCTCTCCTTTCTTCTCATTCTTTTTTGTAACCAATGTTCCTTTTCTCTCTTTTCCCCATTATAAGTGCTTTACATACTTTTCCCTTTTAAATAACTACAAATGATGTATGTCTTCTAATTCTTCAGTAATAGTATAATTTGACTTAATACCAAAGTGCATTTTTTTCTAATGGGTCAGTGGTGGGGTAACAAGGTGTTTCTGATTAGTGTTTCTAACTAGATATTTTAGACTGTTATATACATTTAAACATTAATTCAGTACATTAATTGTGTTTTACAGCTAGGTATAATATATATATATATATATATATATATATATATATATATATATATGGTGACTGAAATAAAGGCAGGCTTCCCAAGGCATCAAATGCAATACAAATCTGTAAAGTATCACTCTGGTTTCAAAAAAGTAAAAACGAACATTCTTTAATAGGCACAGTTAGCGCTTTCACCTCATTGGCTTCTTCAGACTGTGTTCAAGCCCCCATAAACAGTCATTTATATACATAACTCCCATCAAAAGTTAATTACAACCAATAAAAACGTCATATATTTAATTATATTTAAATACATATGTAATTTAAGGAAACAAACATTCATTTACTCCCACAGTGTCAAGCGCTTAATAAAACATCATAATGTGTATTTAAAAACCACTGAAATGTATAAGAAATATATAAGAAATACATACGAACATATTTCCTATCTAAGCTCTGTATGTATAAAAATTAAAACTTAATATAAAATCATTCATACATATCTATGAACCCACACTAGTCCCTAAAACTGGAACGAACAAACTCTGTTGTTCCGTGTCTAAGTGGAATCCATATCAAAATTATCGAAAATCTCCAAACAAACTAATATATAGGAACCATGAGACTCCTATTTTCAATGTGACCACGCCTGCCATACTAACCATGCTAACTAATAAATATAAACATCCTAACATGGTGAATGTGCATTAATGCCCTAAACAGTGAATACATATACTAATATAAGCAAGATATCATCAAGAAGTGTTGATGGTTGATAGCAAACCCTAATAGAGTCTGTCAAGGATATATACCTAGTATATGAGTCTCATTCATTTCCCTTTCACCCTTAGCCTTCGTTTCTTTAATACTGTCTGTATATTGATCTTATCGTTCAAACCCGGTGGATGATCTGCCCTTAACCGGATGATCCATCTGAGTTCTAATTCTAATGTGTGTCCCTCCAAATCCCCTCCTCTAGGGCTGGTGTATACTTGTTGGATAACAAAAAAGCTAAATTTGTGCAATGAACCATGCCTTGCACAATGTCTAGCTGAGGCATTGTGTTCCTGACCAGTCCTAATGTGATATGTATGTTCCCTAATGCGAAACCTAAATTGTCTGTTCGTCTTACCTACGTAAAACGCATCACATGCTCCGCACTGGGCTAAATAAATCACATTAACGCTCTTACAATTAGTTCCTGTCATAAAGAAAAACTCTTTATAGACATGAGGGGATGTGAATGTGTTACCAGTGTTGATGAAACTACACTGGTTACAGTTACCACATGGAATGGTATTATAAGACGTTACCCTCTTCTCCGTAACTGACCTAGGCTGAAGTATCCTTTTAATATTCTTCATATTCTTATACATAAACCTCGGTTTGTCTCCCACGAGTCTCATAATCTCATCATCTGCTCTCAGAACATCCCATCTATCTCCTATTATTCTTCTGATGTACCCGACATCAGAAGTAAAGTAAACAGGAATGCTAAGTATATCTCCCTTCATATTGATGTTACCATCCGAACCATTCCCTGATCCACTCATGGCTATGGGATCCTGACTGGAAAAATACGGGCATGCTCTTGTACCCCTGAGTTCAATGGAAGCATCAATGGCTCTCTTAATCTCATCTATCCTATAGGCCCTTTCTTGTAGCCTATGGCTCAGCCCATCTAGCTCTGACTTAAAACCCTCCTCCGATGGGTTAAGTCTGGAGGCTCTCATCGATTGACTCCTAGCCAAGCTCTCAAAAACATGCCTGGGATGCATGCTATCCCTGTGTAGGAGCGTATTCCTATAGCATTTCTTTCTATGGATGGAAGTGTTCACCAATCCATTGTTCAATCTCATAATATTAACATCCAGAAATGCAACAAACTCCCTAGATGAGTTGGACGTGAAACTCAAAAAGTCTACTGATTCATTCATATACTCTTCAAATTCTAACAACTCCCTGTCACTACCTCTCCATATCAGGAAGAGGTCATCTACAAATCTCCTGTAGAAACTGACATAATGTCTAAACCATCCCGATGTGAAGAGTATCTCCTTCTCCCAATAGGCCATTACAATGTTGGCGTAGCTATTGGCACAACTAGTGCCCATAGCTACGCCATCATTTTGGACATATATACCACCATCAAAAATGAAAACATTGTTCTCCAAAACAGTCTCCAAAAATAAAGCTAATAGCTCTATCAGTCCCTTGGTCAAATTCGTATATTTCTGTAAATATTGCATAACCCAGTGGACGCCTCTGTCATTTGGAATGACGGTAAAAAGGCTGTTCACATCAAACGTGACGAAGATGTAGTCATCACCTTCATTTAATTTAGAAGTATATTCATAAAACTGCAAGAGAAACTCCTTACTGTCTTTGAGAATAAATGGATTCTCATCTACTACAGGTCTTAGATGGTGTTCTATGTATAACGAGAATGGTTCGGTCAACCACCCCTGTCCCGATAAAATGGGTCTCATAGGGGGATTACATAGATCTTTATGTGCTTTGGGGAGACCCCTTAATGTGGGTATAAGGGGATGTTCAACCTTTAAATATTTATATGTACCTTTATCTATAACTGTACTTTTGAATAGATCATCTATCATATCATACACCAAGTACACTTTCTTCAGAACATCTTCTCTATTCAGTCTACTATAAGATTGACTATCACTAAGTAACTGATTCACATTCCTCTTATAGTGTTCATAGTCCATGAGCACAATACATCCGCCTTTGTCTGCGGATGTGATGATGATGGAATCATCTTCCCGTAAGCCCTGTAGTACCTGTCTCTCTATTGAGTTGAGATTCCCTTTACTGTAAAATCTCTTAGTATTGTTATTATAAAAACTATAAAGGTCATTTTCTATAAGTCTTGTAAACGTCTCCAACACAGGGTGTAACATCGGGACATAAGTGCTTGTTGGTTTAAAAACATTACTTGTATCATTAACCCTATTGCCATAATCCAGCTTAAGTTGTATGTTCCTTGTGAACAGTCTCATATCAATAATAGAATCAGAAATTTCACTCCTACGGCTGGGGATAAAACTAAGACCCCTATTGAGTATATTCTCTTCATCTATACTTAAATGCCTTTTTGACAGATTAATCACTATGGATTCCTTTTCTTCTCCCATAGTTTCTTCAAAGTAGGACCTTCCATGTCCGTATCTGAGGTCTTCCGTTTTTGTCGACCTCGACTCATGGAACGAGACCTCCCCCTGAACTGAGATGTCTGTATCGGGAAAGGGGTAACAAAATCCCTAAAATGTCCCTCCCCATCAGGTTTAGTTGCCTTATGTACACAAGTATTCTTACTAGTAGTAACGGTGTCTTTTTCTATTAGGTTAGACCCAACATCAATAACTTCACCTATTCTACCATTGTCATTAGCCACCAAAGCAGTACTATGAGGTGCACTAATATGCTTCTGCTTACTATTAATGACAACCGGGTATAAATTACGGTCATTGGTGTAGTTATTATCAACATTGCCAACTACCATCACATCAGAACCCACTGTACAATTAACATTGGTATCATGTATGGGCATTGCATTAGTCCCATTGTCATTCAAAATGCTCCTCCGATTTTTAAAACCAGTCTTGTTATTCACACTAAAATTGTTACCAGTCCTCGGCCAGGAGAAAACCTGGCCTAATTTGAAATCATTAATGTCACGTTCTATTTTATTCTTTTTAGAGTCCAGCAGTCGCCGTTCATACAGCGAAACATTGTCAATCAGTCTCTTTATTCCCACCACCGCTTTTGGAGATGTGTATTTAGAAACCAAAAGCGTAAACTTCTTATTGACTTTCTCTCTTAAAATATCTTCTTCAGGTTTGTGATACTCTATTAATAGCTTCATGTAGTTGAAGCTAAGTTCCATGTTCAATTTCTGCCATTGCAAAAGTAATTCCGGAAAAAGATTACCTGTAGTTGGCATCTTCAGTACTCGGAGGCCACGAGGAATGATCCGTTTCTTCAGGCAAGCTTCGAAATGCTGCCTTTGTAATTGTAGTCTCTTCAGCTTCATGGAATCCGCTTCTATGTTTCTCAGCTCTTCCGACATCACAATGAGCTCTGCGGCGTTATCCCCTTCGGGTCCACGCTCCTCATCCGGTTCGTATATGAGTAACGGATTCTCCTCACCAGCAAGGCACTCACGGAACCTTCCTATGTTGTCCTCCGACCTCAACGTCACTTCTGGCCTCAACGTCACTTCTGGTGTGTACGCTAGCTCAATCTCGTCTCCTCCTATAAACGCCATGCCCTCAGCTTGGATCAGTACAATCAACGAAAAACTAAAGACAATAAACCAAATCCAAGCGGATAAAATATCAGTCACCCAACGCAAATAAACAGTCCAATTCAGTTCGTTCCAGTTTTAGGGACTAGTGTGGGTTCATAGATATGTATGAATGATTTTATATTAAGTTTTAATTTTTATACATACAGAGCTTAGATAGGAAATATGTTCGTATGTATTTCTTATATATTTCTTATACATTTCAGTGGTTTTTAAATACACATTATGATGTTTTATTAAGCGCTTGACACTGTGGGAGTAAATGAATGTTTGTTTCCTTAAATTACATATGTATTTAAATATAATTAAATATATGACGTTTTTATTGGTTGTAATTAACTTTTGATGGGAGTTATGTATATAAATGACTGTTTATGGGGGCTTGAACACAGTCTGAAGAAGCCAATGAGGTGAAAGCGCTAACTGTGCCTATTAAAGAACGTTCGTTTTTACTTTTTTGAAACCAGAGTGATACTTTACAGATTTGTATTGCATTTGATGCCTTGGGAAGCCTGCCTTTATTTCAGTCACCTTATATGAGTAATTGGACTGTTTATTTGCGTTGGGTGACTGATATTTTATCCGCTTGGATTTGGTTTATTGTCTTTAATATATATACATATATATATATATATATATATATATATATATATATATATATATGTGTGTGTGTGTGTGTGTGTGTGTGTGTGTGCTAGGTTCCCTTTTTTAACTGGTGGGTAAATGACTGAAATGTTATAATATGTTTTTTGATTTGAGGCAGCTGTTGTTACTTCTAAATAGCTGTAATTTTTTTCATGATGTTGAAGTTTTGTGAGGAAACTGGTGGTCTGTATCGCTGTTCTCATTGTGGAGATTCATGGCATGCATTGACAAGGCAGCTTGAGCATTTTTTTTTTTTTTTTGCTTTCTGTAAACTGTAAAAGCTTCTGGATCTGAATTTCCCACCGAAAATGCTTTTTTTCTTCACTAGAGACTTCTGTTGTACATGAGCATATTTAGATATTTTTTAACAAGTTTATGAAGCTGCAGCTTAAAGAAACATCAGTGATGATATCATTTGACCTTTTGAGCTTGTTAAATGGTTGTACTTAGAATTATTTTCTCTTGAAATTCTGTTATCCTTCACTAGATACTTTAAATGATAAATAATTAGTTCTGATAAAAGTGTTTAACTCCTTTGAAAATACCTGTGCTCTCCTATAGATGTATACATTCTGAAGATTCAATGACACTATTAGTAACCAAATGACATCAAGTGAACTAGGAGCTGCATTAGAAAACTCATTATGCATATTAATATCAGACTTGTGTTATATAACTCAACCTTTAGTAATTAAACAGAGGGTTGTGAGGTCCCTTTTTTCTCTCTGTCTCTCCCCCCTTCCTGATGAAAGACATCAACATAGATATTGTTAATACATATGAGTAATATGTGTATAATTGTAAAATATACTAGTTGTGTTGTAATAAGTGTTATATATATATATTCAACAGATCCTTACATGAAAAATGTGAGACAGATGACTGATAAAATGGTTAAATCATTTGATGTTTTTTGAAAAGTCTTGGAAATATTGACAATCTTCTTAACCTTTAGCTTTTAATGTTTATACATACTTTGATCTGATATGTATTTCTGGCATAGCTACGTATTAGAGGTGCTATTATCATATGTGACCTATTCATATAGCTTCAGATATACTGGACACTCATTCTAATGTATATTTCATGGATTCAGATTTATTTAGTTTCTTTCATAATGCTTTTTTTTTGTTTTTATACAATATTCTAAGCAGAGATGGATAATTTGTGTCTTTTGATATTGGAGAGGTGGTGGCATTCTATAACTATGTCAGGAATCTAAATGGCAATGCTCAGATCTGCTCTGAGCTACAGCAGAATGGCATTAAATATACTGATTCCAAGGATATTGCCAATATCCTGGCAGATCGATTTAGTGCCAACTTCACCCCCCTCTCACCCCCTAAATGGCCCATCTAAATACCGGAAGATTGCCAAATTCCGGTAATAATGGCTGCACAGGTAAAAAATGCACTCTCCAAAGCTAAGAATACAGCATCCATGGCACCAGATGACATCCTGGGCTGTGTACTACATGAACTACAAAATGATCTGGCACCTCACCTAAGTGTCATATTTAATCATACCTTCATCTCAGGCTTCATGCCCACTTAGTGGCGTACAGTGACAGTTATCCCACTCCACAAAGGGGGATCCACTTTGGATGCCGGGAACTACCGCCCCATCAGTCTGACGAGCCTGATCTGCAAAGCCATGGAATGTATTATCATGGAACTTATAAACAAGGGCTTTGGCAACCTTAAAACACTGGACCCCACCCAGTTTGGGTTCGTGAGGGGCCAATCTTGTCTCCTGAACCTGATTGACTTCTTTGAATCAGTCTCCAGAGCCATGGATGAGGGTAGAAAGGCACAGCCTATCCTAATCCACCACAGTCTCAAACCAGTTATGTTAACCAGGTCTTAGAAGGAGAGGCTCAAGAAGGAATAGACATTGATGAAGTACCCCCCATCAACGAAAGGAATCACCTTAACCAAAACCAAGGAAGCAACCAAGAACCCGACAGGAACTCATGGGCAAATCGGCTTAGAAATAATAGAGAGAGACTTGATGAAAATTATAGTCATCATATTAATAATTTTCAGGAGAATTCTGATTATGCATACCAAGGGGCGATTCCTAAAAAGAACTATAATTTTAATCAACGCCCTCAAAAAAACAACAAGCGCCCGGCCAACAAACCGAGGAGGTAGCCAACAGATCGGAATTACCAGAAATTACCACCAACAGAGATGGAGACTTTCTTATTTATAACTACTCCAGTCTGCAAATAGACCCTTGTTTTGCTGAACTACTGGCTAAAGGTTATACTTTCATTCCTAATAAACATATGGACTTGGTGCAGAGTATTAAAGACCTGAAACTATTTGTCAGGAAACTTAATCTGAACTTACTATTAGGTAACTCAGAACATACCACCTCAGCTTATTATATTCCTAGTGATTACAATCCTCCCCTGCACCCAGCTCTACAATTATTTGAAACCATTATGGAGCTTGACCTTAGGAATTTAGCTAACAAGGATAATAATGTATTCATGAATAAGAATAGTAGTCGGCCTAACATCACTTCAGACGAAAATGCTTTTCTTAAATTGTTTAAGACACTAAATGTGAGGACGATTAAACCTGTTAAGGGAGGGGGACTCGCCCTTTTTGACCATTATGATTATATTCAAAGGGTTTCTACTATGCTAGAGAAGGAAACTTACCAAAAAGTTAGTGTTAATGAAGTGAATACAGCCTACAGTCATATTAAAGGCTATTTTAGTGACTTCTTCATTGAAGGTTACATTGATATAGATATGTATAATTATATCAAAACTGAATGGCCTAAAATACCTGTTTTCTTTGCTACACCAAAGATACATAAAGACTTACACAATCCCCCTTTTAGACCTTTAATCGATGGAAGGAATTCCATTACATATGCGAGCGCAAAAATTAGTTGATAACATCTTGAAAAAATATTTAATCACGGAAACACAAATTTGTAAAGACTCGTGGGCTTTCTTAAGTAAAATTAACGAACTTGAATACAGGGAAGAATATAACTTCCTCACAATAGATGTGGTGGATTTATATACTTCAATTCCACATGGAGAAGGCCTAGAATGGGTAAACATCTTTTTGGTCAAAAAATGAGCTTCGAGTAGTGAAGTATATCTAGTAACATCTTTACTCGATATAATCTTAACCAACAACTACTTTTTGTTTAATAATGAGTTGTACCTGCAGAAATGCGGAGTAGCTATGGGGACCCCAGTAGGTGCTAGTTTTGCAAACTCAGTTATGGCCTACTGGGAGGGTCAATTCATTTTGAATAAAGAAGAATTTACATCTAACATAAAATTCTACACATGCTTTTTGGATGATATCTTTATTTGCCTTCATGGCAATAAGGATATAGCATCTAAATTAGTAAACCACCTGAACGGTACTACCAGTTTCCTTAAGTTTACATTCGATTTTCAGGACACCAGTATTAACTACTTAGATATTAACTTAGTCAAAGACATAGAAAATAGACAATTTTATGCTAAAATACATAGGAAAGACACATATAGTAATTCTTTCTTGCACTATATGAGTTTACACCCTTATTCCCAGAAAAAAGCCATTGTAAAAGGCCAAGTTATTAAAGCAGCCCGTATGGTTACAAGAGACAATGACTTTACCTACGAATGCAAATTACTGGAAAAAATGTTTCAACACAGAGGATACCCAGAGGAGTTCCTCAAAAATATATTTGAAGAAGTTAGTATAAAGAGATAAAATGGAGTCTTCCTCCCACTCTTGAAAGAGAGAAATCTTACATGCAGCCCAGAAGAAATGGTTAATTTTCAAACTACTAGAGCTACGAGCCCTAGTTTAGAGTTCAATCTCTTTGAAAACGAAGATAGTAACACCAATAGAGCTGAATTTCTTATAAACACTAAAAATGATTTTACTATTAGATATATTATGACATTTAGTCTAGAAAGCAACATTATAAGAAACATATTGTATAAAAACTGGACTATGCTTTTATATGATAAAAAGTGTTTAACAACTTCTGGTAATTTACCTAAAATAACCTTTAGAAAAGGTAAAAACCTTAAATCACTCCTAGAAACCGGACCTACAATAAATAAAGAGAAAGAAAAAGGGACATTTAGTTGTGGAAATTGTAGCTCCTGTAAATATATCAAGACAGGTAGCAAGCACACTATAAATAATAGGACTTATATGTTAAACCACAAACTGAATTGCAATTCTAAATTTGTAGTGTACGGTGCATTGTGTTCAAATTGTACAAGTTTCTACATAGGGAAGATGGAAAGGAGGCTCCGTGATAGGATTTATGAACACACTAATGCTATCTCTAAAATGAAGACCGAAAACGCCTTGGCAAAACATATTTTATCTTTTCCAAACCATAGCTTTAAATTTGTAGGATTAGACCAAGTGCAAATTGATAGTAGAAGAGGCCCCTTTAATTTACTCTTAGAAGAACGAGAACTATCCTGGCAATTTAGAACTAACGCCTTCCTAGAACCAGGATTAAATGAACAATGTAGTATTTCATGCCTTTTAAAGCTTAGAAGCCTGAATAGGTAAAAGTGGACAACTGTACTATTAGGTAGATTTTTACCTCAGTTTTATCTTATATTTCTTCCCCTGAGTAAGATAGTAAGTACAGGTTTATTTATTTTTCCCTTTTAGCACCTGTCTTTTTAAATATTTTGTCTTTATAACCTAGAAATCCTGATACATATAGTTTAAGGATGAAAAAATATACAAGACTCAAACATGTAAAAACATATACACATATATATATATATGCATACATATATATTTTTTAAAAAAAATGGGGTTGGAGAGTAGGGTTTTATAATATGAATGTATAAAGTGTGTTTATATAGTTATACATTAAGTTCACATTTAACGTTATAATTGATTACTAATTAGTTATTTAGTTAATTAATTGACTGATTGGAGAGGAACCAGTATAAATTGTACGTGTAATTCTTGTATTTTATCTGAAGAAGTCATCCTAATGCAGAAGACGAAAAGTGCTTAATATTAAAGTTCGTTTTGTTGGAGTACTTTGTGCCTGGAGGTCTTGTTTCTTGGTTTTGTTTGTCAAGCTGTTTTGGTTCGTTTCATCATATGTGACCTATTCATATAGCTTCAGATATACTGGACACTCATTCTAATGTATATTTCATGGATTTAGATTTATTTAGTTGCTTTCATAATGCTTTTTTTTTTTGTTTTTATGCAATATTCTAAGCAGAGATGGATAATTTGTGTCTTTTGATATTGGAGAGGTGGTGGCATTCTATAACTATGTCAGGAATCTAAATGGCAATGCTCAGATCTGCTCTGAGCTACAGCAGAATGGCATTAAATATACTGATTCCAAGGATATTGCCAATATCCTGGCAGATCGATTTAGTGCCAACTTCACCCCCCTCTCACCCCCTAAATGGCCCATCTAAATACCGGAAGATTGCCAAATTCCGGTAATAACGGCTGCACAGGTAAAAAACGCACTCTCCAAAGCTAAGAATACAGCATCCATGGCACCAGATGACATCCTGGGCTGTGTACTACATGAACTACAAAATGATCTGGCACCTCACCTAAGTGTCATATTTAATCATACCTTCATCTCAGGCTTCATGCCCACTTAGTGGCGTACAGCGACAGTTATCCCACTCCACAAAGGGGGATCCACTTTGGATGCCGGGAACTACCGCCCCATCAGTCTGACGATTCTGATCTGCAAAGCCATGGAATGTATTATCATGGAACTTATAAACAAGGGCTTTGGCAACCTTAAAACACTGGACCCCACCCAGTTTGGGTTCGTGAGGGGCCAATCTTGTCTCCTGAACCTGATTGACTTCTTTGAATCAGTCTCCAGAGCCGTGGATGAGGGTAAGGCAGTCCACACAGCCTATCTAGACCTTGCCAAGGCCTATGACACCATCCCCCACTCTGGAATCATAGATAAACTTACTAAGCTGGGCATTAATCCCTATGTCACCCAATGGGTGGCCAACTGGCTTACTGATAGAACCCACACTGTAAAAGTAGCCAACTCCAAATCCATCTCCAGACAGGTGACAAGTGGAGTACCTCAGGGTTCAGTCCTGGTACCGCTCTTGTTTTTGCATCTACTTCTCTGAAGTAAAAGCCAACACTAAGGGACTCTGGCTAACAAAGTTCGCAGATGACTGCAAACTGGGAGCCATTATTGAATCCCCAAATGATGTGGATACTCTACAAAAGGGCCTTACAGAAACAGATGCTTGGTGCCAGAGCCATAGGCTCAAGCTCAATGCCAAGAAATGCATACTTATCCCCTTTGGGAAAAAACATGTACCCATGAATTACCATATAGGTGGCAGTACACTAAACACAGAAAGTATGAAAGAGACTTAGGGACACAGGTGGACAATGGTCTCACCTTCGATAACCACATCGCCACAATAGTCAGGAAATCCTTCTATGTGGCACACCTCATCACTAAGGGCTTTTCATCCAGAAAAAAGGAGGTCATTGTCCCACTGTACTCATCCCTCATTAGACCCATTATAGAATACAACACCCCGTTTGGTATGTACCTCTCAAGACATCTGCAACAACTGGAAAGGCCACAGAAATATCTTACTAAAAGAATCACAGGCCTAAAGCAGATGCCCTACGCTGACCGCTTTAAAAACTCCAGCTATACTCTGTCGCATATCATCTACTCAGAGGCGATCTCTGCTTAACATACACGGCCATATCAAACCCAGAGCTGTTGGACATGCTACACTTAAAGAAATCCCAATTCCTCAGAGCCACACACTCCAGGTATCTAAACCTTGTCATCACAATAAACAAAACATGTTGGAGGGATAGGTTCCTGACCCAGAGACTCCCCAGACTCTGGAATAGACTGCCTGTACATGTCAAGCAGAGTGCCTCTTTGGCCCTCTTCAAAAGGAACCTTGATGATTGGATGGGAGAAAGGAAATTCACCCCGGGGATCATGTCAGTTGCCTTGCTAGACAGGGGTCCAGGGAAGTAAATAGTGTGGGAAGAAATAGCCAGGGAATTGTTATGGCTAGGCTTGTATAGGCCCTAGGGCTGATAGCCTAGTACCAACCTATGAAATTATGAACCTATACTTAAAAGTTCTGAATCATAAGGTAGCCATAAACCTGGAAATATTGAAATTACTATCTTATACTGTAAATCCCAAATATTTGCATAAAATAGTGGTAAGATCCAAAAAAAATAAACAATCAAAATCTTATTAATGAGATTAAATATAAGAGTGATGGATCAGTTAAGAGTATGTCTAACTTAATGGGCATATTACAAGTGTTCAAAAACTACTATAAATATATAAATAATAATACACCACTTTGTGACATAGATAATGTAATAAATATTTTTCTTCAAGAAAATATATCTACTAAGGGGTCAATGCAACAAAATAACATATTAATTTAAAAACAAACAACACTAACATAAGTGAAAGAACAAATAAGAATTTAAAAAATAATAACACTCCATGACTGGATGGAATAATTCCTGAACTATATAAAATTTTTCCTGAATATATAGTAAAGAAAATGAGGAGTGCCTTTACTATGATTAAGCCAAAATGCATAACACTCCCATCATGGAAATACTGAATTATCTCCCCCATATTAAAAGAAGGTAAGGACCCCAAATCTTGTGATTCATATAGGCCAATTTCACTACTAAGCACTGATTATAAAATTTTCATGACAATATTAGCTAATAGGATAAAGAAAATATTACCTAATCTAATACATTATGATCAGACAGGGTTCATTTTTCATAGAAAAGTGCAAAATAACATTATTAAATTGCTGTCATTAATAGACATAACATGCAAATACATAAAACAACTAACTATTATTAGCCTAGACATAGAAAAGGCTTTTAATTCTATTAGTTGGTCTTATCTACAAATACTTCTGATTGGTTTTGAATTATCCTCAGATTTTGTCAACTTATTAATGAAAATTTGTAGTGAGGCACAAGCTTATGTGAAAATCAGATCACATTTATCCTCACCACTAAAAATCCTCAAGGGAACTAGACAAGGTTGACATTTGTCACCATTATTGTTTGCTCTTTCAATAGAACCTTTTGTTACATATATCAGAAACAAGAAAATATAAAAGGCTTTCAAATTAATAAGGACGATTGTCCTAAGATACAATTATTTGCTGATGATATGCTGTTAATGTTGAGTGATATTGATGGTTCTTTGCATGATGTTATAAATACCTTAAGCAAGTTTGAACGAATTTCAAGGCTTACATTTAATCATAATAAATCCAAAATATTACTAATCAACAAAAACCTAGGAGAGAATAGTCTATTTAATTGGGATAATGAGGTATTGGAATATTTGGGTGTCAGTATAAAGAGTACATGGAAAGAATCTGTTAAACTAAACTACAATGATTTAACAACCACCATGAGTGAACTAATTAAACGATGGAATAAAATGTTCTTCACAATGGAGGATAGTCTCTCTTTAATTAAAATGATAATTTTACCTAAAATTTTAGTTTATATACAGTCATTGATAATGCACCCCTCCCAAAACGTTATTTAAAAAATTAGATTCCATGCTACTTAAATTTTTATGGTTTCCCCTTAAAACCTAGGATTGCATATAAATGGCACATTGGAGCTTGGAACAGTAATGGGATACTATTTCCTAGCTTAGATCTTTATTCCAAATCAGTTATAATTAATGTAATTACACTGGATCACACCTACCTATATATCTGGCTGGAAAACAATACATGAGATTCATATAACTGATGTCAGAACTATAGTAAAATCATTTTTAGGAACAATATGGAATAAGAGTTCATTGGCTTTTACGTGAATTTTGTTTATTTCATAAGAAGTTGATCATTTTTCTTATGGCATTAACCAGATATTTAATAACTTAAAAAATATAATTGATTGTAATTACATTAAACAATTTTATTATTTCATATATTCCCTATAGCATACTCCACTGATTGCCTAGATTCTTTCAACATCAATGCAATGCAAAAATTAAAGGAAAATAACTTGATATTCTGGCATTGGTTTATTGAAAATAAGAGTATTAAACCACTAAACTCTCTTTTATGCAGTTTTGATAATAGTCAAGACAGTTGGTTATTTATACACTCATCACTGCAGTTTATTGAAAACAAAATGAGAGTATCAATCAACCTAGAGACTGAATCTTGAAAAGACAGATAATCAAAATGTAAGTATCTCATGTATCTATAAGATACTATGAGAAGACAATCTAAAGTCTGACTCAGAGTTTTGGAATTACTATGTAAAGATTAATAGAGAACAAATATCTGATGAAGCAAAACAATTGTTATTGAATTCTATGTATGGTACCTCTTCTTCATTATAATGGAGATTGTATACATGGAAATGTATGAATAGGGCTTTCTATCCTCCACATAAAATAAATCTTATACTCAAAAACGGTGAAAGTAAATGTTGGAAATGTGATGAATTACTAGCGACCAACTGGGTTCAGATGTTCATTGAATGTAGAAATGTTCTAACACACTAATCCTATTCAATGTTCCTATACCTAATGTAATGCCTAAATCTCAGATTCATTTACTCTGGTCAATTCTTGCAGTTGCCAGAAAAGTTATTATTTTGAATTGGAAAAGTAAACAAGATTTGGGGCTGGATTCATGATGGCTTGCACGGAGTCTAAGAGTAGAGTAAGACTCCATGCAGCCATCATGTCTGACGAGCGATCCAGGAACAGCCTGCAGGGGTGTGCAAGAGAGCACCTAACACATCTCTTACACGGACTGGGCCGGGACATGCAAATTACCTCAATTGCAGCTGAAAGGCATGCAAATGAGGTAGATTTTAGATTCAGGAAACCCGAACCTGTCAGAGTAAGAGTAGTGTTATCTGCAGAAATGTACTCAGTTGACAACTGAGTACCACTCTGCAAATAGCAAAATGGAGCCATGACAGCTCGAAATAAAGGTTGCATCCAGTAGAGGAAGCATGCCAATGGCCAAATATATATAGCCATAGGCAATGTTTCCTGATGGAAAATGAAAAAAACATTTTTTTTTTGTCCATTTTCCGATGTTTAAGCATAGCGCAGCGTTGCACTAAAGGGCTGTGCTCTAAAAACCAGAAAACTAATAATACAAATCCACAAATGTGGATTTTATGTGAATTTGTAATGTACAATGCAAGGCAATGGCAGGCTGAAGACAACATGGCTACCGAGTAGGGGTTGCTAAGGGGGGAACCCAGTCTAAGAGATGTAACCAAGCATTAGTAGGCAATCCTATGCAAATGAGGGTAAGGATAGTGAATCCCAAGTCTACATAGCAAATGAGCACAGTCAGTGGAGTGCAAGACTAGGATAAGGGGAGTAACAGAGTAGGATATAGGTGACATCATGAGGGGGGTATGTATGAAAGAATCGAATCTCATTGGAGCAGAGTGGCATGTGTTAGCTGTCAGTTGCTCATCACTGGAAGAGGTGTGTCAGTAGGTATCCTAGCTAAAGTCAAGAAATAGAAGGTGCACACTATGTCTGCCCCCCTGAGGGAATGGAAAGGGAAAAGGAAGCACAACAAACAGTAGGAAGTTAACCAGGGAGAGTCAGCAGAGCTAGCAGGTGGAAATAATCAGAAACAGGCAATCACACAGGCAGTACACAAACCCAGCCCAGCCCAGCCCAGCACTTAAAACTCTGAAAATAGCCCATTATGTTTCTGTCAAGAGACATTGCAACACTGGAGTTAACTAAGAGAAGTGAATACTTAAAAAGATTAGCTGACAAAAAAAATGTTAGTGGCTGCAGTTGCAAGCAGTGTCTACTGTTATTAATATCAGTATTCATTGTGTAATACCCCACCTCTATACATGACGGCAATACTTTCTAGAGGGAGTGAGACTGACACAGCTAACATACATTGCACAATCATGAACTTGCATATAACATATTTAAGAGCTATGGCGTCTGCTCCACTCAGATATGCTAGTGTTTGTAGTGCCCTGATACTGTGTGTGGTTTGTAAAGTGCCTCTGTAACGTTATTGATTGCTAGAATGACTGCTTCTCTTATCACTATCATGTAATGCAATTCCACAACACTGGCTGTTAAGGATTCACAGAACAGGCTTTGTCTAATGGCTTTTCTATTATTCCTTTACATTCCTTCATTGTAAGGAATGATATATTTATTACAACATCAAATCATTTTATGTCTGCTGTGGCTTAGTAATAATTCATGCAATCTAGTGTATTCAAGGTCTCGGGTTCGAGACTGACAGGGGTGTTTTATTTTGCAGATGAGCAGACTACAAGCCTTTTAGCTACAGGTAAAACACTGAATAAACCAACTATGGTAGTGGAAGTCAGTCAGCAACATTCTGAAAGGTTACACTGGGCATGCTCACACACATAGGCCATGCCAGAGTATAGCAATGGTCCATACCTATCAGGCAGTTACAGGTGTCAACCCAGGAACCATACACTATCCAGCAATCTGGCCTGTGCACAAAGCTATATGACAATAGACACATATACAATATAGTCGAACCCTGTCATAATCACATCTTTGCTGCAGATACCTAAGTTGTTCATAGAAAGTGGGGAAACGAAGATGATAAACACCTGCAAAGGGTATCATCAATAAACAGGTGTGAATCCTGAACATTATCATAGGTGCAGAGTCTGATCCTAGGCTATCTGCCCTAGGGCATGTACACACCTAGACAGAGTGTGTCTGGCATGTGCAACATGTCCAAGTTGAATACTGTGTATGTGAAAAGTAGGTCACACAAGATAGCCCATATATGTACAGTCCATTGTGCATCTGTGTAGCAGGGACACAGAAGATATCCCATGGCCAAACATACAATCATCCATACACCTGTCCAGCTGACTCACACAGAGCTATTGGACACCTTCCAACACACATGGTTCATTCCTGCAATTACTGCAGACATTACCATGACCAGTCAGAAGATATCTGCAACCTACAAATGTGGCAGGTGAAAAGGAAACACCCAGTAAAGCATATAGTCAGCCGTGTTAATGCCTGTCTTTGTAGTATGATAACATAGTTAGGTAGGGGTTTGAAACCTGCAAATGCTGTGTGTGTATGGAGGGGGGGGGTGTTGTGTATGTGTGTCACATCCTTTGAGAGGAGTAGACTGTAGACACAATGAAGGAGCTACATTTTTCTTTGGAAAGTCTGGTGATGTCAGCATCCTACAAGTATAGCAGGTGGAGACAAATGCCCAATAAAGCATATAGCGTGCCATTTTAATGCATGCCTCTGTAGTATCATAACATAGTTAGGTAGGGGTTTAAAACCTGCAAATGCTGAATGTGTGTGTGTATGGAGGGGGTGTTGTGTATGTATGTCACATCCTTTGAGAGGCGTGGCCTTTTTGTAGACTGTAGACACAATGAAGGAGCTACATTCTTCTTTGGAAAGTCTGGTGATGTCAGCATCCTACAAGTATAGCAGGTGGAGACAAATGCCCAATAAAGCATCTAGTGCGCCGTGTTAATGCCTGTCTCTGTAGTATCATAACATAGTTAGATAGGGGTTTGAAACCCGCAAATGCTGAATGTGTGTGTATGGGGGGTGTTGAGTATGTGTGTCACATCCTTTGAGAGGAGTGGCCTTTTTGTAGACACAATGAAGGAGCTACATTCTTCTTTGGAAAGTCTGGTGATGTCAGCATCCTACAAGTATAGCAGGTGGAAACAAATTCCCAATAAAGCATATAGCGTGCTGTGTTAATGCATGTCTCTGTAGTAATATAACATATGTCGATAGGAGTTTGAATCCTGTAAGCACTGACTGTGTGTGTGCAATTCTGTTTGAAAGGAGTGGCCTTTTTGAAGACTGGGAAAACACACTAAAGATGTATATTCCTCTTTGGAAAGACTGATGATGTCACCACCCTAGAAATACAGACGGAGAAGAGAAGCCACCCAATAAAGCAAATAGCACGCTGCACTAATGTGTCTGTCTCTAATGTCATAATGTACTTAGGCTGGGGTTTGAATCCTGTAAGTGCTGACTCTGTGTGTATCACTCTTGGACAATGCAGTGTGGGGTTTGCTTTTACTATGTTATGACATATTATGATTACAACAGTAAGTGCATTGCACACATCAGGTATCTGCGTGGCAAATATATATGTGTACATGTTCCCTTAATCAGTACATAGGTGTGAAGCCTGCATACTACATGAATACATTTGCTGCCATTGGCAGGTTGTGCCGCTGTTTCTCAGATCGTAGGTCACATATGTATGTATGTGACAGGGCCATCCACTGTCATGATCCACGGCCAGGATCATCTGTGCCACACACACCCATGATAGTTACTTAACAGCAGTGTGAGTGAGGGTATATTCCTGGGGTATATGTCAGACATGTTCATACACAACAATGACTGACAATAATAGACAGTCTTTATAGGTGTACAACCGCCTTGTGGATATGCATCCAGGCCTCTAATGTCTCATGTGACACACCTTGGAACTCCACAATACCTATGGATATGTGGATACCAAGGGACACATGACATAACATGAGGCTGTATGTACACATTGGTACCCAACATACATGTTGAGGGCTACCACCTATGTGGTACTGACGGGATAGTAAGTATAGTACATGTGGATGACTATGCCATAGTAGGCTTACTGCTATACAGCATGTATCAGATGACAGGCATCTGTGTATGATACCCTTGTGTAGGATATGTGTCCCTACAGTGCCCTGGTTGGCGCGGCGCGCAAATCCGCACATACACATTGCACTGGATAAAGTGCTGCTAAACTTTGGGCAACCCTATTTAGCTGGGTAAAGCACTGCTTAACTCATTCACTCCAATGGAACTCAGGAAGTTTGCACTGTAACTTCCAATGGGCAGAATCTAAGCTTTTTGATAGAATCAAATTATGTCCGTACATTTCAAACAAATATTCATATCTCTGGAACCATAGGGATTATGAAAGAAGCATAAATAGCAAACTCTTCGGAACAAATTATTTTTATAGTAGTAGTATTCTTTAGTTTCTAAGTCTTAAACTGAATTTTATAGTAAACAACTTACAATATCTCAGCAACCAGTCAAGTTACGTGCATACTGTCAGCAGCATTTTATTCATCTAGATGACAGCTTTCATATGAGGCTAAGGAGTTCTGTGTTACTGAGTTGTTGAGATAGAGAAATGTGAAAATTGTATCTATATAAATTAATATCATAAAAACAACAGTTCATATTTCTTTACCTGCACTAGACAGACACCAAATATTAATGCAGTTAAGTTTGCCATTGTGTAAGCTTTAAGATGAAATATTTTAAAACCTTGTACATACGTAGCATGGTTTTGGAATTATTAATGCAAATATGAACAAGCAATATTTGATGCCTAGAAGCGTCAGTAGGAGGTAACTGCAGATGCACCTGGAAGCGTCACTCAGATGTAATGAGTTAAATCTGGAGCCTTTAAAATATATATTTTCTTCAATAATAAATTGGCCATTTCACTGCTTTTTATAATATTTTAATCATATATGTCAGGTATTATTTCATATACTGATTTGGAACATAAAAAAAATAAGAAGGGTAGTGGTGGGACTCGAACCTTGAATGCCTACTCTTTGGGTTAACTCTCTACCATTACACAACTGTCACTTGGCAGAATCTGAATAATTAGTTCTTATATGCTATTCGTTGTCACAATTGCTAACTGTGGTTAGGCAATGGGCACACCCGCACACACACGTGCAAATATGGGCAGCCATACCTCTCAACTGTACAGATTTTCACAGAATGTCCACATTTTTGCCTTATATTTTTGGTCCATTTTTCATAAAATTGTGGCTTTCTGGCAAATTATTAAAGATTGAAGTTAGAAAATAATGACAGACATTTGAGTTTTAGACTTCATATCATACAGAACATGCATACTAATGCAAAATCTGTTATTAGATTCATAGGTTCATACCAGGCTATCTGCCCTAGGGCATTTATAAGCCTAGCCAGAGTTGTGTGGCTTTCACCACCCCTTAGGTTGAAGAATACTTACCCATTAGATTGCCGTGCCTCTGTACAGCAGTGATACAGAGATGATCCCCGGGGTAAACCTACGATCTCCCATCCACAGGTCAAGATTCCTCTTGAACAGAGCCAGCGAGGTGCTCTGTCTCACATGGACCGGGATTTTGTTCCACAGCAGAGGGAGTCTCTGGGTGATGAATCTGTCCCTCCAGCATGTCCTATTTATATCCGTGTTGAGGTTTAAGTCTCTTGCTCTTGTGGCTCTGGTGGATTTGGATTTTTTGAAGTGGAGCATGTCCATTAATTCCGTGTTGGACATGGCCTTGCATGTCAGGCACAGGTACCTCTGAGCAGACGGTGTGCGACTGAATAGAGCTGGAGTTTCTTCAGTCGGGCAGCATATGGCATATTTTTGAGACCCTTTATCCTTTTGGTGAGAAACTTTTGGGGTCTTTCCAATTGCTGCAGGTGTCGGGTAAGATACATTCTGAATGGGGCATTGTACTCAATCATTGGTCTGATAAGTGAAGAGTACAGGGGAACAATGACCTCCCTTGATCTGGATGTGAATGCCTTCATAATCAGGTGGGCAATGTAGAAGGTCCTCCTAACCACTTTGGCAATGTGAGTGTCAAAAAAAAAGTTACTGTCAACTTGGGTCCCCAGGTCCCTGATAACCTCTTCTGTGCTTAATGGATTGCCACCTATGTGGTAACTTGAGGTTACCTTGTTTTTACCAAAGGGTATGACTATACATTTTTTGGTGTTTAGCTTAAGGCCATGGCTCTGGCACCAGTTATCCGTTTCTATGAGATCTCTCTGAAGGATATCTGTGTCTGATGGATTTTCAACTATGGCGCCCAGTTTGCAGTCATCTGCAAACTTTGTCAGCCGCAATCCTCCTATGTTTGCCTGCACTTCTGAAAAGTAGATGCCGAACAAGAGGGGGCCCGGGACTGATCCCTGTGGGACACCGCTTGTGACCGGCTTGGAGTCTGACATGGCACCAGCAACTCTAACCCTATGGGTTCTGTCCTTGAGCCAGTTTGCAACCCATCTTGTGACATATGGGTTTACATTTAAGCTGGTGAGCTTTTCTATGATACCCGAGTGGGGTATTGTGTCGAAAGCTTTTGCAAGGTCAAGGTAGGCTGTGTGAACTGCCTTACCCTCATCAATGGCCTTGGTGACTGTTTCAAAAAAGTCGACCAAGTTCAAGAGGCATGATCTGCCCTTGACAAAGCCAAATTGGGTAGGATACAATGTCTGTAGGTCCCCTATGTCTTTATTTATGAGTTCCATTATGATCCTCTCCATAGCTTTGCAGACCAGGCTTGTTAAGCTTATGGGGCGGTAATTATCAGGGTCCATAGAAGCACCGCCTTTGTGGAGTGGGACCACAGTTGCCGTACACCACTCTTTGGGTACGTATCCTGTGGTAAGGCTAAGATTAAACAGCACCTTATGTGTGGGTTTAGTTCCTCATTGAGTTCGTGTAGCACACAGCCGGGGACACCATCCGGTCCCATTGATGCTGTGTTTTTAGCTTTAGAGAGCAGCTCTCACCTGGGCATTTGAGATGATTGGGAGGCTACACTCTGCTGGGATAGATATTTCTCCTTTTTGGGGGAGGGAGGGGAGAAATTTTCACTGAACCTGTCTGCCAGTATGTTTGCAATGTCTGTGGGTTCAGTGATTTTTGTATCATTTTGGACTAATTCTGAGCATATCTGGGAGTTTCCACCCAGATTTCTAACATAGCTAAAGAAGGCCTTATGATTGTCTTTTGAGTCCTTTGCGATTTTTCTCTCAAAGTTGGCCTTGGATGATTTTATGAGTGATCGTAGTTTTTTACTAGTATTGATCAGAGATGTCTTCCCTTTTAGGGATTTTGCTCTATCTTGTAGTAGCTTTCTCCTCTTGTTGTAAAGTTTGTTTATGGCTGGGGTCCACCAGATCGGGCACTTGCCTTTGGTGGAAAGGGTCTTGATTTTATTTGGGATTGCTTGATCCATGCAATCCTGGAGGTGCTCATAGAAAGCATTTGTAAGGGATTCAGCAGCATGGGTTGTGGTTTCCAATGGCTCAGGGGCCTTGAAGGATACCACACCAGTCTTAAGAAGTGTGAAGTTGGCTTTTGAGAAGTTCTTCACTGTGGTCTTTTTTGTTGGGGGTGGGGTGGGATGTGGATCTCCAGTGAGATTAGTTTATGGTCTGATCTCACCAATGAGGGATATACTTCCGGTGTGGAGCATTTTGTCCCCATGTTTGTGATGTTCAGGTCTAGTATATTTTCACCTCTTGTGGGAATGGTGACAAGTTGTTCCATAGCATTTGAGTTTATGAACTCCAGGAACCTTTGGGCTAGGGTATTGGGGCTTGAGTAATGTTCCCAGTCTATGTTTGGGTAGTTGAAGTCACCCAATATGATGGTGTTTGGAGAGACATTTATACTCTCCAGTGTCTTCAGGAAGGCTGTGTGGGGTTCCTGAGTTTGAGAGGGTGGCCTGTAACATGCTACAAACTGTAGAGCAGTTTTGCCTATGGTAAATTGCACCTGAATGGTCTCTGATGCAGTCACCAAGGCCATTGATGAGGGTAAGGCAGTTCACACAGCCTACCTTGACCTTGCAAAAGCTTTCGACACAATACCCCACTCGGGTATCATAGAAAAGCTCACCAGCTTAAATGTAAACCCATATGTCACAAGATGGGTTGCAAACTGGCTCAAGGACAGAACCCACAAGGGTTAGAGTTGCTGGTGCCTTTATCCTTTTGGTGAGGAACTTTTGGGGTATTTCCAATTGCTGCAGGTGTCGGGTAAGATACATTCCGAATGGGGCATTGTACTCAATCATTGGTCTGATAAGTGAAGAGTACAGGGGAACAATGACCTCCCTTGATCTGGATGTGAATCCCTTCATAATCAGGTGGGCAATGTAGAAGGTCCTCCTAACCACTTTGGCAATGTGAGTGTCAAAAAAAAAGTTACTGTCAACTTGGGTCCCCAGGTCCCTGATAACCTCTTCTGTGCTTAATGGATTGCCACCTATGTGGTAACTTGAGGTTACCTTGTTTTTACCAAAGGGTATGACTATACATTTTTTGGTGTTTAGCTTAAGGCCATGGCTCTGGCACCAGTTATCCGTTTCTATGAGATCTCTCTGAAGGATATCTGTGTCTGATGGATTTTCAACTATGGCGCCCAGTTTGCAGTCATCTGCAAACTTTGTCAGCCGCAATCCTCCTATGTTTGCCTGCACTTCTGAAAAGTAGATGCCGAACAAGAGGGGGCCCGGGACTGATCCCTGTGGGACACCGCTTGTGACCGGCTTGGAGTCTGACATGGCACCAGCAACTCTAACCCTATGGGTTCTGTCCTTGAGCCAGTTTGCAACCCATCTTGTGACATATGGGTTTACATTTAAGCTGGTGAGCTTTTCTATGATACCCGAGTGGGGTATTGTGTCGAAAGTTTTGCAAGGTCAAGGTAGGCTGTGTGAACTGCCTTACCCTCATCAATGGCCTTGGTGACTGTTTCAAAAAAGTCGACCAAGTTCAAGAGGCATGATCTGCCCTTGACAAAGCCAAATTGGGTAGGATCCAATGTCTGTAGGTCCCCTATGTCTTTATTTATGAGTTCCATTATGATCCTCTCCATAGCTTTGCAGACCAGGCTTGTTAAGCTTATGGGGCGGTAATTATCAGGGTCCATAGAAGCACCGCCTTTGTGGAGTGGGACCACAGTTGCCGTACACCACTCTTTGGGTACGTATCCTGTGGTAAGGCTAAGATTAAACAGCACCTTATGTGTGGGTTTAGTTCCTCATTGAGTTCGTGTAGCACACAGCCGGGGACACCATCCGGTCCCATTGATGCTGTGTTTTTAGCTTTAGAGAGAGCAGCTCTCACCTGGGCATTTGAGATGATTGGGAGGCTACACTCTGCTGGGATAGATATTTCTCCTTTTGCGAGGGAGGGAGGGAGAAATTTTCACTGAACCTGTCTGCCAGTATGTTTGCAATGTCTGTGGGTTCAGTGATTTTGTATCATTTTGGACTAATTCTGAGCATATCTGGGAGTTTCCACCCAGATTTCTAACATAGCTAAAGAAGGCCTTATGATTGTCTTTTGAGTCCTTTGCGATTTTTCTCTCAAAGTTGGCCTTGGATGATTTTATGAGTGATCGTAGTTTTTTACTAGTATTGATCAGAGATGTCTTCCCTTTTAGGGATTTTGCTCTATCTTGTAGTAGCTTTCTCCTCTTGTTGTAAAGTTTGTTTATGGCTGGGGTCCACCAGATCGGGCACTTGCCTTTGGTGGAAAGGGTCTTGATTTTATTTGGGATTGCTTGATCCATGCAATCCTGGAGGTGCTCATAGAAAGCATTTGTAAGGGATTCAGCAGCATGGGTTGTGGTTTCCAATGGCTCAGGGGCCTTGAAGGATACCACACCAGTCTTAAGTGTGAAGTTGGCTTTTGAGAAGTTCTTCACTATGGTCTTTTTTGTTGGGGGTGGGGTGGGATGTGGATCTCCAGTGAGATTAGTTTATGGTCTGATCTCACCAATGAGGGATATACTTCCGGTGTGGAGCATTTTGTCCCCATGTTTGTGATGTTCAGGTCTAGTATATTTTCACCTCTTGTGGGAATGGTGACAAGTTGTTCCATAGCATTTGAGTTTATGAACTCCAGGAACCTTTGGGCTAGGGTATTGGGGCTTGAGTAATGTTCCCAGTCTATGTTTGGGTAGTTGAAGTCACCCAATATGATGGTGTTTGGAGAGACATTTATACTCTCCAGTGTCTTCAGGAAGGCTGTGTGGGGTTCCTGAGTTTGAGAGGGTGGCCTGTAACATGCTACAAACTGTAGAGCAGTTTTGCCTATGGTAAATTGCACCTGAATGGTCTCTGATGCAGTCACCAAGGCCATTGATGAGGGTAAGGCAGTTCACACAGCCTACCTTGACCTTGCAAAAGCTTTCGACACAATACCCCACTCGGGTATCATAGAAAAGCTCACCAGCTTAAATGTAAACCCATATGTCACAAGATGGGTTGCAAACTGGCTCAAGGACAGAACCCACAAGGGTTAGAGTTGCTGGTGCCTTTATCCTTTTGGTGAGGAACTTTTGGGGTATTTCCAATTGCTGCAGGTGTCGGGTAAGATACATTCCGAATGGGGCATTGTACTCAATCATTGGTCTGATAAGTGAAGAGTACAGGGGAACAATGACCTCCCTTGATCTGGATGTGAATCCCTTCATAATCAGGTGGGCAATGTAGAAGGTCCTCCTAACCACTTTGGCAATGTGAGTGTCAAAAGAAAGGTTACTGTCAACTTGGGTACCCAGGTCCCTGATAACCTCTTCTGTGCTTAATGGATTGCCACCTATGTGGTAACTTGGGGTTATCTTGTTTTTACCAAAGGGTATGACTATACATTTTTTGGCATTTAGCTTAAGGCCATGACTCTAGCACCAGTTATCTGTTTCTATGAGACCTCTCTGAAGGATATCTGTGTCTGATGGATTTTCAACTATGGCACCCAGTTTGCAGTCATCTACAAACTTCGTCAGCCACAATCCTCCTATGTTTGCCTGCACTTCTGAAAAGTAGATGCCGAACAAGAGGGGGCCCAGGACTGATCCCTGTGGGACACCGCTTGTGACCGGCTTGGAGTCTGACATGGCACCAGCAACTCTAACCCTGTGGGTTCTGTCCTTGAGCCAGTTTGCAACCCATCTTGTGACATATGGGTTTACATTTAAGCTGGTGAGCTTTTCTATGATACCCAAGTGGGGTATTGTGTCGAAAGCTTTTGCAAGGTCAAGGTAGGCTGTGTGAACTGCCTTACCCTCATCAATGGCCTTGGTGACTGTTTCAAAAAAGTCGACCAAGTTCAAGAGGCATGATCTGCCCTTGACAAAGCCGAATTGGGTAGGATCCAATGTCTGTAGGTCCCCTATGTCTTTATTTATGAGTTCCATTATGATCCTCTCCATAGCTTTGCAGACCAGGCTTGTTAAGCTTATGGGGCGGTAATTACCAGGGTCCGTAGAAGCACCGCCTTTGTGGAGTGGGACCACAGTTGCCGTACGCCACTCTTTGGGTACATATCCTGTGGTAAGGCTAAGATTAAACAGCAGCCTTATTCTATCAACTTTCTAATTTGTAAGAGCAATATTTAAAACATGTCCCTATTTGTACCCGTTTTTTAATGGCTTTGTCCAGATTTCTTATTCTAAGAGGTTGAGAGGTACGCAGGCAGCTATATCATGGATTAAAAATAAAAAATTAATATTTTACGTTTTATAACTTTGATTGGGGTTTCCAGTGTCAGGGAGTGTGCTGTTCGTTGCAAGTACATTTGAGCAACCTTGCTCTTGTGTGCTGACATTGTGCTTTGTAACAGCTTGCAGGGGTGTGACCATTTAGACTGCTCAGCAGTCGGACACGCCCCTGCTTTCATACTCAGTCTGTGTAAGTGTTACTGATGAGTCAGCGTGCCCTCATGAATATTCATGGCTCGCTGACGTCATACTGTTCAACTGCAGCCTCCGTGTAAGACTTATTAAGTCTTACACGGAGGATTCGTGAATCCTGCCCTTGATGTTTAAAGACTTTGTTAATTTAGCAAACGTTGTTTGAAAAAAGAACTGCAAACCATTTGTTATAGAACTCATAACATTACACATAAAAAAATAGCATGGCAAACCTTTTGAACAAATATTGATAACTTCTCATGGATAAAATTATTGTTTATCATGGATGAATGTAAATAGTTTGTTATTGTTTTATTGTATTTGTTATATGTACATTTGTGTATGTTTATAATGAAAACAAAATAAAAATGTTTTTGGAAAAATAAAGAAAAGTCATGCTACAAATGTGATGTAGTTCATTTGAGAAAGCATGATGTAAAAATTGTATTTCCAAAACTGGGTTTTGCTTGGGGATAATATAAATTTTAGTAGCCCTCTGCCAGGGAAAACCCATCTCCTAAGTGGAACTTTACATAAAGGGTATTGTCACTGAGCCAATTCTACATGACAGTACACACAGTTGCACTATTTAAGCAATTTTGGATTTGAGCCCACTATGTATCGAGCTACACAATCTACAGAATACAGTATTATCTGCAAGTGCCACAGCAGAAGACTGACTTTTATATTGAGAGAGTGCACTTAGGAAAGGATGACCTCATCAGTGTGTTGCAGAGAAGATTTTTGTGGTAAAAGTAGAATAAAGTGCAGAGGTACCTATGTCCTAAGTTAAAGTTATTTTGTGAATAGAAGTGGACTCAGCACATCTGTTGTTGAAGCTTTACGTACCTGACATTAGCACCATATACACAAAAGTTCACTACTGTCAGATTTGAACCACCTACCTTACTAGTTACACAATCCAGACTATGCAGAATGAATCATAAGCACCAAAGGAGATGTCTGACTCTTAAAGTGGAGAGACTGCACTTTTGGCAGGATTACTACATCAGTGTGTTTCAGAGAAGATGTTTGTGTTAAAAGTGGGACAAAGTGCGGAGGAAGTGGTCTCCAAAGTTAAAGTTTATTCCTGAGTGTAAGTGGACCCAGCACATCTGCTGTTGAAGCTTTACTAACCTGATATTATCACAACACATAGGTTTATTACTGTCAAATTTTAACTGTATACCTAACTAATAAAACCAATGTAGAGAACACAGTATGAATTGCAAGTGCACAGGAGAACTCTGACTTTAAAGATGTGAAAATTACATTTAGTATTAAAACATTGCTATTTGGAATATCAGCTCCTTGCATCACAGGTTTTGGGAATGCATGTTTCTGGACAGACGAATGTAACAGCATTCTGCTTGTCCCATGTAATTACATATTTCTCTGATAACATCTACATACTGTGATTTATGTACATTGTGTTACTGTGAGCGACATATACTTGTTTCACAGTTTGGGGTGTCAGTAACAATCAAGCATTCTTAATAATTCATGCCAGGATGAATGCATACAGATAGTAACCATCGATTGTGCAGTGTGCACAATGTGTATTGACAATGCAAAGAGACACTTCCTAAATATGACAGTACACTTCTGAATAACAGTGAAGGATAATGTGTGAAAAGGTTACATGCCATTGTAACAAAGTAGAAGTGTAGATGTTGAAGTGCAGGCATAAATTAACAGACTGAAATTAAATGAGTCAACATCACTCTGAAATCTAGACAACTTGGTTTCAAAATTCTGTTAGCACCTAGATAGCTGCTACAGTATACTGACATCATTTTTTGGCTAATGTTTTTAAAACACTTTCCTTGAAGAGAACCATTGGCTCCTTTGTGCAGTGTATGGCAAAGCATTAGTGTATGTGCAATCATATCTTGAGGTGCTGAACACAGAATGGGAATTAGCAGTAGTCTATGGTGCTTTGTACTGACCTTCACATAAATACGCAGACTATACTTACAACCATGTCTGAATCTGATGGAATAAAGAACAGATATGTGTTATGGTCATGTTTCAGGTAGCATGATTTACGCATTTGTCATGACAGCTGCAGTCCTTCAATCCTTATATGTATGTATGACGCAAGTATATTATGGAACACAAGAGGGACCAAGAATGTTAGTGCTGGCAGAAAGATAGCTTACTGAAACAATATGGAATCACGGAGATTTAATTGATAAAGAAAAGCTGGGAAAGAGAATGCATTTGGAGACAGGGATACACATATAGACATACTAAAAGATTATTTTATGGTTCATTTCTGCAGATATCTGTGTTGTGGTACTCTTTGATTTGTCATCATAATTATTAAGGCAAGGTCTGTAAAAGACATTGTTCCAAATAAGGAGTGAGCACATTAATATAACTGCAGGATAACAGTATGATAATAAAATAAGTAGCCAACAATTCCACAAAAAGTAGTCATATAAAATATATAGGCACACTTTGGTAAACATCTGGATTATAACCTTAACAGTACTCCAAAATAAATCTATAGACCTGATTATTATCTAACCATGCCATGTAAAACTCAAACTTCACAAATTTCAAAGCTGACAACAAATATTGAAGCAAAGGAGAGTGTTTATATTAGCCTTCATTGCGCTCATGGTAATTGTAGAATCCCATAACATGTACATTACATCCAGTAGCATAATACATATGCAACTGCAAAAAGTGATGATACAGAAGTAGGAACAGACAGTGATATTGAGACAGGGATAGAGACAGGCAAAGAATGGCATATTTTTCTGAGCCATTTTTTAACATCTTTGTGGTGTGTTACTGTTATGTTTTTCATGATAAGTAGTATATCATGTTATGTACAATCAAGTGTTTCCAATAGGGAGCAAGAAGGAGTCAAAACGTAGAAACATGACTGATACATAATCAGGATAATGATGGGTTACTAAGATATGTAGACAACAATTACACACACACACACACACACACACACACACACACACACACACACACACACACATAATAGTAATATAAATAAAGCACTAAATATGACTTTCACATATTTCTGGACTGGAACCCTTATCACTATGCCAAAAGCATTTTATAGATATGTGAATTATGTCAACACATCACACTGGAAATGTTACTTCATGGGTCTACTTCTCCTGTTTGAAGACACAGTTTACCGACTACGAGATAGCCCACTCTACTTTAGTGAAAGTGAATTTAAACGAAAATACACTTTCACAAAGAACACTACATGAAAATATAAAAACAAAAAAACAAATACAGCAAACACATTTTTGAAGGGGGCAAGCCTCCCCTGCACCCTCTCACCCCCACTACTTATATATACTAACTCTGAGATCACTCTACAGTGGGGAAAAGGGCATATTTCCTTATCCCCACTGTACCAGGATCTATAACAACAAATTCTCTCAACATTAAAGGTTCCCCTCCCATACACCAGTTATAAATCAATGCACCTCCACTACCACAAGATCCCAGAACTTCTGACCATCTTTCGCTGAAGTGTTCTTTGCGAAAGTGCATTTTCATTTAAATGCACTTTCGCTGAAGTGGAGTTGGCTATCTCATATTCGGCAAACTGTGTTTTTGAACAGGAGAAGTAAACCCTACTTCATTATCTTACTTATTTAATGGAACAGTCACAAAACAATGAGGCAAGGGAGAATGCAGGTGTCAGCATTCACCACAGTAATGAAAACTGTAACATTACATAAGGTTTACATTACAGCTAGCAGCATAATAAATGATCCAATGCAGAACAGAGATGTGTTAAGTTAATCATTGGGATTCAATAAACTCCATGTAGGCTTCCCGCAAAGCCTACATGGAGTTTATGTGTTCGCGCTGTGAGCAGCAATGCTAGTTGCATATGCATGCTGCACACCTCGTTGAAATATAAGCAAGTGCAGTTTCATGGATGGCAACAGTGTTGCCAGCCAGGAAACCAGCTAACCGATATGAATAGCACATTTGTTTGCAGTAGAGCAAAATAGGTTAGTGGGATTGTGCAAAATGCCACAATGACTACCAGGGTTTATTATATAATAAATGTATATGGTCCAAACACAGTACAGGACAGTATATTCAGTGCAGAGTATTGTGGATTCCTATTCCAAGCATTTTGTACAAGTTGTGTGAATGATCTGTAAGAGTACATGGACTGCCATTTAAAATAAACAGTCAGGGGAAGTGTGTGTATTGAATAGAGACACATAGATGAATAGTAGGAATGAACACAGGGAAAGAGGACAGGCGAAACATCATAATGTACAGCAGATGAGGGCATGTAAATGGAAAGCTATAGCAGGAACACTAAGCACATATCAACATTGTACAGTACAGATTGCACGTGAAAATGTATATTGTGTAGCTGTCAGACAAGGTGACATAACAATGGACAAGATGTCTTCGTGAGATAAGCATCCTGATTTAAACAATGGAGAGGATATCTATAAGGAATGATATATACAATCAGGGCTGGGTGCATATTGTGAAGCTATACAAATTGATTTGCCTGAATATGAGTATAATGTCAGCATAGGTGTCCACCAAGTGGGACATAGTTACAGGCTCATGGACAACAGTAAATGAAGCACACACAATCATGGATGATATCAGTATAATACAACCATTAATCCCATGCCGCTGACACAACATATATGATTCTGAGTGATCATAGATGGTTCTGCATAAACAGACATACAACTGATATGACATGTCAACAATCTATGAGGGTAATCAAACACACCTTCCTGACACTAACACCTGCTGGAGGTATTAGGAGGGACACTGCTATACTTGTATGTGGCATTATGATCACTACAGGCTAGTTAACTGGTGTGCATGGCATACACACACACACACACACACACACACACACACACACCTCCCAGTTGACTGTAATGAGAAAATAATTCCTACCTAAGTACAAAGACTGGAGAACACAGTACTTTATGCAAGCACCATGGCACAAGTCTGATTTTTATAAGGCTGCAGGATGAGTTACAGTGGATGACATCAGCACTGGATGTTGAAGTGAAGATGTTTGGAGACCAGCATGAAATGGATGTGTAGGCATGTGCAAGTGTCAAGATATTTCAAGTTCTGCATGTTACCAGATTGGTGAGTGTGCAATGTGTATTATGTGGTGGTTGTGTTCCAACATGCAGGCATACTTTCTAGGATCATAGGAAGTTACTAGGCTATTGGCCCTGGGGCCTTTATGAGCCTAGTCAAGAATTTAGTCCATGTTCCAACAAGTCAGCACCCTATGCCACTGTCCAGCAGGGACACAGGTGGAATCCCTGGGGTGTATTTCCACAAAAGGGGGAGTTCTTGGGACACAAATCTGTCTGACAACAAGTCCTATTGTTGTCAGAGACCAGGTTGAGGTCACACGTGTAGGTTACTTGAGTAGAGCTTGACTTGCGGATATCTACAAGTCACATCAGGGCAGTGTCTGAGACTGCTTTGTATGCCAGACAGAGGTCACCTCTAAGGAGTCCGTAGGAGACTGAGTAGAGGGACAGGGCTTTTAGCATATCTGTGCAGGGTAGATGTTTGAGACCCTGGATTCGAAAAGGGAATTATACTCAATAATGGGTCTTATAACAGAAGAATACAGGGGTGTTATAACCACCTTGTCCCTGGATGAAATACCGTTACTAATGAGGTGGGCCATGTAGAAAGCTTTCCATACAATAGATGTACTATGGTGATCAAGAGTTAGATTGCTATCAACATGGGTGCCCAAGTCTCTCACGTGCTTAGTATGTTATCAATGTGATAATTTATGGGGACGTCACTCTCCCTAAAAGGGATGATGATGCATTTTTTGGAATTCAGTTTGAGGCCATGTTTCTGGCACCAATCATTTGTTTGGGTGAGACCCTCTTGGTGGATGTCCACATCATTAGGGGAATTGATGGCAGCACCCAGCTTGCAGTCATCTACAACTTGGTCAGCCATAGCCCACTAGATTTGGCCTTCATGTCCAAGAAGTATATTCAAACAGCAGAGGACCCAAGAAAGATCCCTGGAGTACACAGCTTATTATGGGTCTACTACTTGAGGTGGCTTCCCCTATTTTGACTAAGTGTGTTCTATCAGTGACCCATTTTGTTACCCGTCTGGTAACATATGGATTGATGCCTAGTTCAGAGAGTTTATCTATTATACCTGAATGGGGAATAGTATCAAAGGCTTTGGCCAGGTCAAGATAGGTGGTGTGCACCATCTTCCCCTCGTCTATGGCCTTGGTGACTGTCTCAAAGAAGTCGACCACATTTAACAGGCATGACTTCCCCTTAACAAAACCAAACTGTGTGGGATCAAGTGTCTGGAGGTTGCCAATGTCCTTGTTAATTAGGTCCATGATAATCCGCTTCATGGCCTTGCAGATCAGGCTAGTTAGGCTGATGGGTCTATAATTTCCTGGATCAGTGGACACTCCACCTTTGTGCAATGGGATGATAGTAGCTGTCCTCCACTCAGCTGGGATGATGCCGGTACTCAGGCTTTGGTTGAATAGGATTCCTAACGGTGCTGCCTGAGTTCATGTAGGATGCAGTCTGGGATGTTAATGAGTCCCATGGAGGCTGTATTTTTGCCTTTGAGAGGGCAGTGATGACTTGCTCCCTAGAGATAAGGGGAGGGGGGGCAGGTACTGGGGATGTCCTGTTTTACTGATGGGGGGACAGAGGAGTGAAGTTTCCATTGAAACTGTCTGCCAGCAGGTTGGCTATATCTAGAGCATTTGTGTATGTGGTGTCCTTGACCACCAGTTCTGAGCAAATCTGGGTCCATCCCTTGAGATTCTGGACATATGTGAAGAAGGCCTTATGACTGTTTTTAGTAGATGTGGCCTGTTTGGCATCAAAGTTTGCTTTAGAGGATTTCACTAGTGTTCTTATTTTCTTGTTCAGGCTAAGGAGAGATTGCTTCCAATTAGGCACCTGCTCCTTCCTGGTTCTGTACAGCAATTTTTCCTTTTATTATAGACTTTATTTATTGCAGATGTCCACCAGATAGGTTTAATCTTCCTTGAGGAGGATGATTTAATTCTGTCTGGTATTCTTGATTCCATGCAGCTATATAAATACTCATATAGTACTTTGGTGTAGGTTTGGAGATATATGCCAGTTCCTATGGAGGGGGAGGTGTGAAGCTGTTTATACCTTCCCTTAGGAGGTTGTAATCAGCTTTGGAGACTTTTTGTGTTTGACCCTACCTGGGGGGGGGGGGTCAGGGGAGATGGTGACTTTGAAAGTGACTGCTTTTTGGTCAGATCTTACCAGGGATGATGACACTGTAGGGATGTTGGAGTGGTTACTCATGTTGGTTAATAACAAGTCCAAGATATTTTTACCTTTTGTGTGGATGTCAACCAACTGGTCCAAGGCATTTGCATTGATGAAATATAGGAATCTCTGAGCATTTGTGTTTTGGCATGAGTATTTCTTCCAGTCTATGGTTAGATAGTTAAAGTTACTCAAGATCAGGGTAAAGGGCTGAATCTTGATAGATTTGAAGAGGTCCAGATAGCTGGAGTGAGCATCTTGAGTCAGAGTTGGAGGCCTATAGCTAGCTATGATTTGAATATGGGTCTTGTCAATTGTTAACTGCACCTGAAGTGTTTCCTGTGCATCATACTGTTTGACCAGCCTAGAGGTGTATATATCTTATATATATATATATCTTGCAACTCCACCTCCTTTCATTTTGCTGCCCACAGTTTGGGGTCTGAATGAATGATAAGATGAGTAACCAGCTTTACAAACTATATGTAAACAGGTGACCGCATTATTACAAGTATTTGAAAATCTGAATGTGTATTGTCATTCTAATGATGTGCATGGTATATCACACATTTCTTATTAATTTATGTAGTGTAGTTGATGTATTTGTGAACAAGTACTGAGAGACCAGGGTTGCAGTGCATAGGGGAGGTAACACATGGCTGCATTGTAAATATGCAGCATATTCTTAGATAGGGCCTTCATCTGTTATGTTTCCACATGTAGTTTCATGGCATGAAGACTAAATGGACAATAAACAGAGGTAATACATGCTATTATTTACTTTGCATATTGTAACAGCAAGCAGCTGGTTTGCAGAATGTCTGGCAAACTGTGCATGCAAGATACACATTTCTACTGCTTTCTCTGTTTGCTCATAGTTATGCAGTATGCAAATACAAGGCTCCTTACTAAATTATGAGAGTTAGTATTGAGTGTATGAAATACACCTATTGCTTAGCTGACTCTGGGGCATCAGGTTTAAATGCATTGACACAGTCCTTTTTTCAGCCCAGATGATAGAGGGTTCAAATCCAGGTGTATGCAATACTTTTAAATAAGTTTTGATAATGCAATAAAATTTTACTTTATTCAACCCTCACCATGTGTTACTGTGTGTCCACATAGTGCAGCATGTTTAAGAAGTGATAAATGCACCACAGAGAGTTGCTCACTGTCCTTTGGTATTGGTGCTCAGTGCCAAACTCTCTGCAAACATAGATGACAAAAAGTGAAGGGATCCATTTTTTTTGGTACATGTGTGTGCTGTGTGTGTGATTCTATTTTTTGACCAGATTATAGGTTTTAAAATGGGGTAGATAGGAAAGTGATGAAATGGGGAAGAAGCAGGGGAAGGGCAAAGGGAAAGCAATATAGGTGTTAGATTAGGGACTTCCATTTTAAAGTAGTTATTAGGCATTAGACAGACTAAAAGGTAAAATGTGTTTCATTTAAAAGTCAGTTAAGCAGAAGGGAAGAATAACCTTGCTGGTTAAGCATGAGAGATAACTGTTCCCAAGGAAAAGCTAGACTGTTTGTTTTCTGTTTTCTTTCTCAAGGGAATAATCAGAGATGTTAGATAATGGGACAGCTAGACCCCTAAAAGACTGTCAAACAAGATAAGGCCTGAGAACCAAGGCTAAAGAGGAGTGTAAAGCATTACAGGGTTTTGAAAATATACATGAGATACAATTTAGGAAGTCAGTCAGTTAGTTTGTTTGACCTGACATTACAGAGAAGATTAAGCTACAATACAGGAACTTGAGCCTGAGTACAGAAGACAGTTCAAATACATCATTCAGGATAATCAGAATAATGTGCAGAAACTTTGGATATATTTAGCAGCACTGTTATTACGAAACAGCATTCCAGCATTTCTACAGACTGTTATTGTTTATCAGCACTGTTAATGAAGATAGTATTCAGATATTGTGAACATCCAATAAAGCCTTATTAAATGAACTACAGTGTTTGGAGAATTCATTCTGAAAAGTAGTACCAAGACTTGGCCCATAAAGGAGAGACTGGCACCTGTTCAGCATGAGTTTGGGTAATTAACAGATAGACTTTTTTTAGTCTTATTTCAGTTGTTTCCAGTTAATTACAGTATACTACAGTCTTATCAATTCTTACAATGGTGAGCCACTATGAATGGGATAAAACAGTTAAAGTGAGTCCCAAAACCCCATAGTAACCTTGCATCAGCAGTCACAGTATGTGTGTTCTATAGAAAATCTAGAGAATAGCAGTGTTTCATTCAACTACATGTGTTCTACAGAGTGAGTATTCCAAGCAGCCTTATCAGCAACATTTTGCAGAAAGTAGACACAGCACCAGTGTTTACTTCAGGAAAAAGCCTCAAAGAACTTCAGTAGACCAGCACTAAATCAACAAACTTCAACAGTGCTACTTCAGAACATAAAATACATTATCCAGTTAACAGCTATCTCCACAAACTTTCAAGTTTCCAGTGTAAAGTCACACAGCCATGAAGCAAGGAAAATGTAAAAAAGCTATATACAACAGGGCACATTCTTCCAGGATCATAAAGTTATGTAAGACTCTATATGCACTTTTTAGTTAACATCTCAAAAAGTTTAAATTCATCAATAAAAGTAATTTGCATGCCTGTTGTATAAACATGTCAGGTAATGCTTCTACAGTTAGAATATCCATAAATCTTAGGTTTAAATTTAAAACATGGGTAAAACAGTCTAGAAATGATCTTTTAAAGTTAAAGGTTATTAGTTCAGGAATGTTAAATATGTCTAAAGCCAAAAATATTAACTCACAGAAGCAGACTATAGGAAAGCATTTACATAACGAGTCAGCTTCTCTCAGTACAGTTTCAGACCTAAATGTAATGCTTCAGCACATACAATTAAACAAACAGGGTTGAGTTGTAGTAATGATCAGAATGTAATAAATTATTTTTTACATGTAATTAAAAATACAGAATTATGTTGCAGTATTACACATACAGATGTCAACACAGTTAACATACACAACATGCAGCCAATGTCTCAATTTCACATTATTTCACATATTTTTTGTTTTCAGAAACAAGGGCAAATATTGCATTGAGGGGGGATAAGATCAATCAGAGTGCAGATTTTGATAAAGTACATTCCAGTATAACTGAAAAACAGACTTCAGCACAAAGTAAAATTGCTACCATTTCAGAGCAAAATAAAGAAAAAATGCATTCCATAGCTATCTATAAAGGGCACAGCAATCTAGCACCAAACCAGGGCATTAACCTGTCATTGTTTAAGGATAAAATAAATAATATTTCATGGTTTACAGACAAATCAACTTCAGCTACACATAGATCTTTATTAGAGGGCACAAATGCAGTTTTGTCAGGATTTAAAGGGTCAAAGATTACAGCAGCTAACAATTCAAAGTGTAACAGCTCTGTACTAGGTATAAACATGTCATTAGAGTTATATGCTGTTTTAGACTTCAGTGACAAGATTTGTGCAAATGTACAGATTTTAAGGAATTGGTTACAACAGAAACATGCAGATTTATGGGTTAAAGATAAAATAAATTTCAGTCCAGCTGACATAGCTGATGTGCTCTGAAAGACATAGTTGGTGTTGCCAGTTAGAAAAAAGGGTAACCATATACATCTATGTCTTATAAATTATATCAGAAATGACAGTCAAGTTAATTCACAGAATAAAGAGTTTACAGTTACAGATTTGGCAATTTTTTTGTGTTATTGTGTTGTTTAGCAGTCAGTTAAGAGCTTTATATTAAAGGGTTGCAATGCATAAACAATATCTTAATATAGACAGATACAAAATAATTATTTTCTACTTTACAGAATGTAAAATTTAAGGTCAATGCTACATTGTAAAAGTGACAATACAGTTAAGAGTTCAGATCCTATGCATAAAAAGAGTACATTATCTAATCATTTTGAGACTGTATATATTTCAAACAGAAATGGCAATTTACCAGGTACATCTGATTAGATTACAGCCAGCTTAGCAAGCTGAATTAAAGACAATACTGTATGCCATAATGCAGTATGGTAAAGATCAATTTAATACATTTACAGTTTTACTATTTATCCAGAAAAATTGTAGACATCATCATCATCATCATCAGCCCCCT
Source organism: Protopterus annectens (assembly GCF_019279795.1). Classification (NCBI taxonomy): domain Eukaryota; kingdom Metazoa; phylum Chordata; order Ceratodontiformes; family Protopteridae; genus Protopterus; species Protopterus annectens. The sequence goes on from NC_056734.1 coordinate 872,315,701, forward strand.
TTTTTTCTCATTTTTCTACATAGGGTCGGGGTATCATGTTAACTGTTGCCAAATCTCTCTATTCAGTGCCATACTCCTGCCTTTTTCAACACTCATGCCTGACTGTCACAGGTCTTCTTTCACACAATCCAGCCACCTCTTTGCTGGACATCCTTGATTCCTCTTACCTTCTTCCTGTCTGTCCCAAATCTTCCTCACCAGATTGTCTACCGCTGTTCTACACATGTGCCAAAACCACTGTAATCTGTTCTTTTTGATCTTTTCTGCAATTGGAGCTACTTTAGCTTCTGCTCTTATGTCCTCAATTCTTTATCTGTCCCACAGTGTGCATCCTATCACCTTTCTCAGGCACTTCATTTCCATTACGTCTAGCTTCTTCAACTGTTGTGCCTTTACTGCCCAGGTTTCTGTATCATACAGTAGTACTGGTTGCACCACTGTCTTGTACACCTTTTTTCAGCTTCTTTGGCATTCTTTTGTCATAGTCTACACCTGATACTCTATGCCAGTTGGCTGCAGCCCCTCTGATTCTGATTCTATCTTTGACCTCTTCATTCAGACTACCCTTCTCCTCAACTACTCCTCCCAGATACTTGAAGCTGTTTACCTGTTCCACTATCGTCCCTTCTATCTCTATTCTCAGCTTCAAAATTATATATAGTAATGATAAATTCTTGCAGCATTAAGTAGTACTGAAAAGTTAAATGATGTCAAGTAAAGAAATGGTTATGATGAGACAATGGGTGGAGTTTCACTAGCAGAATACTATGTTAAAATTTGAGAGTCACAAGAGTAAATGTAAAAAGTTCCACAGTTAAAATTAATTTTATATAGGTGCAGAAATGTACAATGTAACATTATACTTTAGTTTCATTTGAGGATATCAGTTTGTTTACAGACTTGCAAGAGTTTATTAGTAACAAATGTTTATTTCATGCGGAAAAATGTAAATAAAGTCAACACAATAAGCAATGCTATCAGTTTGTAATTATTAAAGCTGCAAATGTTTATTTCATGTAGAAAAATATAAATAATGTCAGGGAAATAAGCAATGTTATCAGTTTATAATTATTAAAGATGCAAATGTTACTTTAAGGACCTGATACTAAATACAAACAAGAACTTTAGCCACCTAGCCTTGCACAAGAAATTAAAAGAAGAGGTTTAAAAGGCCTAATTATAAAAATAATGCTTCAACATTAAAGCAGGCCTTCCTTTACCTCATCAGTGACTGGGACAATGCAGAATAAAATTTGACAAGAGCTGTGCTGCAGAAGTTCCATGTGTTTCATAATCCAACACTAGCACTGTAGGAAATGAAAACAATTACCAGATGTCCAACCTTGAAATAAAACTGTTTATTGCTAAAAAACATCTATTACAGCACATAAAAGTTAAAAAGTTAAGTAGCATTATTAACAAATCTAAAATGAAAATTTATAGAAACAAGTTAATACAGTATATAGTAATTATGTTTCAAGACTAGTTAGAGTTGCCTCTTTAGTGTTGATTTCAATTAGTCTTCAGAGAATAGCCATCATGCTTGATAGGGTATACAATAAAAGCAAACAGTACAATGTATAAAGAATTAAATCTGTAAACAGAAAAAGTTTTTATTTGCTATAAAAAAGACACAGCATGGTACACTAAGGCACCAGCTCATAAGGTAAAAAAAACATAAACTTTTACCATTACAGCATCCAGAGAGGGAAAAATGGGCAGGGTTAACAGTTTGTAGTCTGTCTAACCTAAGAATGTGTATGGCAGTTTCTAATCAGCTTTAAAAGCCACAGAATTAAAAGATACTGGTCGGGATTCACTAATCCTCCGTGTAAGGCTAACTAAGTCTTACACGGAAACTGCAGTGTAAGGGTATGATGTCAGCATGTCATGCATATTCATGAGGGTGTGCTGACTCAACTCTAAGGCTTACATGGAGCGTGCATGAGTGCAGGGACCATGTCAGACTGCCAAGCAGTCCAAATATCCACGCCTCTGCAAGTGCCTAAACTACAAATGTCAGCAGAAATGAGCGAGTACACTCAAATGTCCACATACCCAGCACTACACTCCCCCACATTCTAAATCCCTGTACAAGTTTAAAAAGTAAAGGTTTCCTTTTTTTTTTATTATTCCTGATATAGTTGCCCATATTTGCGCGTGTATGCATGGGTTTGCCCATTGCTTAGCTACAGGTAGCAGTGTAGACATCGAAGAGGATAATAAACTATTTATATGCAAATTAAGCCAAATAGCAATAGCATAGTGGTAGAGCCTTCGCACAAAGAGAAGGCATTCCTGGTTCGATTCCCGCCACTCCCCTACCCATTTTCTGTCGGAAATGTGTGCATAAATAGAATTCCTGACATTTACCTTTTAAATCTCAGTAAAATGCATTGAAATGGCCTATGAGTTAGTGAACAATATTTAATATATATATAAAAATGTGGAATGGTCATGCATACTGATAAATGCATAAGTAATGTATCTTAAGCAATGTGAAGCACTACTAAGCAAAGTTTACTAGTAGTAAGCACAGTTAAGTACAATTGCTCATAGCTGAGCACTGCTATAACCTGCACAATAGTTTTGTTTGGAGCTGCGCTAACTAGTGCAACGTCGGGCAGCGTAGAGCAACGTCAAGCAACATTAGTCAAAGCTGAGCAAAGTCAGCTAAACACAGCCACACCTCTAAGCTGGTCTGGCCAGTAGCAAAATAAAAAGCAATGGCAGAGCTTGAACCCAGGATACTGTGCATCATAATCACAGTACTAAACCACTAAGCGATGAGAGGTTTAATTACGGACTTAATTCCAACACACTCATATATATCAGTGGAAGTTTACCCATTGCTAAGCAGGTTTTCTCTTAGCTGAGAATTTTCAAAACCAGCCAATCACAAATAAGTGCAAGAAATGAGGCATATTTAAGCTCCATAGGTGGGAATAATTGCCATAACTGGTTGTATCTCCCATCTGCAGACAGTATGGCCGGTGTTGGAGAGGGCTCTCATTTTCCAGCGCAACAGTGGGGCATTGAGGAGTCAAAAGTAATGGTTTGGCTCCTCATCCATCATCATGATATAAGACTCCTGCAGGGCCAGTTTCAGGGCATGGAGTACAAAGCGGAAGCCTGGAACCATCTAGCACATGATCTCACCAGTGCCACAGGCGTCCCTCAGACTAGTAAGCAGGTCAGACACCACTTCTCAGACCTGAAGAGATGCAAGGAGGACCGACTGAACCAGTGGATACAGGAGGCCCATTCAAATGGCAAATGCCCCACTACTGAGTATGTAGCCATGGAATAAAGTATGTAAGAATTGCTATAGTAGTCAATGTTATGGATAGATATGTCTCAATATCTCTTCATTTACTTCACAGCTGCAGGTGTCCTTGCTGTGAATCAGCAAGCCTATGCAGATAGGCTGCTAAGGCTGCACCACCAGGCAGGTTAGTAATTATTCTGCATGTGTTGTCATATAAAAGAAGTGAGAGAGCCTGGAAAAGAGTGTTGTAACCCATTAATAAAGGTATAATGAGTGTTGAATAACTTCTCTGCATGTACTGTTATATAAAATAATAGAGACAGCATGAAAAGGTGTTGTAACCCATTATTAAAGGTATAATATGTCTTGAATAAAAGACCTCTGCATGCACTGATATATCAAATAAATGAGAGAGCCACTAGAAAAGTGTGTAATGTAATTAATAAAGGTATACTTCCTGTAGTGTGTCCGTGTCACTTACTTCAATATGTTGTTGTACCCTTGCATTATAGAAATAGTACTGTTGTAGTAAGCGCAGTCAACCCACACATGGTAAGCCCATATAAAGTGGATGAAGGGAGTGCCAGTAGCTGTTAAGCATATATACAGTCCTCAACTGGTAGTACATGGCCGGCATGTACAGGTTAATCTGGCACATGAGTAGCTTGTTATTCTTTTCCCCAGAAATGTCAGTGTGCTGCTAGAAATGTAGGGGGCTGTCAACATATACCTGATAATGTCACCTGAACACATACAGACATGCAGATATATAAATATAAATGAAATATATAAATATGTAGCAGTAACGTCTGCATCCAGGACAGTTTGTATGTCAGATACAGGTCAGGTATATCAAGAACTAGCAAAACCCATTTTACAATTTAACAGACATTGCCCAGTGTAATAATGCATGTAGGGGATATATAACCACAGTCAATAGGAATGTAGTGTAAACTACAAGTATATATAAGTTGTTAATGGAGGTATCTTTTTACGCCCTACTGTATGTGCATAAACAATGCAATTCCACACCTCAATGGGTATGTCTAATCTCATAACATTTGTTGGGACACATGTCCTATTATTTGATAAATATCTGCATTTACTTTGATGCATGTGCCCTGTTCACATACCACAATCCTGGTGGCCTGTTGCCACCAATCAATCATACATGCTGTTGGAATATCCACTGTTGTTCTATATATGCATGTGTTATGCTTGCTGTTCAACTTTTGGAATGCTTGTGTTTTGGGTTAATGGGAATACTACTGTATGCTGTTACAACTAAATTGGAATGCTGTTGGCTATTACTAACCCATATTGTCATTAAATCCTCCTAAACATAGAACGTATGGGAAGGCTGGTCCCAGCGGACCCACCTGTCCCACCTCAGCTGGCGATGGCACCTGGCACCAGCAGGTCCGGTGCCCAGCCCGGGACCTCCTCCTCCGTTGGTCCTGTGCCACCTTCAGGTGGAAGCACTGCAGGGGATGGGGCTCATCCCCCCATGCAAGCATGGCCAGAGGTGGATCACCTATCACCCTCTGAACGGTCCGGGCTGTGGTGTGTAGGGAGATCGAGCGTTCAGTCACTGATCCTCTATGCCAGCTCGAGGCAAGAGGTGCATGACTCACGGGTGAGCCTGCCCCTCCTATGCAGCCCCCAGCACAGCCACCCTCTGGGCTGTGAAGGCGCAGTGGTGACTGCACATGGGTGGGGAACTCAGTTCCACTGTTGCCATCTGTGGGCTCATGGGCTTGCAATTTCCAAACACCCTTCTCCGTCAATGGTGTTCACCCACCCCATGTGTCATATTCCGCCCCTGTATGTGTCTTGTTTGTCTTGTCTGTTTACCTCCCCAACCTACCTCCCCAAATATACCTGCTTCCCCTACCCCACATTCCCCTCTCACCTGAAAAAAAAAAAATGGGCAATCTGCTCCCAGAAAAAAATTATGCCCCATACATAGCTGCCCATTTTGCACACATGTCCGTTGGACACATAAACTGAAATTTAATTGGCGGTACAACATACTTCGTTGTCCTCACCCCTCTCTCAGGGGTGGAAGGTTTCAAATTTCCATCCAAATTATTAGTATATGCACAGCTGTTGCTGTTAAAGAAATGGGCAGCTATGGACCTTCCCTACACCCGTTCTGCACATCCTGAGCTGTTTTCCCTACTGTCTTTCCCTCTTTGTGCCCCTTTTTCACCGCTTTCCTATCTCCCCATTTTCTTTTCTTTCAAAGAAATGAGCACGGGGGTTAGCGGGAGTAAGCGCTGTTAAGCAGTAGTTAGCAGGTTTGTGCGAGTGTGCGCTTAGCTAAGTATTGATAAGCATCGCTCAAACCTGCGCAAACCTGCTTACAACTGCTTAAAAGTGCCTTTGTCACTCTGTATGTCAGGGCCCTTGTTCTGCTCATCAGCAAAATAAAATACTGCTGTCAGTCTCGAACCCCGGACATTGTACACACTAGACTGCATGAAGTACCACTGAGGCATGGTAAACATACAGCAAACTGGTGCTGCCATCAATATATCATGCATCAGAATGAGTGAATGTAAAGGACAAATAGGAATGCCATAACACAAATCCTGTTCTGTGGATCCTTACCAGCAGTTCTTGTGGAATTGCATTACATGACTGTGAAAAGAGAACCAGCCATACTAGCAGGAAATAATGTTACAGCAGCACTTTACAACACCCACACAGTATCATAGTAGGACAAACACTAGCATATCTGATTAGGGCAGAGGCCATACTTTGCAACTGTCACCAAATTTCAGGCATGTCCCTGATTTTGAGACAGGTTTTAGCTGTGTCCCTCTGAATCCCTCGGAAAGCTACTGACGTTAGCCAGAAAGGAGGTAAATTACACTTAATGAATAATGATAATAAGTAAGAGTTGGTCACGTTGGGCAGAAAGGTGGTGAATTACACTTAATAAATAATGATATTAAGTAAGAGATGGACACGTTAGGCAGAAATGAGGTAAATTACACTTAATGAATAATGATAATAAGTAAGAGTTGGACACGTTGGGCAGAAAGGTGGTGGATTACACTTAATGAATAATGATAATAAGTAAGAGTTGGACATGTTGGGCAGAAAGGTGGTGGATTACACTTAATGAATAATGACAATAAGTAAGAGTTGGACACCGCTTGTACTTCAGGAAATGTGTATTAATCCATATGCTCTGGTTCTCTCAAAGTCCCAATGTAATGTCTCTAATACTGAAAAGGTGTGCCTCACTTCTACCTACTTTTCCCTGAGTCTGTCCAATATGTACCTGAGTGTTTGAGAGGCCTGGCAGAGGCAGAAACACACAGGCATATCAGCTATTCTGCTGTTATACACTGTGCAAATAGCTTTGGAAGGAGTTCCAGAAGCATACCCTTATGTAGTACAACAGTGAAATACCAAGGGATGTAGCCATGTACTGGTAGCAGCCAACTGTGACAATGCCATTGTTCCAGTGTTGAAAAGACCAGTGTGGTGCACAGACAAAGAATAACAGGCTAACCTCTGGCTACCATCTTGATAGGCCCACATTTGTGAGCTACGCAGACAGACTACTTGCCTTGGTAAACTAACAGGTACACAGCAACCCTTTAAGTCCAGCAAGATACAGTTCACACATCAATACATAATGCTCTCTGTCCTTCTGCACCCCTACCCAAATGTACAATAAACCTGTGTGTTCAGGGTCTACCAAGTATATAGGTAGGCATACTCAGTACTGAAATTTGTCCAGTTTTCTTGAGCAGCGTGTGCTAATGTCAACACTAAAAAAGCAGAACCTGTTCAAAAGTGGGTAAATTAATATTCACAGTATAGCAGTTCACAAACAGTTCATGTGCCAAATGAATACATCTCAATAACTACTTTTGTATGGCAGTTAACTGTATAAGTACAAAAGTAAATACATACTCCCATGTATCTTGCGTTAGTATTTGTAGGGGTGATTAAAATTCTACACTGACAACTGTGTAGTGGAAGTGGCAACATTCAGGTCTGAGTACAACATTTAAATAACTGGCTACACCCCTAGCTTCACATATAAGAAGTATACCAACCTTCTGACTTACACAATGGTGTCCACAGCAAACAAGAATGGGCCCCACTTTGGAAAGCTGAAACGGCTAAGCCTACCTGACATAGCAATTTATAGCATTGGGTTGCTATGACAGCGAGTACTGCAATTACCACACAGCAGGCTGCATGCAATTACCAAATGGTGGCCACCAATTGGTGCAGAGGCCATCACATGCACATGTGCAGATACCTATAAAAGCAGGCTGTACCTGCTGGCCACACATGCAATCATCCCACTGCAGATGCTGAGAGAGAGACAGAGACAGAGAGAGAGAGAGCCGCACACCCCCACCCACACCAGTGGAAAAAAAAGTCTGAAATTTAGCCAAAGATACAGCAAAATGAAAACTACAAACACATACAAAGGAAAGGTATGTAACAGACATGTATTTACTGGCATGTAGTAGACGTATTTTAAGACAACTTTACATACTTTGAAACATCAATATGTGGCAGTAGTACGTATCTATGCACAGATGCCCTGCATAACTACTGCCATGGACAAATCAGGGTGTAGCTGTGTGCAGTGGGACATAACTGTGATATATGTAGCTCAGCATTAAATGTCAAACATCTGAACCATGTCATCTGTTTTCTGTACAGTAGTGTGGACAATGGCTGTTTGCTGGTATATGACATGTGTTGGTTAAACACGGTGTGTGTGATTTGTTAGGTTTGCAGTGTCCCAGACAGTGAGGCCTGCTAAAGCCACATGGGCTGAGAACACCTTCAATGCATTCAGCACAAGACTGTGCAATATCATTACATAACTGTATACCTCCCATACTTCGCATAATTGACATTCCCACCATGAAAGATGGACTGTATATGTGCCTATATGTATATCTATATGTACACCAATGGATGTTTATATGTATGTGTATATATACACACACACACACATATATATATATATATATATATATATATATATATATATATATATATATATGTATATATAGATATATATAGGGGCAGGGAGAGACAGAGTCACATTTACTGCAACAGATGCCTGGTGACAAAGCCATGGCCTCAAGCTCAATGTCTGAAATACATTCGCATCCCTTATGCTAACAACTCTGTACCCATGAACTACCACATAGGTGGTAGTTGACTTAACACCGACAGTGTGATAAGAGACCATGGGAGACAGGTGGACAGTAGTCTCACCCTCCATAATCACAGTGCCACACTAGTCATGTAATCTGTCTATGTGGCACACCTCATCACAGAAGCTGTGTCATCCTTCAAAAAAGAGGTCAGTGTTCCCCTCTACTCATCACTCACAAAACCCATTATAGAGTACAATGCCCCTTCTGGTATGTACCTCACAAGACATCTACAGCGACTGGAAAGGCCACAGACATATCTCACAAAGAGTAATACTGTCCTCAAACAGGTGCCCTATGCATACCGCCTCACCAAACCATAGCTACACTGTGTTGCATACCGGCAACCCAGAGGTGACCCCTGCCTAACATACAAAGCTATGTCACACCCAGAGCTGTTGGACATGCTCCACGTAAACAGATCACTATCCCTATGAGCTACACACTCTAGGGACCTAAACCTCGTCACCATAATAGACAGAACATGCTGGAGGCATAGATTCCTATCTCAGTGACATCCCATACTGTGGAACAAACTACCTAGCAATAGCAATCAAAGCTCCTCAGTAGCACTTGTCATGAATAGTCTTGATGATTGGATGTGAGATAGGAATTACACTCTGGCAATCACCTCTGTGGATCTGCTTGACAGGGACACAGGGAACTAAATTACTTGGGTGTCAAAGGTCAGGGTATTGTCTGGCTAGGCTTCTATAGGCCCTAGGGCCTATAGCCTATAAACTAACTATGAACCAATACACATCCACATGTACTTGTTTCAATAATTGCTATGTGAGGTTGACTAAGTGTGATGGTGAATGTGTTGGTGAATGTGTTACAGTTGTGTATATGTGGGATAGCTTAGTGATAAATTGTTTCTGTCATGATATTATGTGTCCTAGCTGTGATCCCAGCAAAAGATGTGTATGCTATTGCTAGCCAGAAAAGCAGTATGGCATATGGTCCAATGTAGTCTCTTTGTGTTAACTGGGGTGTGCCATTGGAGGATAAAGCAGTACATGTATGCTCATTGATTGGTACTGCTGATGAATCAAACCCCTGTATGAACTGTAGTACTACCTGAAGCTGTAGGCCTAAACAGCACAGTATGGTGTATGTCCTTATTGCTAGGAAACACTGTTCTGTGTGTTCCTTGTAGTCCTCACAGATTACATAACTCAGGCATAAGGGTTTGTAAGTACTGACGCACAGTACTGTATGGTACACACGTAAAGCTCATCTGGGTTGCCATACCTATGTGTTCTGTATGTATGTCTGATGTGTGTGTGGGTATGCCTGTAACATGCCCTGGTCATATGTGTGTTACAGGATATAAGTGGGTATCTAGCAACATGTATAGTCTAGTACAGCAGTACGCCTCCTATATTCACAAATGTGCACATATTGTAGGCAGGGGTTTCCCATCAACAACTAGTGTGGTATACTGGTAATACTGTAACTGGACTTTACAATCATTGCAATGGATTACATATTTTGTTATGCATTAGCTGGATATATACCTACTGTAGCTAGGTGGTGCATTGTGTCGCATACAGTATGTCATGTACTGCTGCATAGTATTACATCGTGGTTTATCTTTGTTGCTGTGCAGAAAATGTTTTAATATATAGAACGTGTCAGGCAGTATGAGGCAGTTGTGGGTTGAGCACTGATATGTGGTATTGAAAGTGTGTATCCTCTGACAGAAAATAGTTTGCTATTTATGGCAGTTCAGTGATATCTGTACTGTAGAATGTTAAGTGTGCCACATGACTTGCTCACGCATATTGTTTTCTTGTCTTCCAGGGCCATGTCCCACCATCGCAATCCTGCCTACAGCCATGCAGAGGATGAGATACTGACCAACTGTCTCATCGAACAGTACACCCTGCTGTTTTCAAGAACCAGCCAGGACCAGCATGAGCGGACTGCACTGTGGCAAGATGTTGTCCGTAGGATAAATGACCTGGCATGCATAAGCGGACTTATGAGCAAGTACAACATTACTGCAGTGATTTACTAAGACATGCCCGGCAGCGTGCGGCTGATGTCTGTAGGCAACAGCTTCCCACAGGTGGTGGGGTTGCCACCCATCCCCCCCTCACCAGAGTGGAGGAGCTGCTCCTGAGCCTGGGGGCTCCTGACCAACAACAACAACAGCACACATGCATCATCATGGAGGCTGGAGCCCCCCAGCAAGTTCACATGGAGCGTGCAGGTAAGTTGGCATATCTGTAGACTACTGTTACCTCATTTGTTAGATCACGCATATGTGAGATGTGTACTGTGTAGTTAGAAGATGTGGAGCCTGGTGTTGATCAATACTGATAATTTGGAACATGATGTGTAGGCCTGTGACCGTCAACCATTGTGCTACTGTAAGATTGCAAAGCCACAGTAGCAATGCCACAGTTGTTGCCACCGAAACGTTTTCATATCCTTGTAGGTCCCTCTGGTCTGACAGCAAGGTAGCAGACCCATGCTGGTGAGTGTGTTCTACATTTAATATTGCTAATAAAATGTGCATGTCATAGGTGAGGTGTAGGCCATGTACACATGTAACACACCTACGCATAGTGCATGCTGTGCATGTTTGCTGTGAGAGTATGTACATCTCAGTAAAGTGAGTGGCTGCCTCAAACACATGCGATACACAGAGCATCCCAAACAATTGTGGCTACACTGTAGTGGACATTGGATAGGCAGTCAATACACATGCACACGACATACACAACTCCGTCATAAGCAGTACATGTTAATATGCTACACATGGCATATTCAGACACATGCTGTAAGGTCACACTCCAGTATCCCAAATGGCACATAATATACCTGAGAGGGTCAGTGCAACACTCTCCAACACGCAACACATTCATGTTTGGCAATGCTTCCTATTGGGCACCTTACAAACCCATGTACTAAGTGGCTGTGAAATGGTGAATGTAGCCATGGTACTGCAGTTCTGGTACAGCATGGCATGTGCCAGTCTGGCACACATTAGTAGCCTTGAGTGACCACATGATGCTGCATGATGATGGCTCATGGTACTACACACCATCCAGTTACAGTGACCACAGTACCACACATAGCATTAACTGCTATGCACCTCAATGTTGTGTGTGTGCAAACATATGCACCGATGCACATTATGCATAGCAATCACCATTTGTACAAAGTGACACATATATGTCATGTAACGCTATTGAGTGTATAGCTCACATGACACACACTGTGAATGTGTGAAGTTTAACGTTGCAGTTGTGTTGTAGCATGCCATGTCATGGCTGGCACTGGCATTTCCACAATATGTCCTACGCTCACCATAACCACTGTACCATGGTTATGTTGAGCAATGGTATTCCATCAGGTATACATGCACCACTCATCCTGTGTGTATACATAGCATGCATGTGCTAAACCTGTGTCCACAATCATCTGCTAAAGACACAGATGCACGATACAGAAATGGATATCTATGTGACACACAGATACACATCCAGCCATGGTATGTATACCTGTGAGTGATGGTGCATAAGACATCACAGATCTTTGAAGACTTGCACAGCAATGCTGTGCCCATGTACACATTGCTTTCCAGGGTGAGGCTGAGCACTGAACAACAACACACATGCATCAAAGCCATGTATACTGTTATTAGCAAGGACTGTCTACACCCGCACTGCATGCTGTTGAGCAATACACGTCCTGCATGCTGACACATGTGATATAATTGTTTGCCTTGTGATACTGTACCTCACCATCACCTGCTATTGAGTATGTTCAGGATTGCTGGTGGTGTGTGTGTGTGTGTGTGTGTGTGTGTGTGTGTGTGTGTGTGTGTGTGTGTGCACGCGCGTGTCTGTTTTAGTGAGGAGTGCATTTGTGTGCATGTGTGCATGTGTTCATGTGTGCATGTGTGCATGTGCTCATGTGTGCATGTGCTCATGTGTGCATGTGTGCATGTGTCCATGTGTGCATGTGTTCATGTGTTCATGTGTGCCGACATCATGTACAGGTCGTAAAGTGTGTTTCCTGTCTTCCTCTCACAGGTGCTGACTCTGAGCTGGTTCAATGCAGCAGGGAAACCAATGTCACTGAGAAAAATAGTGATGATGATGATGATAGGTGTGTTGAGGCATAGGCATGTTTGCCAGGGACTGTCATTGGGCCACCAATCAACAGTACACAAGTGTCCACCCCATCCATGCACACAGTCATACTGCCAATACATCCATCACCAATGCCCTTAGCTGAGGGACAGCATACAGTCAGCAGTGGCCAGGACAGTGTGGTATCCATGGCACATGCATCCCAACACAGCAGCCATACACAGATATCTGGAAGGGTACCACATAGGCGGTTGTCCAGGGTTTCTCGCTGGAGCACTGCTGCTCATCATGCCACTGGCAGACATGCCACAGGTATGACAACATCACGCATGTTCAAGGCTGTCATGGAGGCACAGGCACATATGGAACGGTACACCAGACAGAGACTAAGGGCACAGCAGTCACATAACACCACCGTAATTGACAGTATCTGTGACATAGCAGGTGCCATCCGTCATTACACTGAGGTCATGGATAGACATTGAGGAGAGACATTAGATGTCCTCCGCAATGTCATGTCCATGTGTCAGGACAGTGTGGGACGGTTGAGTCATCGATGTGGATGTATGCCAGCAACATCAGCAGCTGGCAGTCGCCATGGACGTCCCACAAGTCACAGCCACTCCTGTAGTGCCAGTACCAGCCCCAGCAATGTTGGGGGTGGGCTGTCGATAGAACATCCTAGAAGACCACATGCACGTGTCTCTGGACAGTCCCAGCAGGGACTTGGGTCCAGTGTACATCCATCTACCTCTGGGGATAGTACCCAGTCTGGCTTAGTACCAGATAGTGTCAGTAGCACCCCTGCCAGGCACAAGTACCGTATCCATGGCTAAAGACAGTGATCTGTAAAGCCTGGGAAGTACAGTCTGTGACTGTCCCACAAATACCTGTATATGGCAGCCACATGGTGGAACTGTGTGCATGCAGACACACACACACAGGAACCAGACACCTAGGGCTAACACATACCCACACACATTACATCAACATTGGCCCATAGCAGTACTCCTGCCCCACACACACACACACACACACACACACACACACACACACAAACACACACACACAAACACACACATACATGTTGATTGGATGGCTCACTAAAGACCTCTGGCAAACCAACAACACACCCTGTGCATATGATGAAACTTGTGCCACCCCCTGTCATCTGTAACATCGATGCAGGTACAGGCTACCATGGTGCTGATGCATAGGGTGACTTTATAGCAGCATGTGTTAGAGAGTGGACAGTATGTGTGGGATGTGTGTAGCACAGATTTGTAGGTGTACATCTGTGAACATGGTGGAGGTGCACTGTCTGCATGTACGTGCATAGTGGACACATGGGCAGGGTGACATGCCCTGTATTACACAGTAACACTACATAGTTTCTATTGGTGGCCAGTAAGCATTGTACTACACACATTTCGGAACCTGACTACACATGTGTGTATGACATGGTTTAACACTGTGCTGTGGGTGATACTGTTACTATGTGGTATTGTTCTGCATTCTGGTAGTATACATAACGTCAACAGCCTGACCATAACCAATCGTTAGATAATGTCTTCATGGCTGGCACACAGCTGTAGGACACACAGCAAAATGTGCATCCTTCAGGTACTATACTATGCCAGTAACCAGTGGTATTCACCTGCACCCATTACTGAGACCACTCCTGTTTGGCATATAGATCTCTTAGGTACAAGCAATCACAGTAGGGATATGTCATCCACATCTGGTAATGCATACTGTGGCCTATAATGCATTCTCAAGATGACACACACATTCTTCACAAGGGTACCATACAGACAGATAACTGTTGTCAAAACCATGCTCTAAAGCTATTATCCAGATTTAGCATAGTCATCTACCTTTATGGAACACAGTATCCCCACAGTACCATATAGGCAGTAGCCACCAACATGATGAACAGGTACCGATGTGTACATGCAACCAAGTGTTACGTCATCTCTCCTTTGATAATCACATTTCCTAAGGTATTTTGAAATACCTCGGTGGATCACATAAGCAATAAGGGGTTTGCATGCATATCCACAAAGGTTGTTGTACACCTATAATAAATAGCCATCATTGACAGACTTTGCTGCATTAGAACTGGTCTAACATATACCTCGGCCATAAACCCTCACTCACACAATTGAATAGTAACCGTAATGAGTGTGTGTAACATGGATGACCTAGGCCAGGGATCACTGCAGTGGTTGGCCTTGTCACAAGCATACAGATGTGACCTAAGGTCTGGGAAGCAGCAGCACAGTCTGGCAAAGATGACAGTTGTGTCCTTGGAGATAGCAGGGTTCACACACATGCAATAATTGAGGTAACATGTACGTATATGTATTTGCCACTCAGCTACCTCACATGTGCAATGCATACTGACATGTCATACAGTAGTAAAAACAAACTCCACTACACATTAATCAACAGTGCCACACACACACACCAAGTTCAGGACTCAAACCCCTACCTTAATACTTTGTGATACTAGAGCAGTACGCATTAACACGGCATGCTATACACATTACTGGGATGTCTTGTTTCCACAGGTATACTTGTAAGATGGTGACATCATCAAACAACAAAGATAAGTATACCACTTGTAAGCTGTTCTACTACTCTATGAAAAGGTTACTCCTCTCCAAGGTTATTACACACAAACACACAGGTGTCAAGCACAGGATTCAAACCCCTAACTAACTGTTTTTTGATACTACAGGAGTATGCATTTACACGACGGGTTATACGCATTACTGTGAGCCCTTTTTTCCACAGGTATGTTTGAAGGATGGTGACATCATCAGACCTGACAAAGATTAGTATACCACTTTTAAGGTGTATGAGTACTCTGCAAAATGGTTGCTTTTCTCCAAGGTGATCACACTCAAACAGACACACACTTGTCAAGTGGAGGATTCAAACCCCTGTCTAACGATACTACAGGAGTACGCATTTACACAACACGCTATACACATTACTGAGTTCTACTTTCCACAGGTATGTTTGAAGGAAGGTGACATCATCAGACCTGACAGATTACTATACCACTTTTAAGGTGTATGAGTACTCTCCAAAAAGGTTACTCTTCTCCAAGGAGATCACACACAGACACACTTGTCAAGTGCTGGACTCAAACGCCTACCTAATTGGATTATGATACTACAGAAGCATGCACTTACACAACATGTTACACATATGACTGTGAGCTCTCTTTTCCACAGGTATGTTTGAAGGATGGTGACATCATCAGACCTGACAAAGATTAGTATACCACTTTTAAGGTGTATGAGTACTCTCCAAAAAGGTTGCTTCTTTCCAAGCAGATCACATGCAAACAGATACACACACTTATCAAGTGCAGGATTCAAACCCCTCTTTAACGGGTTTATAATACTACAGGAGTACGCATTTACATGACACACTATACACATTACAGCAAGTTCTGTTTTCCACACGTATATTTGTAGGTTGGTGACATCATCAGACTGGACAAAGTGGGTTACATTAGGTGACATTGAGTGGGCTACATAGAAGGAGTGTCTAAACACTTTGGCCATGTGATCATCAAAGAAGAGTGTACTAACTGTGTCCCCAGGGCCTTCATGACTTTCTCCATACATACTGGAGTACCACCTATGTGGTAATTTGTTTGCACTTTATTTTAGCTAAAGGGGATGAGCATGCATTCTTTGCCATTCTACTTGGGACATTGTTTTGACAACAGGTATCTGTCTCTGTAAGCCCCTTCTGGAGGATGTGTGTGTCAGACAGAGTCGATTATGGACCACAGTCAGCAGTCATCTGCAAACCTGTTCAGCCATACTCCTCCATTGCTTGCCTGTACCTCTGAGCAGCATCTACTGAACAGGTGGGGTCCTAGGGCCAGGACCTGTGGGATGCCATTTGTGACTGTCTTAGAGTTGGACATGGCACCTGCAACTCTGAACATGTGTGTTTGATCTGTGAGCCACTTGGCCACACATCCTGTGACATAGCTGTTGATGTTAAGGCTGGTAAGCGTGTCCATTCTGACAGAGTGGGGAATTGTGTAAAAAGTCCTTAGTGAGGTCCAGGTGGGCTGTGTGGACTATTTTCACCTCAATCTATGTCCTTGGTAACTGTTTGTAGTAAGTCAACTATGTTTAGGAGGCAGGGTCTGCCTTTAACAAGGAGGGGTTGTGTAGAGTCCAGTGTTTGGAGATCCCCAATGTCACTGATTATGGGTTCCATGACAATTTGCTCAATAGCTTTGTAGACCAGGCTGAGTAGACATATAGGGCAATGGTTTCCAGGTTCTGTTGTGGCACCACCTTTGTGGGGCTGGATGACTGTTGGTGTATGCCATTGTTTGGGTACATACCCTGTGGTACGATTGAGTCTGGCCAGTGAATGTAGGTGAGGGTGTGGTTCTTTTTGTGCCTAGTGTAAGACGCAGCCTGGGACACCATCCAGTCCCATTGATGCTTTGTTCTTGGCTTTGGAGAGGGCTGTCCTTACTTGCAAGTCCATGACGTCTGGGGCTCTGCATCCTTCTGTGATGCACACAGGCCTTTTTGGGGGTGATGGGGGGATGCTTGCACTGAACTAGTCCCCCAGGATGTAGACAATGACAGTTGGTTCAGTGTATTCCTTGCCATTTGTCAGTAGCTGACAGCATATTTGGAAGTTGACACCTACATGTGTAGTATAGCTAATGCAGGCTTTGTGGTTGTCATTCTTACAGTCCTTGGCAATTTGTCTTTTGAAAGTGTCCTTGAATTATTTTATGAGCGATCATTGCTTCTTCCTAATTATGATCAGTGATGCCTTTCCTTTAGTGAAGTTGGCTCTATCAGGTGTTAGTTTCCTCCTTCTGTTGTCTAGCTTATTTATGGGCAATGACCACCAGATTGTTTTCTTATCTTTGGAGAAGTGCATCTTGGTTTTATTTGTGATGTCTCGATCCATGCATCCCTGTAGATGCTCATAGGATTCACTTGTAACTGATTTGGCAGATTGTATACCATTATCCTACAGCAAGAGGTTTTTTTGAAGTGTCCACTTTTGTCTTGGGACGTGTGCAGTTTGCTTTTGAAAATGTCTTCACGGTGGTTTCATTGACTGGGTGAGAGTGCGGCATGTGGATGTCCAGGGTGATTACTGTATGATCTGATATTACCAGCGAGGGCTTTATCTCTGTTGTGAAACACTGGTACCCCATGTTGGTGATGATTATGTCCAGTATGGTGTTACCTATAGTGGGCATTGTGACCAGCTGTTCCAGGGTGTTAGAGCTTTTAAACTCTAGGAAACAATGGGCAAAGGATGTTGTACACAAGTAATTCTCACACTCACTCACACTCACTGTTTGGGTAGTTGTAATCACCTCATATAATGGTGTTTGATAGGACCTCTATATTTTCCACTCCTCAGGAATACTGAGTGAGGTTCCTGTGACAAGGTAGGTGATCTGTAGCAGGCTACAATCTGATGAGCATCTTTGCCCAATGTTAGTTGCACTTGCATGGTCTCCAAGGCCTCATGCTATGCCACTAACCTGATGGTGTGGGTATTCATATGGTAAATGGGTACACTCCTTCCTTTTGTATTTCATTCATGGTTTTGGGTCCGAAGGTCAGGGGGATTGTGAGTGTTTTATGTGGAGCATGTCCAACAGCTCTGCGTTTAACATAGCTTTGTATGTTAGGCAGTGAACACATCTGAGTAGGTGATATGCAAGGGATTACAGATGGAGCATTTTGAGATGGTCTGTGTATGGCATGTATTTCTTACTGCTAATGCTCTTTGTGAGGTATTGCTGCAGGCAAAACAGTTGTTGTAGTTGTCTTGTGAGGTACATAGCAAAAGTGGCGTTGTACTCTACTATAGTTCTAGTGAGTGAGGTGTAGTGTGGAACAATGTCTTCTTCTGTTCTGCATGAGACACATTTTGTGATGAGGTGTGCCACATAGCAGGGTTTCCTGACTACTGTGGGGATGTGATTATCACACTTGTGTCCAGTGTACAACTGTGACCCAAGGTCCCTTGTCACACTTTCAGTGTTAAGTATACTACCGTCTATGTTTTAGTTCTTGGCTACAGAGGTTTTAACAAAAAGGATGACAATGCACCTTTTGCCATTGAGCTAGAGCCCATTGCTTTGACAACAGCCATCTGTCTCAGTGAGGCCCTTTTGTAGGATGTCCACATCTTTGGTGTTTACAATTATGGCTCCTAGTTTGCAGTCCTCTGGTAACTTCTGTAGCCACAGACCTTCCATGTTAAAGTTTACTTCAGGGAAGTAGATACTAAACAGGACAAGACACAGGACTGGACCTTGTGGTACTGCACTCATCTCTGGACAAAAGTCATACTTGGAGTCTGCTACTTTCACAGTGTGTGTTCTGTCAGTAAGCCTGTTGGCAACCCATCCTGTGACATAGCAATTTATACCTAGTTTAATGGGTTTATCCATATTTCCAGAGTGTGGAGTGGTGTTGTAAGCCATGGTAGGATCAACATAGGCTGTGTGAACAACCTTACCCTTGCCGATGGTTCTGTTGACTGCTTCAATATCATCTGTCAGGTTTAGGTGACATGATCTGCATTTTACAAACCCAACATGATTGTGGTCCAGGGTTTGGGGATTACAAATGTAATTGTTTATATGTTGTATGATGATACATTCCATGGCCTTGGAGAGCGGGTTCGTCAGGCTAATGGGGCACTATTTCCTGGGGTCCGTGGTGTCTCCACCCTTGTGTAGTGGGATAACCATCACTGTGCACCATTCAATAGGAATAAAGCATGAGATGAGGCTATGACTGCACATGGTACATCGGTGTGGTGCCTGTTCGTTCTGTGGTTTGTGTGGAACACGGCCTGTGAAGTTATCTGGTCCCATGGCTGCTGTGATACTGGCTTTGGAGAGTGTTTTTTACCTGTGCAACCATGATGACAGCAACTTTGCAGTCTTTCATTATAGAGGTGTGCTCTTTCATGGGTAAGAGGGGGGTACAGTTAACAGTGATCCTATCTGCCAGGATGTTGGCAATATCAGTTGGGTTTGTATATGTAGTGCCATTGAGCTGTAACTCAGTACAGATCTGAGTGTAGCCATGACATGGACCTGTCTGTTGGGCCGAGATCTCCTGAGTAGACAGTATGCCACAGAGTACAGATTGGGTTACATTCAGTCTTGTTGCATAGGGCAACTGTTTGAGACCAGTAATCCTCTTGTTAGGGTACTTCAGTGGTCTTTCTGGCTGTTGAATGTGCCTAGTCTGATTCATCACAAGAGTGTTGTGGTACTCTATGACGGGTCTGATGACTGATGAGTACTGGGAACCTCCTTTGACCTACATGCACAGACCTTGACAGTTTATGTGAACACATAGCATGATTTTCTGACAACTTTGTGAATGTGTTTCTGGAAGTATAGATGTCTATCCACATTTGTCCATAGATCCCTTATTATCACCTCCGTATTTGGCATAAGTGTGTGAGCATGCCCAGTATGACCTTTCAGTGTGATGCTGAATGAAATCCACTACATTTGTTGGAGTGTGTGAGCACGCACAGTATAGTCATTTATATTATATGTGTATGGACAGTCAAGCTGTATCTTTATAGCAGGGCTCACCTTTGTGCCATAGATCGACAGGGATCATGCTGTGCCTGCAGGGCTTCCATGAGACACTCTGCATAGACTTATCAACATTTCTACATACACGGGGAATAGCTATTCTTTGTACATTTCTACCCAGGGGCACACTTGATTGTTACTGTGGGTGTACATAGGATGAGTTTCACCTGACACTTATACACATTTGCTATGCCTGCACTGCTATGTACCGTACACCATTTCAGTCTGTACTGTTGCCTATCATACTGGCTTGAGGCATACTACTGTGCTACAGATGCTAGCGTCCAATGTCACGTATATTAGATTGCGACTTCATAGCCTACACAACCCACATCACACCACCTGTCCTGATGTTCTCTGTCTGCATAGGCCTGTGGGGGAGGTTACCCATATGCCTCTTTAGGGACATGATACAGCATTTCTTTGTGTTTGCATTACTGTACAATTGTCCTGCTGTGTGTGGGCCACTGAAATGCTATCATGGCTTAGTGGTTCAGTACTGCAACTAGAGTGCATGGTATCCTGGGTTTGAGCCCTGTCACTGCTTTTTATTTTCATGCTGGCCAGAGCAGATTGCTTAAGGAACAGTAAAGCAAATATGAGCATTTTTACCTGACTTTCCTCAACCATGCACGACTTTGGCCAACCTTGCCAAACATTGCTCAATGTTGCCCAACATTGTGCTAGTTAGCACGGTCAATTTTTTTTACATATACTATATAGTGGTAAATGCTGCTTAGCACTGCTTTATATTGCTTAAAACATGGCAATCATGCCTCCGGTTGTGCTGCAGAATTGCCTATGTCGTATGCACATACTACACTCCCTATACATGTTTGGAAACAGGTAGTGTCAAGTTAGGCATCCCTTTTATTTTATGTGCGAGCCAGAGAGAGGCATAATCTCCAGTGTTCCTACTGAGCCAGTGTATGTGCTATGCGTCACCTCTTTGCCAAGGCCAAGGCATACTGGGCACGCTTCCTTCTGCCTACTGGGGCAGGCTCAGGTTGTTCCTCCTCCGGTTCACACTGTGCCTGTGCAGGCCTTGGCAATGGTGGGGGGTTGTTTGGCCCTGCCCCATGCTGTCCCTGTTGCAGCTGTTTTTGCAGGATCATATTGTGTGGCATGGCACATACCATGGCAATTTGGGTACATGTAGTTGGTGAGTACTGCAAGGCACCACCTGATGTGTCCAGGCTCAGGAACTGTGACTTGAGCATCCCAAACACATGCTCTATTACATTTTGTGTTTGTGCGTGTGCCTCATTATGGAGTTCTTGTTCAGGTGTGTGTGCATTTCTGATGGGTGTCATCAGCCACGGCTCCAGTGCGTATCCAGCATCCCCCACTAGGTGACCGTCAGGGATGTCCCCATTGGCAAATGTCTGGTACAGCTGCATCAGATGCCAGATATGGGAATCGTGGTAGCTTCCAGGGCAGGCAGCACACACATTCAGTATTATGCCCTGGGCATCACACACAACCTGGCAGTTGATGGAGTGGAAGCCCTTGTGGTTGATGTAGGCCCTACCCCGCTCACCAGCTGGTGCTTTGATGTGTATGTGCGTGCAGTCAATTGCACCCACTTCCTCGGGGTATTCCGCTATTTGATGGAAGAGACGTATGTTGCTGGCCAATACCTCATGGGAATTGGGGAAATATACATGATCCCCGACATGTGCTGACATGGCATTCAGGAACTGGTGCAGTACCCTGGATGCTGATGTCTGTGAAATCCCCATCATATCACCAGTTGGTCTCTGGAAGGTACCTGTTGCTAGTATTCTTAGGCCAACACATACCTTGGTTTCCACTGGGATGGGTTCCCCTCTGTTGGTTCTGTGTGTGCGGCGTGGCCTGCACAGCTCAACAATTTGCTGCAGGAGCTCTCTTTCCACTCTATACCGCTCCACAATCTCCAGTTCATGTAGCCCCTAGTAGGTTACTCTGGATCTGTACACTCTTCTCTGTCTCCTCACTGTGGGTTGCTCAGCAACATCCACAATGGCACCACCCTCAGCATCTTGCACATGTTGCCTTATAATAGCAATGGCAGCCGCTAACATTTTTTTCTCAGTTAAGCTTTTTAAGTTTTCACTTCTCTTTGTATACTGCAGTGTTGCAGTGTTTCTGAGTAAGACATGGGGGAATGTTGTTTGCAGAGTTTTAAGTGCTGGGCTGGGCTGGGCTAGTGTACTGCCTGTGTAATTGGCTATTTCTGATTGATTTCACCTGGCGGCTCTGCTAGTTCTCCTTGGTTAACGTCCTACTACTACTTTTCCTTCCTTTTCCCTTTTCTGTTTCCACAGGGGGCGGTATCGTGCAAACAAGTGCAAACACGTGCACACAGCCTTACACAGGCTTACACAGGCTTAGGCGGGTGCACATCCATGCACACAGGCTTACACAGCCTTACACAGGCTTACACGGGTGCAAACACATGCACACAGGCTCACACGGGTTTACAGGCGCGCACACTCATGCACACAGTGTAAGCATCTTTGCAAGAAACTTTGGTTGTAGCCACAGCGTACACCTTCGGTTTCTGGGTTTCAGTTCAGACAAGTGCAGACACACCTCTTCCAGTCCTGAGTAACTCACAGCAAACACATGTCCCTCTGCTCCAATAAGCTTACCGTCTTTGATACATACCCCCCTCATGATGTCACCTATCTACTACTCTGATACTTCCCTAATCCTACTCTTACACTCTAGGGACATGGTTCACATGGCAGGGAAAATTGGGATTCACTATCCTTATACTCATTTGCATAGGATTGCCTACTAATGTTTGGTTACATCTCTCACACTGAGCTTCCCCCCTTAGCAACCACTACTCAGTAGCCATGTTGTCTTCAGCCTGCCATTCACTTACATGGCAGATGGATATTTGTAATAAAATGCCTATTTTTGCCTTTTATTTATTTATTTTTTTGGTTTTCTGAGTGCAACAGGTTTGTGTGACGCTGCACTATGCTTAAACATCAGGGATCGGGGAAAAAATGTATTTTTTTTTTGCAACACATATAAATGCCATAAATGCACCATTTGGTATGTACCTCTCAAGACATCTGCAACAACTGGAAAGGCCTCAGAAATACCTCACTAAAAGAATCACAGGCCTATAGCAGATGTCCTACGCTGACCGCCTTAAAAAACTCCAGCTATACTCTGTCGCATATCGTCTACTCAGAGGCGATCTCTGCTTAACATACAAGGCCATGTCAAACCCAGAGCTGTTGGACATGCTACACTTAAAGAAATCCCAATCCCTCAGAGCTACACGCTCCAGGGATGTAAACCTTGTCATCACAATAAACAAAACATGCTGGAGGGATAGGTTCCTGACCCAGAGACTCCCCAGACTCTGGAATAGATTGCCCATACATGTCAAGCAGAGTGCCTCTTTGGACCTCTTCAAGAGGAACCTTGACGATTGGATGGGAGAAAGGAAATTCACCCCAGGGATCACGTCAGTCGCCCTGCTAGACAGGGGTCCAGGAAAGTAAATAATGTGGGAAGAAATAGCCAGGGAATTGTTATGGCTAGGCTTGTATAGGCCCTAGGACTGACAGCCTAGTACCAACCTATGAACCTATGAATGGCCTTATATTTGGCCATTGGCATGCTTCCTAAACTGGATGCATCCTTTATTTGGAGCTGTCATTGCTACGTTTTGCTATTTGCAGAATGGTACTCAAGTTACCAACCAAGTACATTTCTGCAAATAACACTACTCTTACTCGGACAGGTTAGTGTTTCCTGGATCACCGATTTACCTCCTTTGCATAGCTTTCAGCAGCAGATGAAGTAATTTGCATAACCTAACACTGTCCGTGTAAGAGTCATTTTAGGAGCTCTCATGCACACCCCTGACAGCTGTTCCTGGATCGCTCGGCTAACATATTGGCTGTCTGGATTCTTACACTACTCTTATACTCCATGCAAGCCTTTGTGAATCTGGCTCACTCATTTTTCAGAATAAATTACAGGTCTTGCATATATCGCTCATACATCAGAATTTAGATGTAAAGACTCTAAAAACTATGAATTTAGGTAATCATCTTCTTCTTCCGGCTTTTCCCAGTTAGGGGTCACCACAGCAGATCACCTGTCTGCTCATGATTGGCAGTGGAGTTTTACAGTGTTGAGTTGCCAGCCCGGCAACCAACCTTCCACCGAAGGCACACACTTGCACACACTCATGCCTAGGTCCAATTTAGAATGTCCAATCCACCTACAGTATGTCTTTGGAATGTGGGAGGAAACCGGAGTACCTGGAGGAATCCCATGTGACCACAGGGAGGACATGCAGACTCCACACAGAAGGCAACCCAGCCGAGGATCGAACCGGAGAACCTTTAGGTAATATGGAAATTAAATCATAAAGTTAACAGACTTCAAACCTAGTAGTCAAAATTTGAATTGCAAGTTTATTCACCAGATAAAGAAAAACAATTGACTAGTTGTAATTAAGTCATAAAGTTAAGAAATTTCAATCCAAACAGGCCATAAATGCTCATGTGACACCTAGTGGTCAAAATTAAAATTGCAGGTTTATTTTCCAAATAAAGAAAGTGTATTTTCAGATTATGAGTCAGGTAGCATAGAACTGTATACAGTAGTTACCAATACAGATGTAAGGTAACTTCAAAAGTAGGTCCCTGTAGACTTTCATCAGGAGGCTCAGGGGCAAATGTTAGATTAGGGATTTCCATTTTAAAGTTGTTATTAGGCATTAGAAAGAGCAAAAGGTAAAATGTGTTTCATTTAAAAAAAACAGTTAAGCAGAAGGGAAGAATAACCTTGCTGGACAAGCATGAGAGATAACAGTTCCCAAGGAAAGGCTATAGACTGTTCTTTTTCTATACTCTTTCTCAAGGAAAGAATCAAGGAAATGTTAGACAATGAGATAGCTGGGCCCCTAAAAGACTGCAAAACAAGACATGGCCTGAGAACCAAGGCTAAAGAGGAGTGTAAAGCATTATAGGGTTTTGAAAGTCAGTCAGTTAGTTTGTTGGACCTGACATTACAGAGAAGCTTAAGCTACAATACAGGGACTTGAGCCCGAGTACAGAAGGCAGTTCAAATACATCATTCAGGACAATCAGAATAATGTGTAGAAACTTTGGATATATTTAGCAGCACTAACTAGCATTCCAGCATTTCTACAGAGTGTTATTGTTTATCAGCACTGTTAATGAAGACAGTATTCAGATATTGTGAACATCTAATAAAGCCTTATTAAATGAACTACAGTGTTTGGAGAATTTATTCTGAAAAGTACTACAGTCATTTCAATTCTTACAATAAGAATGTGCAGGAGAGAGGTAAAAAAGAACCATAGCTATCCATTTCTTCAATAGTGTAAAATGATAATATGTACAGAATCTTCTTCTTTTGACTTTTCCCGGTTAGGGGTCACCACAGTGAAACACTGGTCTGCAGAACAATTCACAGAGGGGTTTTTTAGTATCAAGTTGCCAGCCCAGTGCCCAGCCTTTCACAGAAGGCACACCCTCACATCTAGGCCCAATTTAGAGTGTCCAGTTGACCTACAGCATGTCTTTGGACTGTGAGAGGAAACAGGAGCACCCAGAGGAAACTCATGTGACTGCAGGGAGGACATACAGACTCCACACTGAATGCATCCCAGCTGAGAATTGGAGAACCTTTTGCAGTGAGGCAGCAACACTAATTACTGCATCACCACAGCTGGCTGACAATATGTACAGAATATTAGCTGAATTTTGTGTGTCACCTTTACAAAGAGGCGTGACAACAACATGATTGTGTTGTATAGTCAATTAGACCAAATCAAGTGTGTCAGGAAGACGTGTGTGAAACAGAGAGTTATGTATTGGGTGATTTTTTTTTTTTTTTTTTTTGTGGGACAGGTGCCAATTTTTTTTACTTTAGTAAGATAGGAATGCTGGGCATGGGACATTGACATTTCTGGGTCAGGTAAGTTGCATAGCTGAGAAAGCAAATGCAAACAAACACATCAAAGAAAACAAGACACAGGAATTGTGAGGGACACAATAGGTTGGGATACACCATAATTGGGTTGAGGGAAGGGTCAATGCAGGCTCATGCCAATCAAACATGGGGACAGTGAGAATCTAGTCCTCACCCATAGGTATGTCAGGGCTCCTATCAGAAGAACGAAGATGCATTATGTTGAATGCGTCTCCGAACTGTAAATGTCAAAAATGCAAAATGATGAAGTGACTTTTAAGCAAATTCTTTCCCTGGGAAAGAAGCAGATTGGCTGCTTCCATCACTTTGCCATTTTCAGCACTGTAGTGCAATCTTGGAGTTGGTATATTTAAGTAGTGGGTGTGGGTGGCAAAGCCCCCCACGTTAAATAGTGTTTAGTGTGTTTTTTTTCTCTTTTTGGGAACAGCAAATGTTTTCCCTGGCAAAAATTTGTGTTGTGACTGTTCACTCTTTTTTGTTTTCGTTCTTTTGTGGTCAGTATAACAGCATTCGATCTTTTGATCGTTTGCTGTTATAACATGGACCCGGAATGTCATTACTGTCTCTTTACTCTACTGGCTACTGGAGTATTTGATGTCATCTCCTCTTATGGACCATGAGGGAGAGCAGCCTCTCCATCCAGCATAGGTGTATACCAATGATGCACTGCACTACCCTATGTACCAACCTTGGCATTTCCTGGCAGGTGATGAAATCCCCACCTCTGCCAGTACTCCCAGAGAGTACCACAGTACCAGCTGCTGGGGTAGTGTTACCTAAGGGTGCATGTAGTGCAAGGGCAGCTGAGACAGTACTGCCAGGTTGGGTTCTAGATGTGCTGGGTGTCAATGCTGGAGCCAGTGGAGTGGCAGCAGGTTGAGCCACTGGGGTTGGCCTTCCTCACTGTACTGTGAAGCATTTAGTGATGTGTTATAGATGGATGACATGGAGATATTTTGATGACGCATAACAGAAAATAAAAAAAACCGATAAGGTTTGGGGTGAAAAAAGAAGAGATAAAATTAGTGTGATGTACGGCTATATCCCACTTTACTGCCAAAAATGATTGTGATATCCCTTATTATCCTGGATCAGTAACTACGGAGCTTCAGTCCTCACTACTGACTCCAATATGAGACTGTCACTTAAACAGAAGTCAAATTTCACAATTTTCCCCTAAGAGCACAAAAGGAACATGCTCTATTTTTCTGGGACTGGACTGTATATCTCTGTCCACCCAAATGTATTTTCTTATTAAACACTACAGAGCAAAATATCCCAGTTTAAGACCTCCGATACAGTCACACTCAAAGTAAATTTAAATCTCATACATCTAGACACTTTTGGGAAAGCCTGGTACAGATTTCCATCTATGTCACTTTCTCAAAATAATAATATGGTAATGCTGCCATCAATTAGAGGGTCTTCATGCCCTTCTAAAAGGGTGTCCGATTATGAAAATTAATTATCAAAATAAATGATAGCTATGATCAGAACAGCCAGGCCTTGAGGTGACCTGGGGAGTATCAAACAGGTAGAATCACTCTATAATCTCTAAAGAAAAACACTGGTTTACAGCCACAATGTAAAATAATGAAAACAAATATTTAACAATAAGTATAAATGATTACAAGATTAAAAATCAATAACTCTCAATAAACATTAGAATTCAATCACCAGAAATGTAAATCAAACTGCAGGATAGAAGTCCATTATTCAAGAAAAAGTCTGTCTTAATAACTAAACTTTCCTGATCTAACTAAAGAAATACTGTCTGTGATCTGCATTAAGATAAAATAGCAAGGCCAAGGCAAGCTTACAGTTTTCTTTGGTGAGTTTTTTTCTTGGTGTCTGCTGACTGCTCAGTACTTGACAAACTGCACAGCTTCTCAGTCTAAACTGTCTAATTTCAAAATATTACAGTCAGCTGTAAGAAAAGATTCTTTTTCTGTCAATAAGCTGTTTAAATCATCTCCTAGCAACAAGGAACATTCCAATGACACCATTCACTGCTCGGCTGATTCTCCACAGTTTGTACTTTAGAATGTCCCTCTCAAATATGTACAGTTAGAAGTGTATTAAAGTACTGACAATTCTATTCTGCTTAAATGTGGAAATACTCAGCATTTTAATCTTATTTACATTTTCACAATGAAGCATGCTGACATACAAATGAATCTAAGAATATGCACAAATCTCCTGCCAGACATGCTAACACATATGACAGTGTTTTCAGTTTATTCACAATTAGTACCATCCTATTTATCTGAAATATTATTTTAATTATATATCCTAACATCTGCAAACTATAATTATGGATTGCTTAAAGTAATCCTTTCAGTGTGCATATATGGCTTCTATGCTTGGTCCAGTTATACAGATTACAGTTAACAGCAGCACCTTTATGCCACTTGTAAAGAGTTTAAGTTATGCAATATTATTAAATGCAGTACTATCTAGTTGTTACTCATATTATTTGAACCCACAACCTCTGATTACAGTCTTATACTTGACTCCTAAAGTTGGTTTGTACTACAGACTTATGCATGCATACTTGCTTTTACAGTTAAGATATGCATGCTTACTTTGATACTACTCTATAGAAAAAAAAATTAACTTTTAAAGCTACAATAATACTTCTGTTGTGCTGCTTACATGCCAATTGCTTCCCTCGGTTTCTCCAAGCAATCAGCATGAGCCTATGCATAAGGGGCAAAACAATTTCTTCCACAGCAGTAATTTTCCATCTTTGCCACAGAAGTACTTCTCAGGCATAGTCATGAATCATTCATGAATACAGATGGCAGTTTGAGGTGTTAACTGTGTATGTATGTGACCTGACAAAGACTTTGTATGTAGGTCATCCAAGTCCAGATTGCAGAATTATACTTAGTAGACAGTATACTCTCACTCATACATCTGAACCTTCAAAACACAGGAAGGGTGTCTTGTCCCTCACACATATAATTCATATCAACTCTACAATTTATAATTATCTATAAAGTGTTATAAGTGATATTTAATATCATGTGAAATAGAACAACAGTAAAAATGTCTGGAGTTCCCTATATTAGAACCCAAGACCATGTGTATGGCATCCCTACACTTACACCTGTTGCCACAGGAATACTGAAACAACACTTGTATATTTCCTGTTCAGTACTATAAACTGGACTTTTACAACAGTAAATATATGTTGCACTTCCTGTATTAGAACAGAGGCCCATCTGTATTACAGCCATATTACACCTGTTGCCATAGAAATGGTTATATTATGGTTGCATAATTCCCTATTCATTCTTCAGTTCTGAGTAATAACCACTGCACAGCACCACTTAACATGTTTGCATGGTGCCCAACAACATTAATAGAATGTATCTGTTTTAAACTGATGGCTGTCTGCATCCTGCCTCCAGGTGTTTGATGGCTGCAGGTGTTGGGGAAGTAGTGTTATTTGCAGAAATGTACGCAGTTGGCAACTGAGTACCGTTCTGCAAATAGCAAAACGGAGCTATGACAGCTCCAAATAAAGGATGCATCCAGTTGATATATACGGCCATTGGCATTATTAGCCATTGCTAAAATAATAAAATAATAATTTTTTTTCCTCGATGTCTGATGTTTAAGCATAGCACAGCACCGCGCAAATGTGCGGCACTCTAAAAACCCTAAAAACAAATAATAAGTGATTTTATTCAAAATATGTACCTGCCATGCAGGTGAATGGCAGGCTGAAGACATCATGGCTACTGAGCAGTGGTTGCTAAGGGGGGAAGCTCAGTCTGAGAGATGGAACCAAGCATTAGTAGGCAATCCTATGCAAATGAGGGTAAGGATAGTGAATCCCAATTTCATATGGCATATGAGCAAAGTCCGTGGAGTGTAAGAGTAGGAGAAGGGGAGTATCAGAGTAGAACATAGGTGACATCATGAGGGGGGTATGTATGAAAGAATGTAGCAGAGTGGCATGTGTTTGTTGTCAGTTACTCATCACTGGAAGAGGCGTGTCAACAGGTATCCTAGCTAAAGCCAAGAAATTGAAGGTGTATGCCATGGATAACACCAATGTTTCTTGTAGAAGTGCCTGCAACATGTGTGCGCACGGGTGCGTGCCTGTAAACCCGAGTAAGACTGTGAGCATGTTTGTGCACCTGTGTGCGAGCGTGTAAGCCGGAGTAAGCATGTGTAAGGTTGTTGAAATCAGTGTAAGCGTGTTTGCGCCTGTGTGTGCGTGTTCAAGCAGGAGTCAGCAAGTGTTAGTCCATGTAAGTATGTGTGCGCACGTGTGAGCTGGTGTGCGCGTGTTTGCACTTGTTTGCGCGGCGCTGCCCCCTTTGGAAACAGAAAGGAAAAAGGAAGCACAATAAATAGTAGGAAGTTAACCAAGGAAAACTAGCAGAGCTAGCAGGTGAAAACAATCAGAATCAGCCAATTACACAGGCAGTACACTAACCCAGCCCAGCCCAGCACTTAAAACTCTGCAAACAACTTTCCAATATGTTTTGCTCAGAGACACTGCAACACTGCAGTAAACTAAGAGAAGTGAAAACTTAAAAGCTTTGGGGCTGCCACTGCTGTTATAAGGCGACATATGCAACATGCTGAGAGTGGTGACAATGCGAATGCTGCTGAGCAACCCAAAGTGAGGAGACGGAGAACAGTGTACAGGCCCAGGGTAACCTACCAGGGGCTACATGAGCTGGAGATAGTGGAGCACTATAGAGTGGACAGAGAGCTCCTGCAACAAATTGTTGAGCTGTGCAGGCCATGCCTCACACACAGAACCAACAGAGAGGAACCCACCCCAGTGGAAACCAAGGTATGTGTTGGCCTAAGAATACTAGCAACAGGTACCTTCCAGAGACCAACTGGTGATATAATGGGGATTTCACAGACATCAGCATCCAGGGTACTGCACCAGTTCCTGAATGCCATCTCAGCACATGTCGGTGATCATGTATATTTCCCCAATTCCAGTGAGGTATTGGCCAGCAATATGCGTCTCTTCCAGCAAATACCGGAATACCCTGAGGTAGTGGGTGCAATTGATTGCATGCGCATACACATCAAAGCACCAGCCGGTGAGTGGGGTAGGGCCTACATCAACCGCAAGGGCTTCCATTCCATCAAGTGCCAGGTCGTGTGCGATGCCCAGGGCATAATAATGAATGTGTGTGCTGGCTGCCCTGGAAGCTACCACAATTCCCATATCTGGCATTTGACACAGCTGTATCAGACATTTGCTAATGGGGACATCCCTGATGGTCACATAGAAGGGGATGCTGGATACGCAATGGAGCCATGGCTGATGACACCCATCAGAAATGCACACACACCTGAACAGGAATGCCATAATGAGGCACACGCACAAACACAAAATATAATCGAGTGTGTGTTTGGGCTGCTCAAGTCACTGTTCCAGTGCCTGGACACATCTGATGGAGCCTTGCAGTACTCATCAACTACATGTACCCAAATAGTCATGGTATGCACTATGCTACATAATATGATCCTGCAAAAACAGCTGCAGCAGGAGCAGCATAGGGCCAGGCCAAACAGCCCCCCACCATTGCCAAGGCCATCACAGGCAAAGCATGACTGGGAGGAGGAACAACCTGAACCTGCCCCAGTAGGCAGAAGGAGGTGTGCCCAGTATCCTTTGGCCTTGGCAAAGAGGCAACACATAGCACATACACTGGCTCAGTAGGAACCCTGGAAATGATACGTCTCTCTGACTCGCACATATAGTAAAAGGGATGCCTAATTTGACACTACCTGTTTTCAAACATGTATAGAGAGTGTACTATGTGCATCCGACATAGGCAGCCCTGCAGCACCACCTGAGGCATGATTGCCATGTTTTAAGCAATATAAAGCAGTGCTAAACGGTTTCTACCACTATTTAGTATATGTAAACAAAATTGCACACACTAAGTAGCACAACTTTGGGCAATGTTGAGCAATATTGGACAACGTTCAGCAATGTTGGTTAATGTTGAGCAATGTTGGGCAAGTTCGTTCAAAGTTGGGCATAGTTGAGCAAAAGCAGGTAAACATGCTTATATTTGCTTTACTGGTCCTTAAGCAGTCTGGTCTGCCCAGTATGAAAATATAAGGCACGGACAGTCCTCAAACCCAGGATACTGTGCACTATAATCACAGTACTGAACCACTAAACCATGACAGCATTACACTGGTTAGCCTGTATGAAGAAATGTTGATAAGTCCATGCAAAGTGTCTCATGGAAACCCTGCAGGCACAGCATAATCCCTGTAGAGTTATGACACAAAGGTGAGCCCTGCAGTAGAAATACAACTTGATTTTCAACACACATATAGTATAAATGTTAATATTGGGCATGTTCACACACATCAACAAATGTAGTGGACTTCAGACAGCAACATTTTGAAAGGTCACACTGGGCATGCTCACACACAAATAAATGAGGCAACTGTCAGGCAGCAACATACTGAAAGGCCAAACTGGGCATGCTCACACACTTAGGCCATGTCTGAGTACAGCAGTGGGCCACACATATCTGGCAGTTGTATGTGTTAACCCAGGAACCTCTCACTATTCACCAAGCCTGCCTTGTGCACACAGATATATGACAACAGACACATATATAATATATTGGAACCCTGTCATAATCAAATATGTACTACAGATACTTAGGTTGTTCATAGAAAGTGGAAAAGCAAAGAAGATAAAAAGCCTGAAATCAGTATCATCAATAAACAATGTGCACTCCAGACATTATCCAATCCAGGTTATGGAAAGATTATCTGCGAAGGAGTCCATAAAGAACCATGACACTTCCTTCAGCTATGTCATAAATAGCAGTGTACACTCATATATGTCCTGAGTCAAGGCCAGCTGTAAATGACTGACAATGCCAACATCCTGTCAGACAGGCTCATACATACATACCCACCTCCCACTGACAAAAGGCCCTATCATCATACCAGAAGATATCACATGTAGAATGGGTAAACAGCCCCTTGCAAAGCTGAAAACACGGGCATCAATTGGATTACATTGTTTCCCTATATGTGTCATAAGTGAACTGCAGAACAAACAGACCCTGTACCTGAACAGTCTGTTGAGCCTCACCCTCTCTACAGGATATGAAACTGTTGAATGGGTTACAGCAACATATGGCACACTACATAAGTGTTGGTGCACAACAGACCATGGGAACTATAGTCTTATAAGCCTATGGAGTCTGATCTGCAAGGCCATGGAGTCCATCATGATTGAAGTCATAAACAGAGCTATTGGAAGCCTACAAACACACAACCCTACCAACTTTGGTGTGGTCATGGGCAGATCATGGTTCCCAAATCTGCTAGACTGTTTGCAAGGCAGCCACCCAGGACATACATCAATGAAATGAGCTACACATGTCCCGCATAGACTTTGAATATCCCTTTTCCAACATCCCAGACACATGTCATATCCACAAAATGAACAACCTGTGCATAAATATGTATTATCATCTGATGGATTGGCAACTGGGCCACAGATAGATCACACAACATAAGAATTGTGGAGTCCTGTTCAAGCTGGTAACACCTGCTGTCCCCCATGGCGCAATCCTGGGATTGCATAAAACAAAGTGCACAGACATTTCCATGTCTACTCTGATGATGTCAGCATCCAACAAATATAGCAGGAGAAATGAGAGCCCCCAGAAAAGCATATAGCACATTGTGGTAATGCATATTTTTCTAGTATCATAACATAGTTAGGTAGGGGTTTGAATCCTGCAATTGCTGAGTGTATGGCAGTTTTTCTGGAGGTGTATGTGTCTGTGTGATTTCCTTTGAGAGGAGTGGCCTTTTTGGAGACTAGGAAAACACCTTAAAAGTGTTATATTCCTCTTTGGCAAGTCTGATGATGTCAGCATTCTATGAATATAGCAGTGGAAATAAAAGCTCCCAATAAAGCATATAGCATGTCATGTTAATGCGTATTTTTCTAGTATCATAACATAGTTAGGTAGGGATTTGAATCCTGCTGAGTGTTTGTGTGGGGGGTATGTTTCTGTGTGATTTACTTTGAGAAGAGTGCCCTTTTTGGAGACTAGGAAAACACCTTAAAAGTGTTATAGTCCTCTTTGTCAAGTCTGATGATGTCAGCATCCTACAAATATAGCAGTGGAAATGGAAGCTCCCAGTAAAGCATATAGCACATCTTGTTAATGCGTACCTCTCTAGTATCATAACCTAGTCAGGTAGGGGTTTAAATTCTGCAATTGCTGAGTGTGTGTGTGTGACACTGTTGATCAATGTGTTGTGGTTTCTGCTTTTACTACTGTATAACAACAGTATGTGCATTGCACACTTCAGGTATCTGTGTGGCAAATACATAGATGCACATGTGACCTCAATTAGTTCATAGGTGTGAAGCCTGCTTTCTACATGACTACATCTGTTACCTTTGACAGATTGTGCTGCTGCTTCTCAGACCTTAGGTCACATATGTATGTTTGTGACAAGGCCAGCCACTGTAGTGATCTGTGGACTAGGTCATCTGTGTCACACACACCCATGACAGTTTCTATAGAATAGTGTGAGTGAGCGTTCATGCCTGGGGTATATGTCAGACATGTTCAAACACAACAAACTCTGTCAATAATGGACATTCAGTATAGGTGTACAACAACTTTGTGGAAATGCATACAGACCCCTTATTGCTTATGTGATACACTGAGGGACATCAGCATACCTTTGGAAATGTGAATATCAAAGGACAGGTGACATCACATGTGGCTGTATGTACACATCGGTACCCCTGCAACATGTTGTGGGTTACTACCAATGTGGTACTGTCAGGATACTATGTATAGTAAATGTGGATGACTATGCTATAAGTTGGCTTATAGCTTCACAGCATGGGTTGGTCAACAGGTATCTGTCTGTATGATACCCTTGTGGAGGATAAGTGTCTAATCTGGAGAATGCATTGTAGGCCACTGTATGCATTTCCAGATGTGGACAGACATATCCCTAGTGTGTTTGCTTGTACCTAAGAGGGCTAAATGCCAAACAGGAGTGGTCCCAGGAATGGGTGGTGGTCAGTACCACTGGTTACTGGTATAGTATAGTACCGAAAGGATCCAAATGCTACTGAGTGTCCTACATCTGTGTGTCAGTTGTCAAAGCATCATCTAATAATTGGTTGTGGTCAGGCTGTTGAGGTTGTGTATAGTACCAGAATGCAAACCGATGACAGATAGTAACAGTATCATGCACAGCATAGCATCAAACCATGTCATACACACGTGTACCCAAATTAAAACATGTGTAGTAAAATGCATACTGGTCACCAATAGAAACTATGAAGTATTCACCACTGTGTAATACAGGGCATGTCACCCTTCCCATGTGTCCACTATGCACGTACATGCAGACAGTGCACCTCCACCATGTTCACAAATGTGCACCTGCAAATCTGTACTGCACACATCACACACGTACTGTCCACTCACCAACACATGCTGCCAAAACTACACACATCAGCCATGTGGCACATTGGCGGACAATACATTTTTGGAATTAACTCTGGTGCAAACAATACTACATTGATAATCATAGCTTTAATGCATCATGCCTGCTCAGATATACCTACAAGGATATCATTACACTTTACTGTTGACAACATGCTAACATTGCTGCAATGCTATAAAGTCACCCTGTGCATCAGCACCATGTTAGCCTGTCCTGCATCAATGTTACAGATGACAGGAGGTGGCACAGTTTCATCATATGCACAGGGTGTGTTGTTGGTTTTCCAGAGCCCGACATTGACCCATCCAATCGACATGTGTGTGTGTGTGTGTGTGTGTGTGTGTGTGTGTGTGTGTGTGTGTGTGTGTGTGTGTGTGAGGGACAACAGTACAGCATGGGTCAATGTTGATGTAATGTGGGTGTATGTGTTAGCCCTAGTTATTTGGTTTATGTGTGTGTGTCTGCATGCACACAGTTCCACTATGTGGCTGCCATATATGGGAGGTTGTGGAACAGCCACAGACTGTACCTGCCAGGCTGTACAGATCACTGTCTCTGGCCACAGACACAGTACCTGTGCCTGGCAGGGGTGCCACGGACAGTATTGGGTACTAAGCCAGACTGGGTACTATCATCAGAGGCAGAGGGATGTCGACTGGACCCATGTCCCTGCTGGGACTGGCCAGAGCCACGTGCATGTGGTCTTCTATGACGGTCTATTGACAGCCCAGCCCCAACATTGCTGGGGCCGGTACTGCCACTACGGGAATGGCTGTGACTTGTGTGTCGTCCACGACGACTGCCAGCCGATGATGTTGCTGACATACATCCACGTCGACGTCTCAGCCATCCTGCACTGTCCTGGCACATGGACATGACATTGTGGAGGACATCTAATGTCTTCCCCCAATGTCTACTAATGACCTTGGTGTAATTATGGACGGCACTGGCAAGGTCACGGATACTGTCATTAATAGCTGTGTTATGGGCCCTCTGCGCCCTTAGTCCCTGCCTGGTGTACCGTTCCATACGTGCCTGTGCCTGCATTACAGCCCGGAACATACCTGAGGTTGTAAGACCTGTGGGGGCACATCTGCCTCGGGCATTATGACCAGCAGTGCTCCCGAGAGAATCCCTGGACATCCGCCTATGTGATACCATTCCAGGAATCTGGGTATGGCTGCTGTGAGGGGATGCATGTGCCATAGATACCACACTATCCTGGTCAATGCCTACTGTATGCTGTCCCTCCGCTAAGGCCATTGGTGATGAGGGATGTATTGGAAGTATGAATGTGTGAATAGTTGGGGTGGAAAGCTGTGTAATGTCGATTGGCGGCCCAACGACAGACCCTGTCAAACCTGCCTGTGCCACAGCACATGTATCATCATTACCACTATTTGTGGCAGTGTCTTCAGGTTCCCTGCTGCACTCAATCAAAACAACCTCAGCACCTGTGAGAGGAAGACAGGAAACACACTTTACAATCTGCACATGATGTTAGCACACATGCACACATGAACACATGCACACATGCACACATGCACACACGAACACATGAACACAAACACACTACTCACTAAAGTAGACACACACACACACACACACACACACACACACACACACACACACACACACACACACACACACACACCAACAGCAATTCAGAACATACCCATTAGTGGTTGATGGTGGAGTACAGTATCACAAGCCAAGGAGTCCTATCACATATGTCAGCATGCAGGATGTGTGTTGCTCAACAGCATGCAGTGCGAGTGTAGAGAGTCTTTGTTAATAACATTATATATGTCTGTGATGCATATGTGTTGTTAAATGATTGGCCTCACCCTGGAACATGATATGTACATGGACACAACGTTGCTGTGCAAGTATTAAATGCTTTTCGATGTCCTGTGCACCATCACTCACAGGTATACATACCATGGCTGGATGCACACAACTGTCAGGTGTATAGCAATGAATGTTATGTGTAGCACTGTAGTTACTGTAACTGGATGTAGTGTAGTACCATGTGCCATCATCAGGCAGCATCATGTGGTCACTCAAGGCCACTAATGTGTGCCACACTGGCAACTATCTTGCTGTACCTGAACTGCAGCACTGTGGCTACATTAACCATTTCACAGGCAGTTGTTACATGAGTATGTAAGGTCTTCAATAGGGAGCATTGCCTGGCATGAATGTGTTGTTTGTTGAAGAGTTTTGCACTGCCTCATGATAAGCCTCTACCCCTCAGGTATAGTATGTGTGCTGTGTGGATGAAATTTGGGATACTGGAGTCTGACCTTACAGCAGGTGTCTCAGTACGCCATGGGTATCATATTCACATGTACTGCGTATGACAAAGTGGTGTATGCTGTGTGCATGTGTATTGACTCTGCTTATACAATGTCCACTACAGTGTACCACAATTGTTTGTGATGCTCTGTGTATAGCATGTGTTTGACGCAGCTACTCATGTTACTGGGATGTGCATAGTCCCACAGAAAACATGCTGAGCATGCATTATGTGTAGGTGTTTTACATGTGTATATGGCCTACAAGTCACCTATGACATGCACATGTTATTTGCTATATTAAATGTAGAACACTCACCAGCATGGGTCTGCTGTATTGCTGTCACACCAGAGGGACCTACAAGGATATGAGACAGTTTGTTAGTGTCAACAACTATGGCATTGCTGCTGCGAGTTTGCAATTTTACAGTAGTACAATGGTTGACAGTCACAGGCATACAGATTATGTTCCGAATTATAAGTATTGCACAACACCAGACTCCACATCTTCCAAATACACAGTACACATCTGACATATGCATGTTCTAACGATCGAGCTAATGGTAGTCTACAGATATGCCATGTTACCTCCACGCTCAGAGTCAACTTGCTGGGTGACTCTGGCCTCCATGTGACACATGTCTGTTGTAGTGGTTGTCCAGGAGCCATCATGCTGAGGAGCAGCTCTTCCACTCTGGTGAGGGGCGGATGTAATGCTGCACCACCACCTGTGGCAAGCTGTTGTCTGCGGACATCGGAGGCATGCTGCTGGACATGTCTAATTAAATCACTGCAGTGACAGCGTACTTGCTCATAAGTCCGGTTATGCATGCCTACGTCATTAACCTGATGGGCAACATCTTGCCACATTGCAGTGCACTCATGCTGGTCCTAATGATTTCCTCCTCTTCAGGGGAATACACAGGGTTGTGATGGTGAGATATGTCCCTGGAAGACAATACAATTACTGTGATCCCTGGAAGACAATAAAACAATTATTGTGAGCAAGTCATGTGGCACACAACATTCTAAAGTACAGATATCCATGAAATGCCATATATAGCAACCTATTGGCTGTCAGTAGATACACACTTTTAATACCACATAGCATCTGAAGCTAGGGGTGTAGACAGTGATGTACATGTTGTACTCAGACCTAACAGTTGTCACTTCCAGTACAGAGCTATCAGTGTAGAGTTAACTCACCCCTACAAATGCTTACACAAGATATATGTCAGTATGTAGTTTCTTTTCTGCTTATGTAATTAACTGCCATACAAAAGTAGTTATTGAGAAGTATTCTTTTGGCACATGAACTGTTTGTGAACTGTTATACTGTGCATATTGATGTACTCACTTCTGCAGGGTTTGTGTTTTTTATTGTTGACATTAGCACAGGATTCTCAGGTAAACTGGACAATTCCAATACTGAGTATGCCTACCTACATCCTTGGTAGACCCTGACCACACACGTATATTTGAAATTTTGGGGGGGGGGCAGACATACAGAGATCATTACGTCTTATTGTGTGAGTGTTATCTTACTGGACGTAAAGGATTGATGTGTACCTGTTAGATTATCAAGGCAGGTGGCCTGTTTGCATAGTTCCCAACTGTGAACCTATCCAGATGGTAGCCAGATATTAGCCTGTTATTCTTTGTCTGTGCAACCCACAGGTGTTTTCAGCACTGGTACAATGGCATTGTTACTGTCAGTTGCTACCAGTACATGGCTACATCCTTTGGTATTTCGGTGTGGTACTCCTACATAAGGGTATGCTTGTGGAAGTCCTCCCAAAGCTATTTGCAGAGTGTGTAACAGCAGATAAGCTGATATGCCTGTGTGTTTGTGCCTCTGCCAGGCCTATGAAACACTCAGATATATATTTGCAAGGAGTCAGGGATAGGTAGTTAAAAGTGAGGTACACCTTCCAAATAATAGAGACAGTAAGTGTAGACTTGAGTGAAGCAGTGCAACTGGATTAGTACACCTCTTATGAAGTACAAGCGGTGTCTACTGTTATTATTGTCAGTATTCTTTGTGTAATACCTCACCTCTCTGACTAATGTTAGTACTTTTCAAAGGGATTCAGAGGGACACAGCTAAAATATGTTTCACAATCAGGGACAACCCTGAAAAGTAGTCACAGTTAGGAAGTATGGCCTCTGCCCTAATCAGATATGCCAGTGTTTGTCCTGCTATGATACTGTGTGGGGGTTGTAAAGTGCCTCTATAACATTATTTGCTGCTAGAATGGCTGCTTCTCTTATCACAGTCATGTAATGCAATTCCACAGCAATTGCTGGTAAAGATCCACAGAACAAGCTTTGTGTTATGGCCTTCCTATTTTTCCTTTACATTCACTCATTGTATTGCATGATATATTTCTTTCAGCACCAAGTTATTGCATATCTGCTGTGGCTTAGTGGTACTTCATGCAGTCAAGTGTGTTCAAGTTCCGGTGTTCGAGACTGACAGAGGTGTTTTATTTTGCTGCTGAGCAGAACAAGGGCCCTGACACACAGAGTGACTAAGGCACTTTTAAGCAGTTGTAAGCAGGTTTGCACGAGTTTGTGCGATGCTTAGCGATGCTTAGTTAAGGGCACAATGCGCACACTCGCTCAAACCCGCTAACTACTGCTTAAAAGTGCTTACTCCCGCTAACCCCCACGCTAATTTCTTTGAAAGAAAAGAAAATGGGGAGATAGGAAAGTGGTGAAAAGGGGGGCACAAAGAGGGAAAGACAGTAGGGAAACCAGCTCGGGATGTGCAGGACAGGTGTAGGGAAGGTCCATAGCTGCCCATTTCTTTACCAGCAACAGCTGTGCATATGTTACATATTTGGAGTGAAATTTGAAACCTTCCACCCCTGAGAGAGGGGTGAGGACAATAAAGTATGTTGTACTGCCAATTATAATTATCGGTTTACATGTCCAGCAGACATGTGTACGAAATGGGCAGCTATGTATGGGGCTTAATTTTTTGTGGGAACAGATCGTCCTTTTTTTCTTTTTTTTTTTTTCAGGTGAGAGTGGAATGTGAGGTAGAGGAAGTAGGTATATTTGGGGAGGTAGGTCGGGGAGGTAAACAGACAAGACAACCAAGACGCATACAGGGGTGGAGTATAACACATGGGGTGAGTGAACACAATTGACGGGGATGGATGTTTGGAAATCGCAAGCCCATGAGCCCACAGATGGTAATAGTGGAACTGAGATCCCCACCCATGGGCAGTCATCACTGCACCTTCACAGCCCTGAGGGTGGCTGTGCTGGGGGCTGTGTAGGAGGGGCAGTCTCACCTGTGAGTTGCACCACTCTTGCCTCGAGCTGGCATAGGGGATCAGCGACTAAACGCTGGATCTCCCTATGCACCACAACCTGGACCCTTCGGAGGGTGACAGGTGGCCCTTCTCCACCCACGCTTACAGGGGGGGGAGAAGCCTCATCCCCTGCAGTGCTTCCACCCGAAGGTGGCACAGGACCAACAGAGGAGGGGAGCTCAGGCTGGGCACCTGACCTGCTGGTGTCAGGTGCAATCACCAGCTGAGGAGGGACAGGTGGGTTCGCTGGGACAGGCCTTCCCATATGCTCTGTGATTAGGTGTGTTTAATTACAGAATAGACAACAGCATTATTGATAACAGCATACAGTAATATTTCCATTAACCCAACACACCAGGGTTCCAACAGTTGAACAGCAAGCATAACACATGCATATATTGAACAACAGTGGACATTACAACAGCATGCAGGGATGATTGGTGGCAACAGGCCACCAAGATTGTGGTGTTTGAACAGGGCACATGCATCAAAGTAAATGCAGATATTTATAGAACAA
The DNA here is from genome assembly GCF_019279795.1 of Protopterus annectens. Taxonomy (NCBI): domain Eukaryota; kingdom Metazoa; phylum Chordata; order Ceratodontiformes; family Protopteridae; genus Protopterus; species Protopterus annectens. The sequence goes on from NC_056734.1 coordinate 872,357,562, forward strand.
TAGGACATATGTCCCAACAAATGTTTTGAGATTAGACATACCTATTGAGGTGTGGAATTGCATTGTTTATGCACATACAATAGGGTGTAAAAAGAAACCTCCATTAACATCTTATAAGTACTTTTAGTCTACACTACATTCCTATTGACTGCAGGTGTATATCCCCTACATGTATTATTACACTAGGCAACATGCATTAGGTTGTGTAATGGGTTTGGCTAGTTCATTATATACCTGACCTATATATGACATACTAACTGTCCAAGATGCAGATGTTACTGCTACATAGTGATATATTTTATTTATATTTATATATCTACATATCTGGATGTGTTCACGTGACATTTTCAGTTAGATTTCTACAGAACCCTACATTTATGTAGTACACTCACATTTCTGGGGAACACATTAACAAGCTACTCGTGTACCAGATTTACCTATGCATGCCAGCCATTAAACAACTGTTGAGGACTGTATATATGCTTCACAGCTACTGGCACTTCCTTCATCCACTTTATATGGGACTGCCCAACTGTGGGTTGACAGCACTTAATACAACAGTGCTATTTATATAATGCAAGGGTACAACAACATTTCAAAGTAAGTGACACAGACACACTCCAAGTATTATACCTTTATTAATTACATTACACACTTTTCTGCAGGCTCTCTCCTTTATTTGATATTACAGTGCATACAAAAGACTTATTCAAGACATATTATACCTTTATTAATAGGTTATAACACTCTTTTTCAGGCTCGCTCACTTATTTTCTATGACAGTACATGCAGAGATATTATTTTAGACTAATTTTACCTTCATTAATGGTTTACTACACTCTTTTTCTGGCTGTCTGACTTAATTTATATAACAGTACATGCAGAGGAATTATTCAGGGCATTTTCTGGCTGTATTATTGGGCTACAACACTTTTTTCAGGCTATCTCACCGATTTTATATAACAATACATGCAGAATAATTACTAACCTGCCTGGTGGTGCAGCCTTAGCAGCCTATCTGCATAGGCTTGCTGATTCGCAGCACGGACACCTGCAGATGTAAAGTAAATGAAGGGATATTGAGACATACCTATCCATTATATACACTAAATTAGCATGATTTACATACTGCATTCCATGGCTACCTACACAGTAGTGGGGCATCTTGCATGTGAAGGGCCTCCTGTATCCATTGGTTCAGTAGGTCCTGCTTCCGTCTCTTCAGGTCTGCATGGTGGTGACGGACCTGCTCACTAGTCCGAGGGATGCCTGTGGCACTGGTGAGGTCATGAGCTAACCGGTTCCAAGCCTCTGCTTTGACTCCTTGATGCCCCAGCATTGTGCTCGAAAGCGAGTACCCTCTCCAGCACTAGACATTCTAACTGCAGATGGGAGCTACAATCAGTTATGGTGAGTATTCCCGCCTATAGAGCTTAAATATGCAGTATTTCCTGCACTTTTTTGTGATTGGCCATTTTTGAAAATTCTCAGCTGTCTGCAGACCTGCTTAGCAATGGTTAATCTATAATTTATAAGTATATGCATGTTAACAGTGGGTGTTTATCCCAAGCTGTCATGGCTTAGTGGTTCAGTACTGTGATTATGGTGCACTTGTCCCGGGTTCGAACCTTGTCATTGTTTTTTATTTTACTACTCTCCAGACAGGCCAGGGAGTGTGGCTGTGTTTAGGCAACTTTGCTCTACATTGCTCCACGTTGCCCTATGGTGCACTGGTTAGCATGGTGCGCAGCTCCACTCAAACCTGTTGCGCTGAGTAAAGCGCTGCTTAGCTATGGGCAACTATATTGCACTGGGTAAAGCGCTGCTTAGCTATGGGCATTTATATGCCAAGATCCTTCTTACATTTATATATATACATTTTGTTCACTGATACATAGGCCATTTCAATGCTTTTTACTAAAATTTTATTCATATATGTCAGGAATTCTTTCATATACTAATTTAAAACATAAAATAGAAAGGGGAGAGGTGGGACTTGAACCGTGAATGCCTCCTCTTTGTGCAAAGGCTCTACCACTATGCTTTTGCTATTTTGATTAAATTGCATAAACATTTCTTATTATACTCTTCAATGTCAAAATTGCTAACTGCAGCTAAGCAATGGGCACACCCGCGCAAACACATGCAAATACAGGCAGATATATCGGGAATTATAAGAAATAAATTAAAAGTTTTACATTTTATAACTGTACTGGAGGTTTACAATGTGAGGGAGTGTAGTGTTGGGTATGTTGACATTTGAGCGGACTCACTCATGTGTGTTGACATTTCACAATTCAGACACTTGCAGGCGTGTGGACCTTTGGACTGCTTGACAGTCAGACACACCCCCTGCCTTCCTGCACGGTCCGTGTTAGACTTGGAGTGGAGTCAGCATGCCCTCATGAATAAGCATGGCATGCTGATGTCATACCGTTCAACTGCAGCTTCCGTGTAAGACTTATTTAGTCTTACAAGGAGGATTAATGAATCCCCCCCAGAGAGAGAGAGAGAGAGATGGAGAAAGAGAGTATTGTTTATGTTACATTTAAGACCATCTTTATGGTGTGTTACTCTTAGGTGTTTCCTCATTTTTAATCTGTCATGCTCTGTATAATAATGTAATGCTATAGGGAGCAAGAAGGGGTAGGAGAGTAAAACCAAGATATAAGCAGGATAAGGATGGTTTAATAAGTCTCCCTTTTAGGAATGAGATGTTTTTGCAAATGCTTTCTTCCTGCACTATTTAAATGCTATGTTAGTGAAATTTAAGTGGAGATAAATATAGATGTTTGCAGTAAACTAAGTAATAAGTAAGTAAGCGAAGAATATAAAATGACATGAAATAATAATTTGATATACAGCTGTAATTGAACCCTTGACACTGTGCAAAATGTCAGTCTACAGATAGAGGAATTATTTCAACACACCACATAGGAACCCCTAGTTCATTACATTCAGCAGACTAAGAATTGTTAGACTAACTGTTTCAAAGTAGTACCTTTACTCTGCATCCCTATATTGTAGTAGTTTAAGCACATCTGCATAAAGGTAACCAGACTAGTGTGGGCAATGACAAAAACTCACGAGATTTTGTATAGGATATGAAATACCATTCACCATCACTCAGCATTTGTGGGTGATGCCAATTTCCACACAAATGCTGAGGACAAAAAGTGAAGGCATTTTGATAGGCCATTTCTAGCCATGTGTGTGTTATATGTGATTCTATTCTTTGACCAGATCAAACATGTAAAAAAGGGGTTTCAGCATAAGATGAAGGCTTTAGCCCCTTAGGTGGTGAGTGAGTATGTTATGCATTGCCTCTTAGAAAGCAAGAGGGTAGGACACATTGGAAAGAATACATGAGTTTGCAGGATGGTAGTGGTTGTAAAGCATGACAGATATCATCTTCTTCACAACATAAATGTAAAATAATACACAGAATTACATGGCATTGGAGATTCACCACACCAGGTATGGGTGACAACAGCAGAATAAGCCAATAAGAAAAAATGTGTCAAGATAACACACAGGCAAAGTGGACCACTATGTATGGAGTGTAAGTTTTTTTTCAGACAGGTGCCGATTTCATTTATTTATTTTTTTGGTGAGAGACGAATGTTGTGAAAAGTGCTTAGGAATGAGAGGGTCAGGTAGGAAGGTAGGGTAGGCTATGTAGCAGGTGCAGACATACATTACATACAAAACAGACAGGGATGGTGATGGACACAAAAGGCTGGGGGGACACCATGACCGGAGAATATGGAGATAAGTAGGAGACAGAGGTTCAAACATGCCCAGCCTAAGAACAGTGAGAGTTTATTTGTCATCCTAAGAACTGTCATCACTGTGTCAGTGCCAGATGTGGTTTTGTTTTGGAAAAATGACACAGGAACTTTTCAACTCTGTTTATTTTGGTACTGAGGCCCCTTTCCATTATGTTCTCCACTAGCACTGTTAGCACAGGATGGGTGAGAAAATCACCACCTACATTACTACTGCTTCTGGAGGGTACCACAGTACCAGCAGCCAGGGCACAGCTGCCTGATGCAGGTGTAGCAGGTAGGGCAGGAGATGTAGAGGCAACACTGACTTGTTGCAACCCAGGTGTGCTGGGTGTCTGTGCTGTCTGTGGTGATGCCACTGCAGCCAGCTGTGGAGATATAAAGGGCCTAACTCCCTTTGCTGATGGTCATTTTGCTTTTCAGCAGCAATGTAATAATACTCAGACTCTGGAAAACTTACTTAGTTCACTTTCCAACCAACAACCCCAAGAAACCATAATACTTGGTGACTTTAACATTGACTGGATAACCTGTTCACACCAGCACCCAACTAACCATATTAATCTCTATGGGTTCTCTCAATTAATAACAACTCCTACTAGAATCCATAAACAAAATAAAAAAGAAACAACTCTTGACTGGATCCTTATTAATAACCAACCTTGCAGTTATACTCCAGGAACCCTTCCAGATAATATTAGTGATCATATGCTTACATATGTGATAAGACAAAAAGTGAATATTCCACACACTCATAAACTGAAAACATCCCGCTCAAAAAAGTTCTTCAACCCAGATAACTTCCTTACTGAATTGCAGGCATGCGATTGGTCACCTCTAACTCATCTTGAACTTAACAAAGCAGTGACCTACTTTAATACAACCTTTCTTCAAATCCTTGATCATCATGCCCTTTTCACTCTACTAGAATAAGATCCAAACCTACTCCATGGCTATCTAAACAAACAAAAGAAAAATGTTCCTTAGAAATCAAATCTGGGCCAAATGGAGAGGTAGTAAATGTGCATCTGACCACCTCCTCTTCAAACAATTAAGGAATGCTACCAAGAAAGATACTGTTAGAGACAAAAGGCATATTATCTTCACCTTCAACAAAGCAGTCAAAAACCCTCAAAAGTTCTGGTCAAGTGTTAATAAACTTCTTAAACCTGGACATTCACCTACTCCTACCCCTTCAGGCTTTCATCACAATAATGCTACACAGATCCGAAGCCTTTAATAAGTATTTTACAGAAGCCATTCAATCACTAGCTAACTCATTACCCACATCTACTGCTTCATTACCAAATACCTCCTTACCCTCATCCAAGACCTTTCAGATTCAACCCGTTGCTACATCCCTTATTTATAAGCTCCTTAAAAAACTAACACCTTGCACCCCATCTGCTGACAAACTACCATCCGAATACCTACAAATAGCTGCAAAAGCTATCAAATATCCAGTATCCATACTGATAAATAGGACTATCACTGAGGAACAATCCCAACCTTATGGAAAAAATCAGATATAATTGCCCTACACAAAGGAGGCTCATCAACTGAACTCTCAAATTTTCGACCTATTGCCTTACTTTCCCCATTAGCCAAGATTATGGAAAGATGTGTTCATAAACAAATTCTTAACTACCTTCTTCAAAACAAACTTCTAGCCGACTGTCAACATGGATTCAGACCATTCCACAGCACTACAACTGCCCTCCTTTCCTTCTCTGACACCATAAATATTAATAGAAACAAAAATCATTTCTCCTCAGCACTATTCATAGACCTTTCAAAAGCCTTTGATATGGTTAACCACAATTTACTTCTTGACAAACTAAACCTTTATTCTCTCAGCCCACACTCACTACAGTGGTTTGAGAGCTATCTCCAAAACAGGCAACAAGCAGTCCTATGGGAGAACAACCTATCTTCCTTACTCCCAGTAAATATTGGTGTTCCACAAGGATCAATCCTTGGCCCCCTTCTTTTTTCATTATTTATCAATGACCTACATCTCAATATACCTCAAGCCACCTGCATTCAATATGCTGATGACTCAACATTAATCTGCACTGCTAAAAATATTCCCTCCTCCAGTCCCTCACCCAAACAGTCTTCTTAACTGTCGAAAACTGGTTTATGCAACACTGTCTCCTGCTTAACCCCAAAAACTAAGCTTCTTCTTTTACTCCCACTCACAAATCTCCCACACCTCTCTTTACTATCTCCTCAAATAATGCAACCAGTATTAACCCTGATAAGACCACTCGATTACTAGGTGTAACTATTGATAATAGTCTCAATTATGATGAACACATCAACACCACTATTAAAGCTGTAAACAAAAAATTGGGACTCTCTACAGAATTAAACCCTTTCTGACCCCAGTAGCTAGAAAACCATTGCTCAGACACACCTGATCTCCACCCTCTTCTATGCCTCACCTATCTATACTAACTTATCCAAAATAACATTACCAAACTCTCTATCTGCTACAATAGCATAGCCAGATTCATTACTGCTACTCCCCTAAGAACACACCACTGTCTTAACCTCAAACAGCTAGACTGGTTAGAGCTAACTAACCACTTACTCTATCAACAACTACTCATCATTCAAAAGACCCTCTTCTACCCTGATGCCACCCCTAGCCTTACAAAACAGATAATCTCTTATTAAAACCTAGCCACACTCCGTTCTGCTAACAAACTCCTAGTATCTCTAACTAAATCATATAATAAAGCTGGAGATTCATTATTTTCAAATTCCATAGGTAAAATCTGGAATCAACTCCCTCAAGAAATTACTAATCAAAACTCTACCTCTCTTTTCAAAAAACACATCAGAGAACATCTTAAAGCACAGTGGTTGTGTCCTTGTGCTAATCCCGACTGAAACCATGTCCTCATTTACCTAATTTTTCCTCCCCTTTCCACTTTCTGAGCTCCTCACAAACACTTTCAATAGTTTGAGATTTGTATCTGAGAATGTAGACTTTGCCAGCAACCTTTTTAACTTCATCTTGTGTTATTGTTTCTGTTTTAATAAGGCTAATACAGTAGTATATATTAGTAGTAGTGTTATAGTTTCTTTTTTAATAAGTCTAATACAGTAGTACATATTATAAGTTTATCTCCTATTTTTAGTATCTCTTTTGTGTTGAAATTGAATTTTCTTTTTTACATTGTATTGTTTACTCATATCAATGCTTTATTGTGCCAATGTATTGTTTATTGCCTGTACTGGAGCTTTTCTCCCCAGGCCTCTACTGAAAACGGATACATGTCCAGCTAGACTAGCCCAGTCAACAAATGTAAAATAAAATAAAATAAAATAAAATAAAATATATATATATATATATATATATGGGTCTATCTGAGTTCACCGACATTTGAAAATATCGAAAACGAATTCACCGACACGAGAATGTCGAAAGTCACGTCACCGACGCCAGAAGATCGACGAGGCAGAAGACCGACGGAGGAAGACACCGACGCTGAGAAGCTGCGATGGGGAAAGGATATGTAAGTCTGCGGTAGTGACGATAGGGTGCGAGTAAGGTAAGTGTGCGATGCTGGTGTTTAGTAGGGGTAGGTGGGGTAAGTGAGTTAGGGTTAGATGTTGGTGTTTTGTAGGGGTAGGGGGGGATAAGTGAGTTAGGGTTAGGGCGCGAGTAAGGTAAGTGTGCGATGTTGGTGTTTTGTAGGGGTAGGGGTGGGATAAGTGAGTTACGGTTAGAGGCCGGTTAGGTGAGTGTGCGATAGTGACGGACCTTAGGGCAAGGGTTTGGGTCAGGGTTGTGGATAGTTGTGTATGTATGGGTTAGTGTTTGTTTGTAAGGATTTTGGTGTGCTTGTGTTGTGTGTGTGAGTGTTGGATAGGGGATGTGTTTTGTTTGTTGGTATGTTGTGTCGGTGTATGCGATGTCGTGTTTGTGAACTGTCGATCTTCTGGCGTCGGTTAAATGAGTTTCGATGTTTTGGTGTCGGTGAATTCGTTTTCGATATTTTAAAATGTCGGTGAACTCAGATAGACCCATATATATATATATATATATATATATATATATATATATATATATATATATATATATATATATATATATATATCCTAAACGCGTACTACTTATGATATGTGATAACTCATAATAATTATAAAAAAAATAATGTGTACATCATAGCTGTGCAAGTACATTCTAAATTTAATATCATTGTCATGTTTACCATAATTTGCTTACATTATACTCGGCTTCTATAGCAAAAATTAATGATACGTTTATTGCAATAAACATAGTTATGATACTCATTTGCATTTATTGCTACATTTCTAACCAAAATGTTGCAACAAATGAAATTCTGACCCCCTCAGTAAAATAATTTGTTAACTGGATTCAAACCCTGCATCAGCAGTCCTCTTTCTTTAAGCTCACTGCACTTACACCTAGTGCCACAGGGTATGTTGCCTGGCAGGTGCATTTCCTTCACTGAGTGCTATCAGGAATGCAGGGGGCCTCACACCAGTGCCAGTATACTTTGCACTACAGAAGGTAGCCTAAATTAAAATTTCCATGTTTTCCTTAGGAAGTGAACCATGATTTTGCACTGCCAAGTGGAGCACACATGCAAAAGACATTACACAAAATAATAATAAATAAAAATAAAAATAAAATAAGGACATATTGAAAGGAAAATTAAATCAGTCTAAGGGTATATCTCGAAATGACCAGAACAAAAAGTGCATTGCACTGACACACTCATCCTTTTCATATCTTTGCCACATCCGAACTTTAAGTTCTGGAATACTTGATCATGACTTTAAAACATGCCAAATGGAGAAAAGGGATAAACAACTCAAATCTTGTTAGCAATCAAGAGAATAAATGAATTTAGAACAGCATAATAATATATTTAAATTGTGTGTCAATTTTTATTCACACCACCTCTGTAAAATTATCTGTGAACTGGATTCTGCCACAGAGAAAGTTACCTGACAGGTGTATTTCCTTACTATCTGGAGTGCAGATGGCTGCATACCAGTGTCAGGCTAGGTTACACTACAGACAGTAGCCCAAATTACATTTTTCACTTTTTTCCTTCGGCCATGAACCTAGTTGTGTGTTGCCAATCAGAGCGCAAATGTGAAAGGCATGAAAAATGTACCTTATATTGAACAATAACAAATTTAATAGATATATGTAGCAAAGAGCACAGGAGTTATATCATTAGCATATGTTCATCCTTCTCACATCACAAGTAGCATTTAGGATACACATCCTCAAGATTTCATGTAATGGCAATTATTCTGAAAGGGGAGACTCAGAGAATTACAGGAGGTCATTATTGCCACAGTCCATACAATTACTCATGACATAATAGTTAACAATGTAATGCATTCCTCTCATAATGTGTACTTGTAAGATATGGATACATTCTCCAGCATACATGACACATATGTCTACATTACTCATGCTATACTTTTGGGTTAGCACACTCTACAAAATGTCATATGTCACAAGATCCAAAGCACATATCGTTATTACTAGTGAGAAGTGAGATTACAACAGCATGTTTATAACATTAATTCACATGGACTACAGGTAGGAATTTAGCATTTATCATGCACTTTAGCCTGCTCCTTTCATATACAACATTGGGTATCAATATTTATTCTGAATCCAGTCATAAACATTATCTGTAAAATGGATTTGTATTCACTTTGAGCATGTGCCATAGTGACAGCTGACAGTTGGAATTTATTTGCTGAATACTATCTAGAGTGCTGATGGCCATGCATTGGCACTAGTATAATTTGCACTACAGTATGCACCCCAAATGAAATGTTTCACTTTTATTCCTTAGGAAGTTAACTCTTGTTCATTCCAAGGACCGCTGCCCATCAAAAGTGCGCAATGCCTAATGGCACGCAAATGATGCAGAGAGAGTGAGAGAAAGCAAAATTAGTTAAATAAAGGAAACATTATGAAATAAGTAGTTAAAATACACATTTCTGATGTTTCTTCATCTTTGTTGTCTTGCAACAGTAACATATCATTTTTAAACATCAGTATGTTCACACAAACTGCACCTTCCCTAGATTAAAACTTCAGGGCATTCACAACACACACTTGAGATTATTATCAGTATTTGCCATAGACACACACATATATCATGAAGAACAAAAAAGTAGGTTATGTATACTTGAGATATGAAATAGTATCAGTTGACTTTACATGTGCATTAGAAGCAAGTTTAGAAAGTTGTCCTTTATAATTTGTACTTGGATACGTGGAAGACTGTGATATCCTCAACAGTTAAGCTAATCTTTCCTCACACAACATAAAACAACAATTTGCAACACTGCAGCTCCTTTCTTTTTATTTTATGAGCAACATTCCCTTATCTATGCTTTTTTAACAATACTGCTATTTGCATTGCTTTTGATATCTGTTTCACTGAGTACTGCACTTCCTCAGAATTGCAGACAAATTTTACTCAGAGGCACACATTCTGCAGGATTCACGAAGCCTCCGTGTAAGAGTTAGCAAGTCTTACACGGAGGCTGCAGTTAAACGGGGTGATGTCAGCATGCCATGCACAGTCACAACAGTCACAACTGCAGAATATCTGAAATATATCATGGGTATATCCCACTGATATGGACCATTCCCTGAGGCTGATAAAAGATACACCTGAGAGTGAGTATCTGAGGCCTGCAAGTGTCACAAACTCACAGGCATATCATTCTGTCTGCTGTCACACACTTTGTGAATAGCTGTACAATAGCTTCCACAAGCACACCTACATGTAGGTGTACAACCCACAAATATCAAAGGAGGTATCCAACTAATAACAGAAGGACAGTATAGCAGTTTGCAAGCACTGCATGTGCCTGCTATCCATAACTGTTAGTACAAAGTACAAGGTGCCACTACTGCTCAGCAGCAAAATAAAATACCCTTGTAGGTGTCAAGCCCCACACCTTGGCCAGACCAGACTGCATGCGGTACCACCAAACCACAACAAACATATAAGGAATTGCTGCTGAAAGAAATATAGCAAGCATTACAAGGAGTGAATGTGAATGGAAAATAGGAAAGCCATAGCAACACATTCCAGTAAAGACACCTAGCAGGCCTCCAAGGAGTGAATGTAAAGGCTAAATAGTGAAGCCATAGCAACAAATTGCAAGAGCCACTGCTGTAAACCAGTTACTCCACAAGTCCCACAGGAAAGCACATACTCCCATTTAAACAGTATTAGTATTATTAGGTGTCAGTTAACATACACACTGAGAAGAATAAACTGGAGGAAGCAATAGTCAGGTGTCAGTACAACATGCATGTCAGTGCCTACAACACAGCCTGAGATATGAGAGACATACCAACCTTTACGCTCACACAACAGTGTCCACAGCATACCAGCATGGTCCCCACCTTGAAAATCTGAAAGGGCTACGCCTACCTCACCTAACATTTTATAGCACTGTCCTGAAATCACAGTGAGAACTGCAATTACCCCACAGTAGGCTGCATGCAATTAGCAAATGCTGGCTAACAATTGGTGCAGAGGCCATCACATGCACATCTGCATATACCTACAAAAGCAGCCTGTACTCCCAGTCCACACATGCAATACGTTCATTGCAACAAATAAATAAAAAAAATAAAAAAACGAATAAGAGACACAGACAGCTGAAACTACAATACAGAACAGCAGGCTACCAAGCAGCAAGCCATCAAAAATAGCAGTGTCCAACAAAGGTAATGTAAACTAATAATGTAATAGTCTACATACTGTGAACCCTCCATATGTGTTAGCAGTCTGCATATATATATATATGAAGATGTGCATAGGGCAGGGGACATACTGCAACTGTTAGTGAAGGCTGGACATACATATGTATGTGAAGGATGCTATGTGCACATATGAATGTAGGTTGTAGTGCAACGTACAATGTAGGTTGTACAGTAATGAATGTTCAGTAATATGTTAGTGTGTGTATTCGTATGTGTAAATAAAAAGGTATATATATATATATATATATATATATATATATATATATGTATATATATGTATGTATATTTATATATGTATCTATATATAATATGCATATATGTATACATAGATAGAGAGGGATGTAGAAATAAATAGACCCAGAATGATACCACAGTACAAGGACAAAATGATTGACCTCAACAATTGGCTAAGCTTCTGGTGTCATTCTAAGGGGATCCAGCATCTGTCTGCCTGGCATGACATGATCGACAGTCCATGATGCTTTGCCAGAGATGGCCTGCACCTGTCACCCTCAGGATTCCGGATACTGGCTAAGACTCATGCCACCCCTATAGTGCCTTTGTCAGGCAAGGTTCAAATGACAAATTCACCACTATAAACTGTGACATCTGTGACATCTGTGCAGTGACAGAGATCTGGTTCAAAGCTCCAGAGAGCACCCCTGCATTACCAGGCTTCAATTCATACCACACCTTTTGGCCACCTAACCCAGAAAGAAGCACTAAAGGCAGAGGCATGTCCATATTCATTAAGGATATCCACACCTCCAGGCTAGTTGTACAGCATAATGCATCTGAGGTATCCAATTGCAACTAACTCTGGGCAAGACCGCAATCCAAATCGTAGCTTGCTACAGACCCCCCCACCATGCCCCAGGATTCACACCCCTCATTTCATGATACACTGGAAAGTATTGGGTACAACCCAACACCCTAATAATGGCCGATTTCACCTACCCCACCATTAACTGGAAAAACTACTCCTGCACCAACTCTATTGCTCAACGTTTTCTAGAATTCATAAATACCAACGCCTTGGATCAACTTAGTCACACCCCCACCAGGGGCAGCAATATCCCAGACTTGGTCATCACCAACATGGGAAACCGGTGTTCCACACCAGAGGTCAGTTCCTCGTTGGTCAGATCTGACCACAAGGTAATCAGCCTAGACATCCACATCCCACCCCCAGCCCCAATTAGGGACACCATCGTAACAAACTTCTCAAAAGCCAAGGTCACACTTCTTAAGACAGAAGTGGCAAACTGCATGACACCCATGCAGATGGACAATAGAGGTATGACTGCCGAATCCTACACAAAGGCACTGTATAAGCACTTACACGAGTGCATGGATCATGCTATCCCTAATAGAACCAAGATGTTATCCCCCAGACAAAGGAAGCCAGTCTGGTGGTCCTCTGCCATAAAGAAACTCTACATCAGAAGAAAGAAACTGTTGCAAAAATAAGCAAATTCCCATGACTGGAGGAACTCCCTGGTCAACCTCAGTAAGAAGCTGAGATCCCTCATAAAATCCCCCAAAGCTAGTTACAAAAACAAAATTGCCACTGACTCTAAAGACAACCACAAAGCATTCTATAACTATGTCAAGAATCTAAATGGGAACACTCAGATCTGCTCTGAGGTACAGCATAATGGCACTAAATATACAGAACCAACTGATATTGCCAACATCCTGGCAGATAGGTTCAGTGCTAACTTTACCCCACTCTCACCCCCTAGAGGGCCCATCTGTATACTGGAAGAATGCAAAGTCCCTATAATCACGGCTGCACAGGTAAAATACACACTCTCCAAAGCCAAGAACACAGCATCCATGGGACCTGACAATATTCCAGGCTGCGTTCTACACAAACCACTGAATGAACTGGCACCCTACCGCAGTACCATGTTCAATCATAGCCTCACGTCAGGCTTTGTAGCCACTGAATGGCGCACCACAACACATCCCACTTCACAAAGGGAGAGCCACGATGGACCACGGTAACCACCGCCCCATTAGCCTGATGAGCCTGGTCTGCAAGGCCATGGAATGTACCATCATGGAACTCATAAACAAAGACATTGGTAATCTCCAAACTCTGGACCCTACTCAATTTGGATTTTTAAAAGGCAGATCATGTCTCCTAAACCTGATTGACTTCTTTGAAGCAGTCACCAATGCCATAGATGATGGTAAAATGGTTCATACAGCTTATATAGACCTTGCCAAGGCTTTCAACACCATCCCCCATTCTGGAATTATAGATAAGCACACTGAACTAGGTATAAATCCCTATGTCATAAGATGGGTTGCCAACTGGCTCATGGACAGAACCCACACTGTGAAAGTAGCGTATTCCAAATCTGACATCAGACCAGTGACAAGTGGAGTACCACAGGGTTCAGTCCTGGGTCCTCCCCTGTTTGGTATCTACTTCTCTGAAGTGCAGGCCAACACAGAAGGTCTGTGGCTAACAAAGTTTGCAGATGACTGCAAACTAGGAGCCATAATCGCAACTCCTAACGATGTGGGCAAACTACAAAAGGCCATCACTGAGACAGATACCTGGTGTCAAAGCCATGGCCTGAAGCTCAATGCCAAAATGTGTATTATCATCCCCGTGGTATAAACTCTGTACCCATGAACTGCCACATAGCTGGTAGTCTACTTAATGCCAAAAATGTGATAATAGACCTTGGGACACAGGTGCACAGTAGTCTCTCCTTTGATAATCACATCGCCACAGTGTTCGAGAAATCCTTTTAAGTGGCTCATCTCATCACAAAAGGATTTCCATCCAGAAAAAAAGAGGTCATTGTTCCCCTCAACTCATCACTTATTAGACCCATAATAGAGTACAACGCTCCTTTTGGTATGTACCTCACAGGACAACTACAACAACTGGAAAGACCACAGAAATACCTCACAAAGAGGATTACTGGCCTCAAACAGATGCCCTATGCAGACCGTCTCAAAAAACTACAGCTTGACTCCATGGCATATCGCCTCCTCAGGGGTGATCTCTGCCTAACATACACAGCTATGTCAAACCTAGAGCTGTTGGACATGCTCCACTTAAAGAAATCCCTATCCCTCTGAGCTAGACGCTCTAGGGACCTTAACCTTGTCATCACAATAAACAGAACATGCTGGAGGGATAGAGTCCTGTCCCAGACACTTCCCATACTCTGGAACAGACTACCTATCTATGTCAAACAGAGCTCCTCATTAGCACTCTTCAAGAAAGATCTTGATGATTGGATGGGAAATGTGGAATTCACCCCGGGGATCACGTCTGTGGCTCTGCTCGACAGGGGCATAGGAAAATACCTTTCTTGGGTGGCAAAAGCCAGGGTACATTTATTGGCTAGGCTTGTATGGGCCCTAGGATCAATAGCCTAGTACCTACCTATGAACCTATGAACATATATAGATAGATGGATAGAATATGTATATACACATATTATGTAATAGACACATACATATGTAGATATATATAGATACATACACATATACAGACAGATATGAATGTGTACAGATATGTATGTATATGAATATCTCTCTCTATCTCTCACCCCCCCACTCTCTCTCTCTCTCTATATATATATATATATATATATATATATATATATATATATATATATATATACTGAGAGAGGCACATGTGTGCAGATGTATTGCAACAGGTGCCTGGTGACAAAAGCATGTACTGAACACCAGTGCAGATACTGGAGCACAATACCCCATTCCAAAACACTTACACCACTAACCACCACATATGTGGTTGCCTGCCTACTACTGGATGTGTCAGGAGGGAACATGGGAAACAAGTGTACAATAGCCTCCCTTTTGATATTCACAGTGGCACACCAGTCTTGTAATACCTGTACATGGTACATGTCAGCAGAAATGGTGTGTCAGCTAGTGAAATGTAGGTCACTGTACCTCTCTACACCTCACAATGTCCTACATGGTATGTACCTCCCATGACAACTACAGAAAGGGAGAAGGATACAGTCATACCTAACAAACAGTGATAATGCCCTCAAACACATTACCTATGCAGAGTGACTGACAAAACCACAGATAGAGTGCCTCTCAAACTACTGACACAGAGCATACCACTGCTGGATATACATAGTTAAGTCACACCCATAACAGTTGTCCAACAACCATGGTAACACCTCACAATATCCCCAGCATAAATGACCTATGTCTGTCATCCTTGGCACCGCAGTAAAGAGCACATGGTGGAGGTACAGGTTCCTACCCACAAATAGGCCATACCCTGGAGTAAACCACCCAGCATTATGAAGCAAGGCTCCCTATTAGTAGATGTCAGACATACCCCTGTTGAATGCTAGGCAAATAGGTAGTATGCCATATGAGTCACCCTGTGTAACTGTTTGACAGGAGCAAGTACAACCACATTACATGTGTCCCAAGGGGCAGGGTAGCATAACAGTATGCTGCTGTAGGCCCAGGCCCAATAGCATACTACCTGCCTATGACATAATGCACACACACATGTACACATTGCAATACCAACAATGTGAGGTGGAATGCGTGTGCCACTGACTGTGTGCAAGGTCTGTAATGGTGTGATTGCTCAGCATGACTTTGTGTCTGTCATGGTAGTGTGTGTCCTTGGTGTGAGGCCAGAGAAAGATGTGTCAGGTATTGGGATACAAACATACTACATTGCCATATGTTGTGCTGTGGTTCCCTGTATGTGACTGTGGTGTAGGTATGGTTATGGCAACAAAGACTATGGTGCATTACCAGTGACATTTGTACTGTGCATTGCATGCATTGCATGGGTTGACAATGTTC
The DNA here is from genome assembly GCF_019279795.1 of Protopterus annectens. Taxonomy (NCBI): domain Eukaryota; kingdom Metazoa; phylum Chordata; order Ceratodontiformes; family Protopteridae; genus Protopterus; species Protopterus annectens. Next base: position 872,373,987 of record NC_056734.1, read on the forward strand.
CCTATACATTACCTTGATACAAACCCCCAGTGTGAGGCTGTGCATTGGACCTCAAACAGTGTGCTGACTGCTGGAGTATACTTGTTTGTTGTATGGAGTGTGCCAGGCACTGTCGCAGAGTTGTTGGCTGAGCACTGATATGTGGTCATTTACATGTGTATCCCCCAATAGACAGACAGATGCTATATATGGCAGTTCAGTGATATCATTACAGTAGAGTTTTATGTGTGCCATACCACTTGCTCACATATTTTTCTTTTCCCTCTAGGGCAATGGTGCACCAGCGCAATCCCACATACTCTGCTGCAGAGGAAGAGGAGATACACCAGAGCCTGGTGCGGGATTTTGCCACACTCTTTTCCCGCACCAGCCAGAACCAGCAGGAGAGGGCTGCACTGTGGCAAGACCTTGTCCGTCGGGTAAATGACATAGGCATGCACAACCGGACATATGAGCAGGTACGCCATCACTGCAGTGATTTAATTAGAAATGTCCGTCAGCGTGCGTCTGATATCCACAGGCAACAGCTTGCCACAGGTGGTGGGGCAGCTATACACCCCCCCTGACCAGACTGGAGGGGATCCTCCTAAGTGTTGTGGCTCCAGCCCAACAAAAACAACATCCACACACATGTGTAATGATAGAGGCTGGAGCCACCCAGCAGGAGGACTTGGAGCGTGCAGGTAACATGCCATATCTATAGTTGACTGTTCTCTACACTGGTAGTTTATGCATGTGTGAGGTGTGTACTGTGTTTGTAGCTATTATCCTGGTAATTATTGTGCAAGAGTGATATTCTCAATATCGGCAATAGACCTGTGAAAGCCAACTGTTGTACTACTGAACTGTATCATACTCACAGTATCAATGGCACAGTTGTGCCCACTGACAATGAATGTCTTATTTGTGCAGGTCCCTCTGGTGTAACAGCAAGGCAGCCAATCCATGCTGGTGAGTGTGTAATAACATTCCTTTAATACTTATGATAGTAATAGTAATAATACCCTAAAATGGTATTGCTATGTGTGTGATTGCAGGTGTGTCTGTGTCTGTGTGTTTGTATCTCATGTACTGAGGAGTGTGCATGTGTGCGTGTGCGTGTGTTCATGTGTGCATGTGCCCATGTGTGCATGTGTGCATGTGTGCATGTGCCCATGTGTGCATGTGTGCATGTGTGCATGTGCGCATGTGTGCATGTGTGCACGTGTGTATGTGTGCATGTGTGCATGTGTGGTAACATTGTGTGCACATTGTAAACTGTGTTTTCTGTCTTCTTCTCACAGGTTCTGGTGCTGCTCTGGTGGTGTGCAGCAGGGAACCTGAATCTGCTGCTGGGGATAGTGATAATGATGATACCTGTGTAATGGCACAGGGAGGTGTGCCAGGGTCCGTTGTTGGTCAGCCAATCGACAGTACACAGCTGTCAACCCCATCAATGCTCACAGTCATCCGGCCAATACATCCATTGTCACCAATATCCCTAGGTGATGGACAGCATACAGTGGGCATTAACCAGGGAAATCTGGTATCAGTGGCACATGCATCCCCTCACAGCAGCCATGGCCAGAGTCCAGACATGGTACACACAGGCAGATGTCCAGGGGTTCTCGTGGGAGCATCCGTGGTCATACTGCCCCTGTCAGAAGTGCCCACAGAGGTCTTTCAGCCTCAGCTATGTTCCGGGCTGTAATGCAGGCACAGTCACGTATGGAACGGTACACCAGACAGGGTCTGAAGGAGCTGAGAGCACATTGCACTGCTATGAATGAAACTATGCATGATGTTGCGGCTGCCATCCGTAATTTCACCGAGGTCATTGACAGACGTTGGTGGGGGGGGACATTAGATGTGTTCCACAACTACATGTCCATGAGCCAGGGTAATGCAGGGGGGGTTGAGGCGTCGATGTGGACGAATGCCAGCAACAGCAGCAGCTGGCAGTCGTCGCGGACGACAACAAACCCACAGCCACTCCCATAGTGCCAGTACTAGCCCCAGCAATGCTGGGTCTGTGCTGTCATCAGACCGCCCTAGGAGACCACGTGCACATGGCTCTGGACAGTCCCAGCAGGGACATGTCTTCAGTCAACAACCACCTGCTTCTGATGACAGTACCCAGTCTGGCTTAGTACCGGATACTGTCCGTAGCACCCCTGCCAGGCACAGGTACCGTGTCCATGGCCAGAGACAGTGATCTGTATGACCTGGCAGGTACAGTCTGTGGCTGTCCACAAACACCCGTATATGGTGGCCACAAGGTGGAACTGTGTGCATGCATACACACATGCATAATGCTAACACCTAGGGCTAACACATACACGCACACACTGCATCAGCATTGCCCCATCTTCTACGGTTGTCCCTCACTAACACACACACACATACATGTCGATTGGTTGTATCAGTGGCAGACTCAGGCATACCAAGTGCACACCCTGTGCATATGATAAAACTGTGCCACCTCCTGCAATCTGTAGCATCGATGCAGGACCGGTTAACATGGTGCTGATGCACAGGGTGACTATATAGATGTGTAGTAATATTATCATGTTGTCAACTGTACAGTGTAATGATATCATTGTGGGTATATCCCAGCATGCCTGATGCATTAATAGTATGATTGCCATTGTATTGTTTGGTACACCCCTATTAATTACCATGGTGTAGTGTCTGCACATCTTTGCATTCTGCTGGTAAGGCTGTACACAGAAGGCCACCTACATAGGTAGCACAGGGGATAGGTAAATGGAAGTTATGATACTCAATGGTGGACATGTAAACCGCAAGATGCATGCAGTACAACCTCTACTCTGCATGGAGAATGTTGATATCTGTGCAGTAATAGACAACAGGTTCAAGACTCCAAAGAGCACCCTAGCACTATCAGGTTACACCTCATACCATGCTTGACAGCCCCAAAACACACAACTAACTATGACAGTAGGTGAGTCTCATTAAATGTCAGGGATACTGTGGTGACAGGACAGGTAGCATACAGCCTACTAAGTTGGGGAATGCTGATTGAGGGCTCAGTATCTGTCATTATAAATGTGTATTAGTTCTGGTTTAAGCAGTTGGGCTTCAGACCAGTTATTTGACATTACAAAGGTTCATGGTCTGCACTCTTGTGGGAGGAGAGGCTGGACTCTGCCCATCTGAACTGGGAATTTCTGGCTAAAGGCTTATAGTGCCTGCATATTTGAACTGTTTCTTACTGAAATTGGAACACCTTATTTGCTGTAGCATAGACTAGATCCATGCCTGCTGATTGTAGCTTTGTTTGTATGCTTGTTTGCTTGTTATTTCCCTGAAACACTAATTCCACTTGAAATGCAGCTTTACAGTGTCTCTGTGGATCCCTAGTGACATGTGCATTGCTTACTGTACGTATGTCCTTGTTTCACTTGATAGAAAGTTAGTGTTTGTCATTTATGCAATTAAGTTACCTGTAACACATTGCATTTGAGATACCTGGCACTTGCTCACTAAAGCATTTATATATGCCAGCACTAACAAATTAAAAGCACTACACCCTCACAAACTCACCTTGCGAACCTTGTTCCCCATTGGCCCTTTTTGTTGTTAATTATAAAGGAATTCCCAATACTATCCTAGCATGTTCAAAGGTCAGTTGTCAATCTCCTCCATGGTCCAGCTGGTGAATCTGAGAATCTAGAGGCAATGTTACAACTGCCTCATTTACACAGTCAACCCTCTCCTCCTCCCCAACAAATTCCACCACATGTGAGAGATGCGACCATATATCCAAACTGCAGGCTAAGCTCTCTCAACTCAGTACTGGCAAAACCTGTCAGGAGGAGAAGGAAACCACGGTCACTACAATTCCAGTGTCACATAGACCTACCATGACAGCAATCCAAACAAATAAACACACACAACCATACTCGGAGTCTCTAAATAAAGGTCTGCCTACGCAGCAGACACCTCCAAAGCAGACATACAAGCAACCGCTACCCCAGAACAGAATGCGTGTAACACATAGCTCACAAAGCCAGTGTGCTGAACAGTCACAGCATGTAAGGCTAATGAACACACCTGCTACACTTGTGATGGGTGCCTCTATCATCAGGTACACCGATGTCCCGCTCACCAGGCTGAACAAGGAGAAGGTCACGGTGAGATGCCTGTCAGGCGCTATGATCTGCCACATAACACAAGCACACAGGTCACTCCAAGGCATGTACAAATATGTCCATGCCAGTGTGAATGACCTGAGACATACCTCCCTGGACTACATGATGAGAGACATAGAGGAGCTCTCTGAGCATGTTGCCCAGACTGGTATGACCCTGACCTTGAGTAGCATCTTACCCTCACCAAGAATGATGCCACAATATGTAGACAAGATGGTCAATTCAGACAAATGGCTTATGTTTCAGTGTCATTCAAAGGGGATCCAATGCCTGTCAGCCTGGGATGACATGCTCAACAAGCCACACTGCTTTGCTAGGGACAGCTTGCACCTGTCACGCATGGGCTTTCGGATATTGGCAAAGGCTCTTGACACACCCATAGTGCCTTTTTTAGGCAAGGCTCAACAGACAAGACCACCTCCATAGGTATCACAAGGGATAGGAAACTAATAGTAATGCTACTCAACGCCAGCAGTGTAAACCTCAAGATGCATGTACTGGAAACTGTCCTTAGCATGGAGAACATCAATATCTGTGTAGTAACAGAATCCTGGTTCAAGGCCCCCAAAAGCACCCCAGCACTGGCAGGTCATACCTCATACCATGCTTGTCGGCCACATAACTTGCACCGAAACAGTACAGGAGGGGGAGTATCAATATTCATCAAAGATACACACACCTCCAGGTTGGTGGCACAGCATGAAGCATCAGAGACTATCCATGTGCAACTAACAGTGGGTAAGACTGCCTTCCAGTTCATAGCCTGGCAAACACCACACTCCCAAGCCCAGGTAACCCACTTGGCCTACTTAAGAATACATGTATATCTGCAGGTGTCTCCAAACAACAATATATTGGGCAGCTTCATTTACCCACACATAGACTGTAAGCATTACTGTAGCTCCAACACCCTAGGTGTAATGTTCCTAGAATCCATACACTCAATTGCTATGGAACGACTTGCTACCACTCCCACAAGTGGGGAATACATGCTGCACCTGTTCATCACCAACATGTGGACTATATGCTCCAGACCAGAAGTGTATCCCTCGCTGGTAAGATGACACCATAGACTACTCTCACTGTATATTCACATACCAAATGCAGCCCCTGCACAGAAAACCACAGTCATAAAGTTGTGTAATGCAAATTACATGTATTCACATGAGGCAGGCTTCACACATGGGAACTATTTCAGGTCACAGGTACATATGTCTATGTGGCACACACATACCTCATGTGTGCATTGACATTACTGATATGATCTATGTCATACAATATTAAGAGCAACACCCCACACACATGGACAAACTGTGTGACAAAAACACACATGGCATTTGTAAGATTCAAACCCCTACCTAACTATGTTATGACACTTAAGAGAGATGCATTAGCAGAGAACACTATTCAAATTATTGGGAGGTTACCCTTCTCCTGCTGTACTTATAGGGTGCTGACATCATCAGTGTTTAGAAAGAGGAATGTGCATCATACAGTGAGTTCTTCTAGTTGTCAAAAGGGACATTTTTTTTCACACAGAATTGCACACACACTAACCCCCCTCATCCAAACACACACACACTGCGCATCTGCAGGATTCAAACCCCTACCTATGTTATGACACTTGAGAGAGACACATTAGCGGAGCACGCTATTCGCATTACTGGGAGGTTTCCCTTCTCCTGCTGTACTTATAGGGTGCTGACATCATCAGTGTTTAGAAAGAGGAATGTGCATTATGCAGTGAGTTCTTCTAGTTGGCAAAAGGGACATTTCTTTCACACAGAATTGCACACACACTAACCCCCCTCACCCAAACACACACTGAACATTTGCAGGATTCAAACATGGATGTGACATTGCAAATTCAACCCCTGGGATCTCCACTGTGTCCTTGCTTGATGGAGACACAGCACACTAGCCTTACATGGTGCCTTCTGTGACCTTCTTTACAGAGGCACAGTAGCGTACTGTACTGGGGAGGCAGATGCCAAGCACACTCTGGCTAAGCTTGTATTCCCTACGGCAAACAGCCTAGTATTGACCTCTACACCCATATGTTTAATTTTCAGATGCACAATATTTGTTGCTGATAAACTGTTTGCAGGTCTTTATTGCCATAGCTTTCCCTGTTTTTATGTACAACTTGTGTATCTGTGGAAGATGTTTGAATATGTATGGGATCCACTATTTAACTTATGTCTCTGTAGTCATTTAACTGTGTGCACCGGGCAGATTGCTGTATTGTGGTTGGTTCCTGGTTTAACACATACAAATACCAGAAATGTGTGGCCAACTGCTAAACTGAGACATTGCCTAAGTGTGTGAGCATGCCCAGTTCAGGCATATTCCATGGCTTGTTGCCTGACATATGTCTCATTTATCAAAGTGTGCGAGCATGCCAGTGTGTGCTTTCCATATGTTGAGATCTTCAGTCCACCACATTTGTGGGTGTGTGTGAACTTCAACAATATTTCACATTTATAGCTGTGTGTTGGGAGTCATGTTGTGTACATACTGCCCAACTGCTTTGTGTCTGAACCCGACAGGGATTATATTGTGCCTGCAGGGTTTCCATGGGATAGTTTGCATACAGTTGTCAACATCCTTTCATACTGACCATACTCTGTAATGTTGTATAGTGTACTGGTTCAGTACTTTCACTGTGGTGGACAGTATCCTGGGTTTCAGTCCTATCACTGCTTTAAATATTGATAGTGAGCACACCAGACTGGTTAAGGGCCAGTTATGCACATATGACCATGCTGCATTTTGTTCGGATATGGATTATTTACACCAGGCTTGTCCAACATTGGTAGTGTATTTCACAACTTGGGTGGACATTGACAAACACTAGCGATGTGCCCTAGGCCATTTCTACTGCTAGTCAGAGAGTGTGTTTGTCCTTCAACACACATTGTAACTGGAATTTTATACGACATATTTCAAGGTTAGTATACTGTGCCTCTGTCTACCCGTGACATAACAGTGATACCCAGGGTAAACCTACCATCTCCCATCCACTCATCATGATTCCTGTTGAGGAGAGTCAATGAGGGACTCTCTGGCTAACCTGTACTGGCAGTTTACTCATAAGTGGAGTGAGCCTCTGGGTTATGGACCAATCACTACAGCATGTCCTATGTATGTCAGTGCTGGGGTTCAGGTCTCTCATGTGCATAGCTCACTGGCATTCAGATTGTACAAGGTGCAACATGTTCATTGATTCCAGCTTGGACATGGCTTTATACATCAGGCACAGATTGCCTCTGGGCAGGCAGTATGACATTGTGTGGAGCTGCAGTTTGTTTAATCAGGCAACACGTGGCATCTGTTTGAGCTCTTTGATCCTCCTGGTGGGGTACTTTTGGGGTCTTTCCAGTTGCTGGAGGTGTCTGCTGAGGTACATCCCACAGGGACCATTGTACTCAATTGTGAGGCTGATGAAGGATGACTGAAGAGACACGATGACCTCCCCTGATCTAGATCTGACTACCTTCATGATTAGGTGGGTATATGGTATGTTTCTGTAACCACTACAGCCACATGGTTGTGAAATGCAAGATATCTATCAAATTGTGTCCCCAGGTCTCTTATTACTTCTAAAGTACATAATGGGTTAACACCTATGTGGTAATTGGTGGGTGCTTACTGTTTATCCACAGGGGATGACTATACACTTTTCTGCAATTAGCTTGATGACATGGCTCTGGCACCAGTTGTCTGTTTCTATGTGAACCTTTTGTAGGATGCTTGTGTCAGCTGGAGGATCAGATAAGGTGCCCGGTTTGTAGTCCTCTGCAAACTTGTTCAGACACACTCCTTCCATGTTGGCCTGTACCTATGGAAAATATATACCATACAAGGGAGGTCTAGGACTGAGCCTTGTGGGATGCCAGTTGTAGCTGGTATGTAGTCTGACATGGCTGCAGCATGTCTGACCATGTCAGTTCTGTCCTTGGGCTGGTTTGCAACCCATCTACTAATATAGGGGTTTATATTTAAGCTGGTGAGCTTATCTATAATGAACACGTGGGGTATTGTATGGAAGGCTTTTGCAAGGTCCAGATAGGCTGTGTAGACAACATTCCCCTCATCAATGGCCTTGATGACTGTTTCAAATGAGTCAGACATGTTTAAGGGGCAGGATCTGCCCTTAAGAAAGCCACGCTGGGTAGGGTCCAGTGTCTGTAGGTCCCCAATATCTTTATTTCTGAGGTCCATGATGATCCTTTCCATAGCTTTGCAGACCAAGCTTGTCAGGATTCTGGGGTGATAGTTTGCAGTATCCATTCAGGCACCATCTTTGTGGAGAGGGACCACTGTTGCTGTACACTGCTCTTTGGGTACATATCCTGTGGTAAGGCTGAAATTGAGCAGTAGTGTTATTTGGCATTCCATTCTTCGTGGAGTTCATGTTGGACACAGCCCAGGACACCATCTCGTTCCATTGATGCTGTGTGTTTTGCTTTGAAGATGCTGCCTGTTACCTCAGCATCTGCAATGTCAGGGGGCCAGCACTCTGCTGGGATAGATATTTGTCATTTTTGGGGGGGGGGTTTGCACTGAACCTGTCAGGTTGGATGTTGGCAATGTGTGTGGGTTTGGTGTATTGTTTGTAATATTTGGTAATTCAGAGCATATCTGTGAATTCCCAACAAGGTTCCTACCATCAGTTAAGACAGCCTTGTGATTATCCTTAGTGTCCTGTACAATTTGTATCTCCATAGGTTCATAGGTTCATACTGGGCTATCTGCCCTAGGGCATTTATCAGCCTAGCCAGAGTGTGTGTGGCTTTCACCACCCCTTGCTATGTGAATATTATGCCCATTTAGGGTTTACGTTACTGTGCTTCTGTCTAGATGTGACACACTGAAGACCCCCAGTGTACATCTACGATCTCCCATCCACTTGGCAAGATTCCTGTTGAACAGAGTCAGTGAGGGGCTCTGCCTAACATGGAGTGGGATTCTGTTCCAGAGTGTAGGGAGCCTCTGGGTTAGGAACTGTCCCTCTAGCACATCCGATTTATTTATGTGTTGAGGTTGACATCTGTCACTCTCGCGGCTCTGATGGCTTTGGATTTTCTGAGGTGGAGCATGTCCATCAATTCTGTATTGGATATGACCTTGTACATCGGGCATACATCGCCTCTGAGTATGCAGTATGTGACTGCATACAGCTGGGGTGTTGTCAGCCAGGCAGCATATGACAAATGTTTGACACCATTTATCCTGTTGGTGAGGTACTTTTGAGGTCTTTCTAACTGCTGCAGGTGTCGGGTACGGTACATCCCAAATGGGGCATTGTACTCAATTATGGGCCTGATAAGAGAAGAGTATAGTGGCACAATGACCTCTCTTGATGTAGATGTGAATCCTTTCATGATAAGGTGGCCAATATAGGTGGTCTTCCTAGCCACGTTGGCAAAGTGAGTTTCGCATGTGGGGTTACTGTCCACTTGTGTCCCTAGGTCCCTGATTGCTTCTTCCATACATAATGGATTACCATCTATGTGGTGATTTGTGAGTACCTTGTTTGGTATTTGGGGAGACATTCATACTCTCCAGTGTCTTCAGGAAGGCTGAGTGGTGTTCCTGGGTCTGAGAGGGTGGTCTGTAGCATGCTACAAACTGTACAGCGGTTTTGCTTTCAGTTAGTTGCACATGGATGGTCTCTGATGCTTTGTGCATTGTCAGTAACCTGGACGTGTGGGTATCTTTGCTGAATATGGATACTCCCCCTCCTTTTGTGGTTTGGTCCAGGTTTTGGGTCCAAAAAGCATGATTTGAGGTATAACCTGGTAGTGCTGGGGTGCTCTCAGGAGCCTTGATGCAGGTTTCCATCATTGCACAGAAATTGATGTTCTCCATACTGGGGAGGGCCTCGAGAGCGTGCATCTTGTGGTTTAGACATCTGGCATTGAGCAGCATTACCCTTATGTTTTTTCCACTTATGTTTTCTGGGGAGTTGGGTTTGTCTTTTCAGCCTTGCCTACAAAAGGCACTATGGAGGTGGCAAGAGCCTTAGCCAATATCCAGACGCACAGGGGTGACAGGTACAAGCCATCCCTGGCAAAGCAGCGTGGCTTGTCAAGCATGACATCCCAAGCAGACACACATTGTATCCCCTTGGAATGACACCAGTAATTGAGCCAATTGTTAAAGCTGATCATTCTGTGTTTGTACTGTGGCATCATTCTTGGTGGGGGTAGGATGTTGCTCAGGGTCAGAGTCATACTGGCCTGGTCTACATAATCGGAGAGCTCCTCTATGTCTCTTTACATGTAGTCCAGGGAGGTATGTCTCAGGTCATTCACACCAGCATGGACAATGACTGAGACATATTTGTACTTGCTTTGGAGTGACCTGCATGATTGTGTTATGTGGCAGATTGTAGCAGCCTACAGGCAGCTTACTGTACCCTTTTCCTTGTTCAGTCACGTGAGCGGGACATCAGTGTGGCTAACTATGGAGTCACATATTACAAGTGTATCAGGCATGTTGTTTGTCCTTACGGGCTGTGACTGTTTGGCACACCGACTTTGTGTGCTATGTGTTGCATGTGCTATGTTTGGGGGTAGTGGTTGCTTGGGTGTCTGCTTTGGAGGCCTCTGTTGATTTGGTGGTTTTTAATTAGAGCCTCCAGGAATGTTTTTCTGTGTTTATGTATTTGGTTTGCAGTTGTGATAGGGCTATGTGAGTGGGTTTGTGGTGTGTGTGGTTACCTTCTCCTCCTAACTAGTTTAGACAGTACTGAGTTGAGAGGGCTCAGCCTCCAGTTTGGAGACGTGCTTGCATCTCTCACATATATTTGTATTTCTTGGGGGGTGGAGGGGGTTGTCTGTGTACATGGGGCAGGTGTAACATTGCCCAAGATTCACAGATTCAACTTGTTGTAGCTGGCCTAGTGGATTTTATGACTGGCCATATTTTATTGCCATAATACTGATCAGAGATTACTTCCCTTTTTGGGTTTGCTCTGTCATGGGGTGACTTCCTCATTCTCTTGCATGGTTTGGTAATGGCTGTGGTCCACCATGCCAGATGCCTGTGTGTATGGTATTGGGCCTTGGTTTTATTTGGGATTGCATAATCCATGCATTCCTGACTGTGTTCATAGAATGCATTTATAAAGGGTTCTGAGGTGTGGCCCATATTTTCCACAGGCACAGAGCCTTTAATGGATTCCACATCAGTTTGGAGGAGTGCAACATTTCCTTTAAACATGTTTTTCACTGTGGTTTTCTGGCCAGGGACTGTGGTCCGGATGTGAATATCCAGTGTGATTACTCTATGGTCTGATCTGACCAGTGAGGAATGCACTTCTCATCTGGCCATAGAGTACCCATGTCGCTGATTATCACATCCAGCATGCTTACCCCTCTTGTGGGAGTGGTACATTGTTCCTGAGCATTTTGGTTCATGGATTCTAGGAACCTTTGGCCTAGGGTGTTGGTGCTGGGATAATGCTCCCAGTCTGTTTGAGTATTTTCAGTCACCCAATATAATGTTGTTTGGAGAGCTTGATATTTCCATGTGTTCCAATGTAGGCCAAGTGCAGTTCCTGGCATTAGGAGGGTAGTCTGTAGCAGGCTACAAACTGGCAGGCAGTCTTAGCCACTGTTACTTGAGCATGGATAATCCATGCTGCTTCTTGTTGTGGTATCAACATGGGGGTGTGGTTATCTTTGACAATTATTGCTAGTCACCCTCCTTTTGTAGTTTGTTCCATGTTTTGGGGCTGTAAAGCATGGTATGAGGTGTAACCTGGTAGTGTTAGGGTGCTCTTGTGAGCCTTAACCCAGTTTTCTGTTACAGGACAGATATCAACATTCTCCATGCTGAGAGGAGTTTAGACTGCATGCATCTTTCAGTTTGGACATCTGGCATTGGGTAGCATTACATCTAGGTTCTTATCCCTTGTGATACCTATGGAGGTGGGTTTGTGTTTTGAGCCTTACCTATACAAGGCACAGTGGGGGCGGAAACAGCCTTTGCCAGTATTCTACAGGCCAGGACTGATAGGTGCACACCATCCCTAGCAGGTGGAGCATCGTGTCTTGCTCAGCATGTCATTTCAGGCTGGCACGCATTGGATCCCCTTTGACTAATGGCAATACTTAAGCCAATTATTGTACTTGATCATCTTGTCTTCATATTCTGGCTTCATGCTTCGTGAGGGTAGGATGTTAGTCAGGGTCATCATGTTTGCATATACTACATGGTGTTACATTGCTTAACACATGGCAATCATGCCTCAGGTGGTGCTGCAGGGCTGTCTAAGGTGGATGCACATACTACACTCCCTGTACATGTTTGATAACAGGTTGTGTCAACTTAGGCATCCCTTTTACTATATGTGTGAGGCAGAGAGAGGTATCATTTCCTGGGTTCCTACTGAGCCAGTGTATGTGCTATGTGTTGCCGCTTTGCCAAGACCAAGGCATACTGGGCACGCCTCCTTCTGCCTACTGGGGCAGGCTCAGGTTGTTTCTCCACCGAGTCACGCTTTGCCTGTGATTGGCTTGGCAATGGTGGGGGGCTGTTTGGCCCAGCCCTATGCTGGTCCTGCTGCAGCTGTTTTCGCAGAATCATATTATGTAGCATAGCACATACCATGATGATTTGGGTACATGTAGTTGGTGAGTACTACAAGGCTCCACCAGATGTGTCCAGGCACTGGAACCGTGACTTGAGCAGCCCAAACACATGCTCAATTACATTTTGTGTTTGTGTGTGTGCCTCATTATGGTGTTCTTGTTCAGGTGTGTGTGCGTTTCTGATGGGTGTCATCAGCCATGACTCCAGTGCATAGCCAGTATCCCCCACTAAGTGACCATGTGGGATGTCCCCATTGGCAAATGTCTGGTACAGCTGCATCAGATGCCAGATATGGGAATCGTGGTAGCTTTCACGGCAGCCAGCACACACATTCATTATTATGCCCTGGGCATCACACATGACCTGGCAGTTGATGGAGGGGAAGCTCTTGTGGTTAATGTAGGCCCTACCCCACTCACTGGCTGGTGCTTTGATGCGTATATGCGTGCAATCTATTGCACCCACTACCTCAGGGTATTCCGCTATTTGCTGGAAGAGATGCATATTGCTGGCCAATACCTCACATGAATTGGGGAAATATACATGCTCACCGACATGTGCTGACATGGCATCCAGGAACTGGTGCAGTACCCTGGATGCTGATGCCTGTGATATCCCCATCATATCACCAGTTGGTCTCTGGAAGGTACCTGTTGCTATTATTCTTAGGCCAGCACATACCTTGGTTTCCACTGGGATGGGTTCCCCTCTGTTGATTCTGTGTGTGAGGCATGGCCTGCATAGCTCAACAATTTGCTGCAGTAGGTCTCTGTCCACTCTATAGCGCTCCACTATCTCCAGCTCATGTAACCCCTGGTAGGTGACCCTGGGCCTGTACACTCTTCTCCGTCTCCTCACTGTGGGTTGTCTGGCAGCATTTGTATAGTCACCACCCTCAGCAAGTTGCATATGTCTCCTTATAACAGCTATGGCAGCCCCTAGCATTTTTGGTCTGAGTGAAGCTTTTTCAGTTTTCACTTCTAGTAGCTTACTCCTCTGTTGCAGTGTCTCTTGAGAGAAACATTCTGCACTGTTGTTTGCAGAGTTTTAAGTGCTGGGCTGGGCTACTGTTCTGCCTGTGTAATTGCCTGCTTCTGATTGTTTTCACCTGCTAGCTCTGCCAGTAATTTCTGCTAGCTTCCTACTATTTCCCATGTTTCCTTTTTCCCTTCTGTTTCCTCATGGGGGAGCAACGCGCATGCCAGCAAAAACACGCTCACAGTGGCTAACATGCGCTCACACATGCTTAGACGGACTAGAATCTGCTTATTCGGGTTAAAACGCGTGCACACCAGCGCAAACAAGCTTACAAGTGTTTAAACAGGCTCCTACATGCGTATTCTGCCTTAAACGCGCACACTCACGCTTTCACATGCGCACTCTATCTTACTCATGCCTACCAGCACGCACACGCCTGCGTGCACGCCCAGCAAGAAACTTTGGTGTTATCCATCGTGTACACCTTCCATTTCTTGGCTTTCCCATGCCTACTTGTTGACATTCCTCTTTCCATGATGTGTGACTGACAGCTTTCACATGCCACTGTGCTCCAATGAGCTGCATTCCTTTCATACATTCCCCCCTGTGATGTCACCTATCTCCTACTCTGTTACTCCCCCTTATCCTACTCCTACACTGCACAGATTGTGCTCATTTTCTATGTAACAGTGCGATTCAGTATCCTACCACTCATTTACATAGGATTGCCTACTAATGCTTAGTTACATGTCTTACACTCCACTTCCCCCCTTAGCAACCCCTACTCGGTGGCCATGTTGTTTTACCCTGCTATTCCCTTCCATTGTATACTCATGCTTTGCATAAACCCACATCTGTGGGTTTAATATTTTTATTTTTTGTTTTTTTATAGTGCAGCCGGTTTGTGTGACGCTGCGCTACGTTTAAACATCGGCAAAAAAAAATATATTTTTATTTCATGCTTGCATCAGGGTACGTTGCTAGTGGCCACATATTTGGCCATTGACATGCTGCCTGCGACATTTGCAACCTTTATTTGGAGCTGACAAGGCTCCATTGTGTTATTTGCAGAACGATACTCAGTTATCAACTGAGTACATTTCTGCAGATAACACGGCTCTTACACGGGCAGGTTTCTGCTTCCTGGATCGCAAAATTGCCTCATTTGCATGCCTTTTGGCTGCCAGTGAGGTAATTAGCATATCCACGCCCTGCCCGTGTAAGAGCCATATTAGGTGCTCTCTTACATGCACATTCAGGCTGTTCCTGGATCGCAATGGCTGCATGGAGTCTTACACTATTCTTAGTGCAAGCCATCGTGAATCCTGCCCATTGTGTTCATAAAAAAAATCATACAAATGTTAGGAATGTTTCTCTAAGTTAGGCATGTACTCAGACATTTTTGAGTCTCTTCTTACTGATATATCATTAATAAGTGTGCATCAAATAGAACTGGCTTTGAAAACCTGATTGTTTCTGCAGTCAGACTAATCATTCACAGTTGAAACCCTTTACCGGGTAAATCTCTCATTGCTCATCCTTGCACAGCTAGGGTGTATACATGCAGCTGTGTAGGTCCTTATAAAATGTTTAGCTGTCCTGCACTTAATGCAGATTGTGGAATTGATGAATGCTAATGAGCTCACTCCTCATTTGCATATTCACAATGTTAAAAGGGTTGAATCAGTACTATATAAAGGTAATCATGTAGGCAAGGAACTTGTATCAAAGTAAGGAAGACTGTCTGGATCCAGAGAGTCTGATAACAATATTTGCTTTCAAAACTTATTTCTAGTTTAAAGTATTTTGCTGTTTTTTACAAGTTTATATATTTTAACCTTACAGATGAACTGTATTTCACAATGCAGCTATTGGTTTACTGTCTGCATTTTGGCACTAACTGTTGGCATATTTATGCATATCAGTTAGATCTTGATCATTAAAAATGTTTCTATAGAGTGATATTTGACATTTAATGGAATGTTTTATCTGTGAAGTTGACCATTTAGTGCAGAAGAGTGTTGCATTACCTATTATCAAGGTCAGGAGTTTTTCCATTATTAGCACACAAAATAGTGTTAGGCCTGTGATCTATTCCTAGCTGCCCTCCACCAAAGTGGATATCTCACAAAAAATATATCCATTTTTTCTAAAAGGAGTACATTGTGTTTGTAAATGCTGCAATGAACTATAAAGTATGTTTGTCCTCCTGATATACTTTAGTATTATTTCTTTTCCTTTCTTTGTTTCCTGGAAGGATCTGTATTAAGTTGTATGTACTCATATGGAGCCTTACTCTTTCACATATTTTGCACATGATGGATAGATACATTCATAGATATTCATTTGGTAACAATTATTTTTAGGTTAATTTTTCATTTTTTATGTTTCCTCTCATACAGGGCTTTAACACCCACGACATCTGCACTCTTCAAATTGCCACACAGTGACACTGAGAATTAAGTTTTCATTCAGGCACTACATTGCCACTGGTCATGTCTCTTAGAGAGAGGCAGATGTGAGGAATCCAGTTTTGACTGTGTCACAGAACAGATGGTCATGACAAATTCATTAGGATGTCATGTACGTTGTTGTGTCTTTTGGCTTTTCACGGTTAGGGGTCGGCACAGCGGAACTCTGATCTGCTAATGATTGGCAGTAGATTTTTTACGTGCCGAGTTGCCAGCTTTGATGCACAACCTTCAATGAAGGTACGCCCATTCACGCATGTCTCCACACAGAAGATGCTCTAGCTGAGAATCGAACAGGACATCTTCTTACTGTGAGGCGACAACGCTACCACAGCACCACCACCGCAGTTCAAGATGTCATGTACGTACATATTCAAAAATAATACACAGAGCCAGTGGTATGATCACAAAGGGGAGATGTAGGTCATCTGCAATTGCTCAGCAACATATGGGTAGTCCTACTACCAATCCTCCATTGACTGAAACAGAACTTCCAGTTATGTGATTTAGGTTCATAGGTAGGTACTAGGCTATCTGCCCGAGGGCATTTATAAGCCTAGCCAGAGTGTGTCGGCTTTTGCCACCCATTGATTAATTAACTGATCCTCTGTCAAGCAAAGCCAATGAAGTGATCCCAGGGGTGTATTTTCTGTTACCCATCCACTCGTCTAGGTTTCTCTTTAAGAGTGTTAGTGAGGGGCTCTGCCTAATGTAGTTTTGAATTTTGTTCCAAAGCATGTGGAGTCTCTGTGACAGGAATCTATCCCTCCAGCATGTTCTATTTATTGTTGTGGTGGGGTTTAGATCACTAGAGCACATGGCTCGCAGTGACTTGGATTTCTTTAGGTGGAGCATGTCCATTAATTCTGAGTTGGACATGGCTTTGTAAGTCAGGTAGAGATGACCTCTGTGTAAGTGATATGCCACTGAGTACAGCCAGAGTTTTTTTCAGTCGGGCTGCATAGGACATATGTTTGAGGCCAGTAATCCTCTTGATGAGGTACTTTTGTGGTCTCTCCAGCTGTTGGAAGTGTCTTGTGAGGTACATCCCAAATGGGGCATTGTACTCTATGATGGGTCTGATGAGTGACAAACAGAGAGGCACTATAACCTCTTTATTTCTAGATGCGAACCGTTTAGTAATTAGATGGGCCACATAGAAGGATTTCCTAACTACTTTGGCAATATGATTGTCAAAGGAGAGATTACTATCTACCTGGGTCCCTAGATCTCTTATTACCTCTTTTGTATTAAGGGGGCTGCCACCTTTGTGGTAATTCATGGGTGTTTTGTTTTTCCCAAATGGGATGACTATGCATTTTTTGGCATTTAGCTTGAGGCCATGACTTTGACACCAGGTGTCCGTCTCAGTAAGGCCCTTTTGGAGGATGTCCATGTCAGTTGAAGAGTCAATTATGGCTCCCAGTTTGCAGTCATCAGCGAACTTGGTTAGCCATAGTCCTCCTGTGTTTGCCTGTACTTCTGAGAAGTATATGCTGAACAGTAGGGGTCCCAGGACCAAGCCTTGAGGGACACCACTTATGACTGGTTTAGAGTCGGACCTGGAGCCCACTATTCTTACCGCGTGAGTTCTATCTGTAAGTCAGTTGGCAACCCATCTCGTGACGTAGGGGTTTATGTTCAGGCTGGTGAGTTTTTCTGTAATACCCGAGTGGGGAATGGTGTCAAAAGCCTTGGCGAGGTCAAGGTAGGCTGTGTGAACAACCTTTCCCTTGTCTATGGCCTTGGTGACTGTCTCAAAGAGGTCAGCCAGGTTTAGTAAGCATGATCTGCCCCTAACAAAGCCAAACTGGGTTGGGTCAAGTGTTTGGAGGTTCCCAATGTCTTTGTTAATGAGTTCCATGATGATGCGCTCCATAGCCTTGCAGACCAAGCTAGTCAGGCTTATGGGGTGATAGTTACCAGGGTCAGTTGTGGCCCCTCCTTTGTGGAGTGGAATAACCATTGCTGTACACCATTCTATGGGTACATAGCCTGTGGAGAGGCTGAGGTTGAACATCGTGTTTAGGTGGGGGGTTAGTTCGTTCTGTAGTTTGTGCAAGACACAGCCTGGGACACCATTTGGCCTCACTGACGCTGTGATTTTGTCTTTTAAAAGGGCTATTTTCACCTGTGCATCTGTGATTTCCAGGACACTACACTTTTCCATTATTGTTGTGGGCCATTTTGGAAGTGAGGGGGAGGTGAAGTTTGCACTGAATCTATCTGCCAGGATGTTGGCAATGTCAGTAGGTTCAGTATATTTTGTGCTATTTTGCACTAGTTCAGTGCATATCTGCGAGTTGCCACTTAGATTCTTAACATAGCTAAAGAGGGCTTTGTGGTTATCTTTTGAATCCATGGCTATTTTTCTTTCGAAGTTAGCCTTGTATGATTTTATGAGGGATCTTATTTTCTTACTGATACTGATCAGGGATGTCTTTCCTTCTTGGAAATACTGGAAGGTCTTTTAATTAAATAATTCTAGGATGTCTAAATGTGGTATTTGTATCAGTTGTAAGTTTATTAATGATGGTCCCTATGTATCTATTCACCATTACAATAGGTCTATCAGATGTCCAGGCCACTGTAATTGTAACACCTGGATGGTTGTTTATGTGGCAACCTGTTTAGAATACCCGGCATTCTACATGGGTAAAAACCACGCATAGATTGAAGGTGAGAATTATGGACCACATTAGGGACATTAAAATAAAAAGAACTCTAATGCATTATACATAACACAGTATGAAGTGTAACAACTTTAAGAGATTTTTATTCTTTGATATTGATAAAGTGTTTGAAAAAGAAAGGTTAGGTGACTCAAAAATTTTGCTGGAAGTAAGAGAATGCCTTTGGCAACTAAGGCTTGATGCTACAAGACATTCTGGCATCAATGAATGTTGCTCCATAGCTAGTATTTTAAAATACTGGGCTAATTTTATTTGAGTAAACATTTGCATATTTTAAGTCTTGTACAGTTTCTTAAACATTATGTACAATTTTTATAATGGAACATTGGTAGTATATTTTATGTACTAAACTGGTTTATGTTTATTGTGGAATTAAAGGGTTAATTTATTGTTTTTTATGACTAGTGAAATGCTTGGCTTGTCATTGGCTTAGGAATTGACTCTATTAATACCTGTAATTAATTTGCTACTATTTAAATAGAATGTTTTTTTGTCTAATTATTCACTCTGATGAAGCCCTGTTTTTGTGGTAGGGGCGAAAGCGCTTAGCGAATTTTTTTTATTTTTCCGTTTAAATAAACTGGTCCTGTTTTTCCTGCAAGCTCGTGAATTTACTACTATAAGCTTCTAGTCGGGTAACCTGTGTGTTATGTTTGTGTTTTTGTCAAGTGATATAGAAGAGACACTGAAGGAGAGAGAGAGAGAGAGAGAGAAGTATGTGGAGGGGGGATTCAACTGTACAGAAAGCTTTGTATAAGATGCTTCTTATTCTGCAGCTGTGAAGGGGATTGCTCTCTGTTTCTTTTGTCACTTGCATAGTGATGTTCGTCATCCCTGTCTCATCTCCCTTTCTTGTATATAGGCACATCTGGTTCTCATTTTGCATGACCAATTTGCACATGGTAAGCATACCTTTTGCATTCTTATTAATGTATATAATGTAGCTGCATGTCTATCTGAAAGTAATTTTTTCATTGCATTGGTATCTCTCAGTTTTTAATATGCATTTCACATAACATAAGTTTGGTCAGTTTTGTATTCTATTTCTCTCTTTGTTCTTTTCATTACTTGTTATTTAGATGATCCTGCCAGTGGCACTATGGAACTACTTCCGCCTAATGTCAGATCATCGGTAGCCTCTGATGATAATGATGAAGTCTGGAGGTACAAAGGGTCAGTCTGTTACTTGGTTGTACCTCCAATATCCCCTGCCCCTGTTTTGCACATGGTCAGTATGTCTTTGCGTAGAGACCTCAGACATAGGACAGGTTGAGGATGAAGCAGTTAATCAGGGTAGTGTGGTTACTTCAGTTGAAGAACTAGTTGATTTTCCACATAGGCATCAGGAGGACAAATTATAGGTGCTCATAGGGGGCCTGCTGTCCACTATCCACCTGATGGTAGTGTCAGTAGGTGCCACACCACTTATGTGTAGGCACTGCAAGGAGGTGCAGGGACATTCCACCAGGGCCGCAGAAGAGATAGTGTGAGTAATAAATGTGTATTCTGGTGTGCAGGACTGACAGAACTCTGTGGGCAGCCCCTTGGACAAGATGAATGACATACTGGATTGGGCAGTATCTCTAACTGAATTGGGTTAGTATCCATGTGGTTAGAGAGCTGATACATCATCTGGTTATAGCCAGGGTGGCCATACAAGATCTCACTGCCATACTGGCAATACATACACAGTTCTTTTAATGATTGCAGTGTTATCACCCAGATGTGGTAGGGCACGTAGTTCTGGTCCAGGACATAGCTGTGATAAGAGCACATCCAGCAAACATCACTTCTGTTCTGGTAGCACCTTGACTTCTAGCTAGGGCCATGGAAGTAGAAGTGCAACTCCTGGCAGAGGTAGTTCTTATGGTAAGGGTCAACAATGCTGAACTGACTAGTCTGCCATGCATAACTCAAACCTGTCTGAGATGTCAGGACATAGTGCTAGCAGTGCTTGACTGTGTCTATACAGACAAAAAACAAACAAACAAAAATCTGTCCATACCACCTTACACACGCAAACACAAGTTATCTAAACAGTACTTTGACTAATATATATGTATATATATATATATATATATATATATATATATATATATATATATATATATATATATATATATATACATATATATATATATATATATATATATATATATATATATATATATATATATATATATATATATATATATATATATATATAGAGCCACTGGCCCTGACAACTGGATACTTAATGAATATTTTGTACTCGCACACACTCTCACTTCTTTGGTGTCAGACTTGCCCTCCTGTACCCCCCATGCCAATGATGATGATTATGTCCTGCCATTTTCCCATTTCTTTGTGACTTTGAGTTGCATATAAGTCTAATATATTAAGTGGATAGCTAATGCTCGCTTTCTTACTAAAAAGCTTTCTTTAATGTAAATCTATTGCATAATTAATGTTTTTATCGATTGTTCATCCTCAGTTATGAAAGATTAGTTAAGAAATGATTTACCCTCATTGTATTTCTATTAGTATTCTTAGTAATAAAGCCAACATAAGTATTGCTTATTGGAATACTTTTGCAAATGAAGTTATCATTAATCTCTTCACTGATTTACATACGGTGGTCATCTGAAATGCTCAATGCACACTCTTGGGCAAAATCCATTACTGTATATTCTGAACATCACTCATAAGCTATTACTGACATTACTGCATACCTAGGACACGTTTCAGCTCAGAGACAAGCATTTGCACATGAGAGTAATCAGTTATATACCTTTATTTTTTATACAGGTTCCAGACTTACCTTGTTACACCTTGTTATACCACCTCATTGGTCCTTTTGAATCTCTTTTAAGTTTTTTTTTTAAGTTTTTAGCTTCTGGTATTTAGGCAATGCATTTGAGCAGGTTTCTGCTTGTTTGTATGTTGTGCAGCACTACTCACTGCCACACAATTGTGCACCAAAGACGGACAGTTCAATTCAATAATTTTTCCCTTAGATACTACTGTAGCACACTAGTGTGGCCCTCATCCTTAGTGCTTTCCCAGTCAAATAAATACTGCTAGTGAGCAGTAACCTATTATCCATCTGCAAATAAATAAATAAAAAATAAACCCCCCAGGCAAAAATATCCAACCACTGAGCTCCTCTGTGAATGATTCTGAAAAGCCACCCCTAGTGAAAGCAGTCTTCAACCTAGCATTATGGACAGTTGGACTACCTTTGTCTCTCCTGCCAACCTTATTGACCTAGGTCTCTTGAGGCAGTGTATTAATTACCTTACGTGCACTGTGTAGTAATTGCCTCATGTACACCAACAACCCTCTACTAATAGCTCACTCTAGTACACAGTGTGAGAGATGACTCTATACCAAGAATCTTAAATCCATGCTCTCTCGTACTCAGAACAGTAACACGGAAAAGGTTGTCAACTCACCCACCACAACATATGCACATAGTATTATTACTCATACACATAGTATGCATCAAACACAAAAATGTACATACTCAGAGGTTCTCTCGAAAAACTTACCAAACACCAGAGACCTCTAAAACACAATAATGCTACAGCTAACACAGTCCCCACAGCACCCATGACACATAGCAACATCAGTGTCTCATCCACCAAGCCCATAAGGCAAAATACTCAAAAAACAAAATTTCTTGTCATTGGAGACTCAATAGTGAGACACACGGATGTCACACTCACCAGGTTGGACAAGGAGAAAGTCATGGTCAGCTGCCTTTCCGGTGCCAGAATTCATCAGATCACGCATTCATTCAGGTCTCTCAGCAACAAGTACCATTATGACTCTGTCGTAGTTTATGTTGATGTGAACGACATGAGATGCACCTCACTGGACTATATGAAGAGAGATATGGTTGAGCTTTGTGAGTATGTGTCCCAGGATGGTATGTCCCAAGCCTTGAGCAGCATACTACCCTCACTTAGAATGATACTGCAGTATAAAAAAAATGATTGAGTTCATTAATTGGCTTAGTTTTTGGTGTCATTCAAAAGGGATCCAGTTCCTGTCAGCCTGGGAAGCCATAGTCGACAAACCTTGCTGTTTTGTCAGAGATGGTTTGCACCTGGTACCTCTAGGCTTTTGGCTGCTGGCAAAGGCTCTTGCCTCCCCCATAGGTCTTGAAAACAATGTTACCAACATGAAATTAGCCAACCAGAACAAAATAAGGGTCATGCTGCAAAATGCTAGGAGCTTAAGCCAAAAACTGCACTCCCTGGAAGCACTTCTTTCTCTAGAAGATGTAGATGTCTGTGCAGTCACAGAAACCTGGTTCAAAGCCTCAGTGAGTACCCTGGCCTTGCAAGGCTACAATGCCTTCCACACCTTTAGACCTCAAAATGAACATGTGAAAACCAAAGGATGCAGCATTTCTGTCTATATTAGAAATAAATTCACCTCCTGTCTAGTTAGACAGGACAAATTCATGGGCTAACTCCAAGTCCAAGTTATGGTGGGTAAGACCCCCATTCAAGTCATAGCCAGTTATAGATCCCCCTGCATGGGTCACGACGTCTAATAAGCCTACTTGACCAAGCTGGAGATATTCCAAATTTTACAGAGCACTCTGGTTATGGGGGATTTCAATTATCTTACCATCAAATGGGAAACATACGCTAGTCCCAACTCACTAGCGCAAAAGATCCTTGACTTTGTTAATTCAAATACCCTGGAACAAATTGTTCATACCCTGACAAGAGGAACAAACATTCTATATCTTGCCCACACAAACATGTCAAACAGATACACTGCCACAACTGTTGGACACTCATTAGTTAAAACTGACTACAGA
Organism: Protopterus annectens; assembly: GCF_019279795.1. NCBI lineage: Eukaryota > Metazoa > Chordata > Ceratodontiformes > Protopteridae > Protopterus > Protopterus annectens. The sequence continues at coordinate 872,397,703 of NC_056734.1, forward strand.
ACAGACACCTTTGAGCTGGCACTAACATCAGAACTCACAAAGGGTGAAATCAGACTAAAAAACTTCACCAAGGCAAATTATACCCTCCTAAGCAAAGGTATAAATGCATTCCAAGCCCCACCCCAGGCTGGAAGTGTTAACTACACCGAAGCTTACACTAAAGCCCTGTACAATCCCTTGCATAAGTGTATAAACTCAACTGTACCAGAAAGAATCAAAGCTAGAGCCCCAAGTAAAAACAAGCTGCCATGGTGGACATCCAGCATCAACAAACTTTACAATAAACTCAAAATGTTGCTGTCCAAGAAAACAAAGGCAAGGCCCCAGCAATGGAAAAGTACCCTCCACAACCTCGAGAGGCAAATGAGACAACTTGTCAAATCTTCTAAAGGCTCCTTTGAGAGAAACTTAGCAAGTACAGCTAAGGATAACCATAAAGGCCTTTTACAGCTATGTACATAACCTACAATATAGGACTCAAGGATCTGCAGAACTAGTGATCAATGGTATCACACACAGTGACCCCACAGAGATAGCAAATCTGCTAGTGGATAGGTTTAGGGAAAATTTCACTCCCTTATCTCCTCCTAACATATCACAAACCTTCCCGCAAACTTCCCTCCCACCCTACATATCTGAAGAGCAGGTTACCAAAGCCTTGTTCAAGGCAAAAAACACAGCTTTTATGGGACCAGACGACATCCCGGGATGTCTTCTAAACAGGCTAAAACATGAACTAGCATCACCATTAACTACCCTTTTCAATCATAGCCTAACCACAGGCTTTGTTCCTGTGGGGTGGAGAACAACAAGAGTTATTCCCCTCCACAAAGGTGGCCTAGCAACAGTCCAGTGAAATTACAGATCCATAAGCCTGACCAGCCTCCTGTGTAAGGCCATGGAATGTATCATGATGGACCTCATAAAAAAGACATAGCCAGCCTCTAAACCCTGGATCCTACCCAATTCAGCTTTGTCAAGGGGAGATCCTGCCTGTTAAATCTGGTGGATTTCTTTGAAAATGTGACACAATCCCACATTCAGGCATTACCGATAAACTTAGCAAACTGAATGTAAACTCCTTCACAGTAGGATGGGTTACCAACTGGCTCACAAACCAGACATACACTATCAAAGTGGGTGTCTCCACATCAACCAGTAGACCTGTTACTAGCAGGGTGCCAAAGGGCTCAGTGCTGGTCCCCCTACTGTTTGGTATATACTTCTCAAAAGTGCAGGTCAAAACTAAGGGTTGTGGCTGACCATGCTGGCAGACGACTGCAAACTATGTGCAATCTTTGAATCCTCATATGGTGTCAGTATACTCTAGGAGAGTCTCATGCAGACCAGTGAATGGTGTATTAGTCATGTTTTCAAACTGAATGCAAAAAAGTGCATCATCATTCCCTTCGACACAAACAATGTCCCTTCACACCATCAAATCAACAACAATACCCTAAGTACCCACAAAGTGGTAAGGGACCTGGGATCACAAATTGACAGCAACCTTAACTTCAACCACCATGTTTATATTGTAGTAAGGAAAGGTTTCTGCATAGCACACTTGATTAGTAAAGGCATCACCTAGAGAGCAGAAGAGGTTATATCCCCTCTATACTCAGCACTAATCTGGCCATAAGTGAGTATAACACCCCATTTGGCATGTACCATACAAAGCACCTGCAACAACTGAAGAGACTTCAAAGGTTTCTAATAAAGAAGATCAAGGGGCTCCACCCTGTGCCTTACATAGACCAACTAGGGTTGGGAGGGTGGCCTAATGGTTAAGGCATTTGCCTTATAAACACAAGATGCAGGGTTTGAGTCTCACAAGGGATAACTGGCTAGGCTTAAAATGGCTCGCAAGGGCAGTTAGCTTAGTACTATCCTATGAACCTAAAGTCCCTGTCACTATACTCCATGTCATATAGACTTATAAAGAGAGACTTATGCCTGCCCTGCACAACAATCCAAACAATTTCATGTACTCCTTTACTACTGGCATGGCCAATCCTGTAAACTAACTTAATGTTATAATGCATTTTTAAATGGTGTCTTCTTTTCTTCCCAGGAATCTTTAGTAATGTCAAACAGGCCATTGAGGTGCCTGCCATACAAGAATTCAAAAATGGGGTAAATCCAGTTAAAGCTTGTCGTACCTCTCTTATTGCAAATAACCATTATGATTGCTGCTGCACTCCGTTCTTTACAATTAAAATCAGTTACTTTCCTTAACATGAATTTTAGCATTTTATCCAACCTATGTACTAAACCATCAGGCTGCAATAGGTACACTGATGTTTTAACTGCTTAAGCATAAAGTATTATCACAATTGATATAATGCTCTTGGCATAAAAGGTGAATCTTGGTCAGTAAGTATGTTTGCTAGGGATGCTCACTATAGTGAAAAACACTTCTAGTAATCTGTAAATGGATTTACCACTAGCCTTATGAAATGGTACAGCTTCTGCAAATTTTGAAGTTTTGTAACAATATGTATTCATACTCATTGTAGATTATACTAGCGACCACATAATGTTCACAGCAGTGCAGTCAAATGGTGCTTATATAATAGGCATTGGAGTCAGTGGAGTCTAAAATCTAAGATAAGCTGCAGCTTTCTGCCATTTTGGAAAAGTGTGGAAACTTTATATTTTGTTCATTATGCTTGGCCGATACCATCTGTTTAACACTTATCTTCGTTTTGTCAGTCCTCCGGTGATGTCCTAACACATGCCTATGGGCTAACTTCAGCCTTAGCACTGTATAAGATTTTGAAATTAAAAACATTAGAATTACTTATTCATCTTTACTTTCATCTACATAAAGTATTATCTTTTAACTCAAACTATGTGTAAGAAGTAATTGGAACATCTTGCTCACTATCTTCTCTAATAACATTACTTGTTTTGTCTCTTACTGAGCTTCTGCTTTGATGTTTCTGCCATCTATACAAGCCTGTTCTTGCAAATTCACCTTTCCCTAACTTTATACTCCATTTTGATAGAACTGGTTTAGAATTCTGCATTTTTCCTTTCTATCTCACTTTCAGTGCTCACTATTTTTTTCTGCTTTGAGATTCTTTACTTGAGCATACTTCTTCTGTTTTTGTCCTGAATGTTTTTATTTACATTTTTTGTAGATTTGCTTGAGACATCTGTTTTATGATGATTTTTGAGTTCCCAATGCAAAAAAAAATAAAGAAACAAAAATAGAACGTAAAACTTATTTTTTTTTTTGAATTTTTGCTCTAAACTAATGTTTAAAGGGTCACTAATATGCATGTTCACTATTTCATGATATATATATATATATATACGCAGTGGGTATAAAAAGTTTACACATCCCTGTTAAAATGCCAGGTTTTAGTGATATAAAAAAATGAGACCAGAATAAATAATTTCAAAACATTTCCCACCTTTAATGTGACCTATAACCTGTATGATTCAATAGAGAAACAAGCAAATCTGTTAGGGGAAAAATATAAAAAATAAGAAATGTACAATAAGCTGGTTGCATAAGTGTGCACACCCTTAAACTAATACTATGTTAAAACACCTTTTGATTTAATTACAACACAGTAGCTAGAACTGACCTTACACTAAGCAGCTGAGTACTCCCCCCTGCTCCTCCAATCATTAAAAGGTGCTCTATACCTGGGCGCCATGGTTAAATCCCTACTGAACTCCATGGCCACGGATCCCATTTCTCTCTCTTACGAGTGTGCTATTCAGTAAGTAAAACAAGATTATGTCTGCAAATTCATTGCCTTGTCTCTGTTTGTTCGAAATGCTGTGACTGACATTTCCTTGCTAAGAAATTGCATGTCATGTTTATTGTGCCCTGTATATTATACACACTTACTGCAGATAGCTGCAGCATTGTTAGCTGGGCAGAAATGCTCTGTACTGCTAATAAGCTTGCATCTCCAATGCATTATGGCATATCTACACTAGTGATATAGTTGCTGTCTAAACCAGTAGTACATACTTGTATATTGACAGCGAAGTATAATGCCTAGCTTTCTTGTTTGTTTCTGTACTGAACTGTGTTAGACGACTAGAGTGTTTTGTGTTAGTCTCCCTCTGAAAAAGGCATAATCTTATATGAACAGCAATTAAGCAGTAAAATGCATTGTAAACACGTTTCCGAGATCTAGAATTAGTTGCTGTGCTAGTCTTATATTGCATTAGGCATAAAGTAGAGTTACAGTGGCTAGGATGTTATATGCATTGTAAACCTGTTTTGAAACTTCTGTGCATAGCAGTATTTGTTGTTACATAAGAAACCGGGCATAAGGGATTAATGGGTTGTTTAAAGGACCCACTGATATAAGACCTATTTAATACAATCTATTGCTTTTTGGGTTCCCTTAGAACTAGTCTAGTTCCGACACCTATACCAGCCCACTGTCTAATCTAGGTGTTTTTCCATGTCATGTAGTTAGTGTCCTGTCTTATATCCTCTGCTGTATTTACTCATCCATGTTATCCCCTTGTGTTTTACAGTCAAGCTCTAAGGTGCGGGAGCCTACCCCTCCTGCAGAAACAGTCAGCAAGTGTCCATACTCCAAATGAGTGTTTCCACTTGAACAGCTCCTAGCCAGACCGGGACCATCAGATTTAGGACAGTGTAGGTGCTTTTTCACCAAGCATAGCCCTACTAGCTGAATGCTAATGAAACCTGTTCATTGCCTTAATTTTGTGTGGTACAAAAGAGACGGGAGAGCACACGCATAAGACATCCCATTTGCCCCAGCCTACTATCCTAAATTATAAACCCCAGTGTATTGAAGTACTATTATTTCAACAGTAGGTGTCAGCAGATACCCAGGTATCGCATCCAAACTGCAGATACTGGTGAAATGGTGCTAACAGTGCCACCCTTTCTGTCTGCTTTTCCCATTCCCAGACCACTCTTCAATTGGAGGACAACTACTAAATTGAACAGAACATTTGGTTAATTAAACACTAAACTGCAGTGCCCAGTACAATTGCACAAAAGCTGCCTAATTCCCTAACCTTTGTGCCGGTAATTGACTTAACCTATTTACTTGGTGATCTCCATCAACAGGACTGATTGTTTTTGGTGCCACACAGTCCTGGTGGGTTCAGCCCCACTCCGTTCACCCTCACTGCACTCAGGCTGACTCCACTTCCCTACCCTGCCCCCATTCCCCACCTGCCCCTGCTACCTCATAGATTTATCCATACCCCAAATCAGCTGGCCCCAGAACCACACCCAACATCCAATCCCCACTCTCAGTATAACTCCACCCACTATTATACTCCCTAAGCCACACCACAACATAATTTGCCAATCATCCACCCCTCTACCACTTACTCTTATCCCCAATACCTCCCACTTTTCTATTCTACCTTTCATTCTACTCTACCCCACACCTAATTACTCATCTTTCTCTATAACATAAGCCCCTGTTTTGAACCATTACAACTCCAATTATGTCTCATTTCCTCCATTTCCAACTGCACCTTACTCCTCTACTATTAGTCTCTCTATCTATAAGTCTCTTCATAGCCTTCATTAGCACCTCTTATCACCACACAGTCACCCATTACTATGAACCGTGATCCCCAACCCTATCCTATACCACAGTTTTTCCTCCCAATCACCTATGCCTATCCCCAGTCACTTATAGATAATCCTCCACCCAACTCACCTCACCCATTTACCTTGACTCTACATCCAAAGAACAACCTAGTCTCAAATTCCACACCCTAACAATGCTATACCTCAAAACAATAACTACCACAGTAGCCCAATTATTACTAGGAGATGATGATATCCACCCTAATCCTGGCCGAATAACACCTTCAATAAACACCTGTAATTCACACCTCCCATTCAAACACAAACTCACCAACTTACTAATACTTAACTTAAATATTTGCAGTATAATGAATAAAGTAGAACAACTTCACTCCACTATCTTCATGTATAACCCTGATCTAATGCTCATTACAGACACATAGCTTAAACCACATATCAGAGATGACCAAATAACCCCACCTGGATGCAACATTCTGAGGGCTGATAGAGCCAACAAAAGAGGTGGTGGTATTGCCCTACTTTACAAAACCAGCTGGAAATGTCAGCTTCTACAATATGACTCCCCAGACTCCAAAAATGCAGTAACAATTTTCGCTAAACTCCACCTTAACCAACATAAGCATCTAAACCTACTTGGAATTTACATACCCCCAGGCGATAACCTGACCACCCTAGAATCCATCCTACATTGGGCTTCCCACTCCCTTCCCCATGAAACTATAGTCTTAGGCGAGATCAGCATTGACTGGAACTCAATCCACTCACTAACACCTACCAGCCGTATTAACCTTTATAATTTCACCCAACTCATACATTCACCTACTCGCATCAATAAGTCTTCCAAAAGAGAATCCATATTAGACTGGATCCTCACAAACCAACCCAATACTCCCCATTAGTGTGGTACACTGCCTCACTTTTTCAGTGACCACAACCCCACATTTATCCTTAGACACAAACTAAAACCTAATAGCCCACCCTCCACACTACAAACCCAATCCTGGAGAAACTTACCCAGAGCTCAGTTCTTAGAAGGCCTAACTGGTCTCCCATCAAATAGCTCTCACTTGATAATGCAGTCTAATACTTTAACACCACATTTCTAAACAGCCTCAACTACCTAGCTCCAGTCAAAACAATTAGGATACATAATAATCCTGCCCCCAGGCTACAGAAATCCACTAGAGCCTTACTCAAAGACAGGGACAAAGCTTGAAAAATCTGGTGACAACACAAGACACCCACAACTAGGCAAATCTACCTTGAACTAACAAATTAGGATTGACAAGCAAAATCACTACATCTCCCTACAAAGTAAACATAACTCCAAACCTCAAAAATTTTGGGCTGCAGTGAACAACATCCTCCAGCCTGGAAAGACCCCCCCCCCCCCAACATAGATGGTACAAACTCAGACATAGCCACCAGCTTCAATGAATGCTTTACCATCTCATTTATTTATTTATTTCCAGCTTGATTACTAGGGAGGTCCACTGGGCCCAGAGAGCCCGTTTTCAGTGGATGCCCGGGGAGAAAAGCTCCATATTACAAACAAGTAAACAAAAATAAAATTATACAAAGTAATGTGAAAAAGTACAAATGCAAAATAGAAAGACAGTTCTTAACATATTTACATAGTTGATTAGAGAACCATTTGTACAATATGTAAGTTGATAGAGGTAAAAGAATAGTCGTTACTTAGTTCTAAGAGTTCACAATTGTAGAAAAACTGTTAATAGTTGTAGACTAATATTTGAAGGTCTGTAGTAAATATAAGTTAAGAAGAAATGGGAGAAATAAAGGTGGGAAGTACACTGTTAGTTGAGCATACATTATAGTTTCTGAAGTATTCATTGAGAGATAGTTAAACAGTAGTAAAAGTGGAGTTCAAACATGGCAGGTGTGATTGCCATGGTTAAACAGCATCAGCTAATATAGGTGGTTAGTAAAGAATATCGTTCTCAGTTAGCAGGGAGGAGATCGAAGACTATATACAGTATTTACATTATATACATTTAAGGTATTAATGTAACATTATTAATGTAATATTACATTAGATTCAGAGGGAGGCAGTTGTTTAGGAGGTCATTAGATTTAGAGTGAGGCAGCTGTTTATGAGAACAGCCTGGAGTGGAGGAATATGTAGAGAAGTTCCATGAGGATGTATACATAGAAGAGTCTTAGCAGGTTAAATAGGGAGAATACAGTTACATTTCCAATTATGGGAGAGGTAGGAATGAAGCTGGGTTTTAAAGTATTCATAGTTTTTAGAGAGTCTAAGAGAAGAAGGGAGGGAGTTCCATTTTTGGCTAAGGAAGAAGATAGGAGAAGCTGACCAGCAGGACGTTTTGGTTTGTATACAGACAGGAGATTCTGGTGGGCAGATCTTAGGGCTCTGTGAGGGATTTAAAGGGGTAAGATATTTGTTAAAGCAGGGCATGAAGTTGGTTTGAAAATTAATTTGTGGGCAGTAGTGAGTTGGAGGTAGTCGAGGTGGTTGGGAAGTTCTAGCCACTTTAGCAGGTGGAGAGATGTGCAGTGGTGGGAGGAGTAGTTAGCTTTAGTTGCGAATTTTGAGATTTTGTTGTAACATGTTTCTAGTTTTGAAGAGATAGAAGAGGATGAGTTGGTAAGTAGGGGTGCACCGTAGAGTAGAGAAGGTAGTAAGTAGGTAGTGGTGAGAGTTTGTCTGGTAGATGAAGAGAGAAAAAGGGAGTATCTATATAGCATGCCAAGTTTCTGATGTGTTTTTTTAATGTTTAGCTGAATATGTGTATCGAGTTTTAGGTGTTCATCTATAGTTACCCCAAGAAGTTTAGCAGAAGAGACAATTTCTATAGAGGAGTCTGTATGGCTGATGATACTGAAAGACTGTTTGTCAAGGTGGAGGGTTTTTGAGGGAGAGAAAAGTAGGATTTTGGATTTATTAGCATTTAGGAAGAGATGGTTTTGAAGCATCCAGTTTTCAGTAGTTGAAAAGACCAAGTGAGTTTTTGCTTGGAGGTACGGGAGATTAGGAGCAGAGCATGCTAATGTTGAGTCATCTGCATATTGCACTATTTTAGTGTTAGGAATGGCAGCATGGAAACCATTAATAAATACATTGAAGAGCACTGGGCCAAGTATAGATCCCTGGGGTACTCCAGTAGGGGTGGGTAGGAAGTTTGAGGTGCCAGTTTGCCATTTCACAGTTTGGGATCTATTAGAGAGGTAGCTGTTGAACCATATTAGGGTGCTGTGAGAGAGATTAAGGTTAGAAAGGTGATTTAGAAGGTGGGTATGGGAAACAGTGTTGAATGCTTTGGAAAGATCTAGAAGGACTGTGGATACAATTTCTCCAGATTTATGGGCATAATTTATTAAGTCTAAGAAAGAGAGAAGAGCAGTTATTGTACTATGTCCAGGACGAAAACCATGTTGTGTTGGGGTGAGGAGGTGATTATCGGTAAGGTAAGGCATGAGCTGGAGGTTGATGCATTTCTCAAGTATTTTTGGGATTGGAGAGAGAATGGCTATTGGACGGAAGTTTGAGATGGTATTATTTTTAACCTCCTTTATGGAGGGGTAGGATAAAGGCTGCACGCTACAATTTGGGAACATAAGACTCCTGTATGGAGCTATTGATGAGAATGTTGATGGGGATGGCAATGCCATCTGCTGCAAGTTTTAGATAGAGAGAGGGGATATTATCAGGGGCAGGGGAGCATGGCTTAAGTTTAGAGAGAAGTTTTTTTAATGTAGGATGTGGAGATGGGCTTTAGATGAAATGTGGGGGGGGGTGTTAGGACTAGAAGGTTGGGAAGAGGTAAAGGAAGTGGGTTTGAGGAGAGAGGAGGAGTTGTGATTGGGGAAGGTCTTGGTGAGTTCAGCTATAGAGTTGGTAAAGAAGGAGTTGAATAGGGGGGCTATTTCTGTATCAGTTTTACTGGTGTCAGGACAAGGGTTGCTTTTGGTTCCAGCATTCAGTAGAGAGTTTATAGAGGTCCAGAATTGTTTAGGGTTTTTGGAGTGATTTGGTCTGGAGTTTAGTGTAGTAAGACTTTTTATCACTTATGATATGATTTTTGGTTAGGTTACGGAGTTGCTTATATTTAAGAAGCATTTCAGGGTGTTTATTTTGGTGATATAGTTTCCAGGTCTTGTCTCTTTGTTGCATAAGTTTTTTAGTATCTTTAGATAGCCAGGGGACAGGGTTGGATTTTATTCATTTAGGTCTGGGTGGGGCTTGGGAGTTTAGGATATCTAAGAAAGTTGTATTGAAAAAGTCTACAGCGTTATCTAGAGGTAGAGTTTTTAGATTGTCCCATTCTGTTTGTTTGAGGGTGTTGGAGAAACTTGTAGGGTTAAAGTTTGTGAGGTTGTGAGTATGGATATATTGGTGAGGGTGAGGTGAGGAGTGGGTTGCTTGATGGATGAAAGCAGGGTAGTGGTCACTCATGGTGTCTGGTAGGGTACCTGAGTGTAAGATCTTATTTGGGTGGGAGGCTAGGATCCAGTCCAGAGTGGAACTTGGGGGGTTGTTTGTATTGAGTCTGGTAATGCTCTTAGTTAGTTGGGTGAAATTAAATAGATTAATAGCTATAGATGGATTGATGCTATTGATTTTGTTCCAGTCAATGGTCACGTCACCTAATATATATGTCTCGAGCTTAATATTAGTTGAGGCCCATAGAAGAATTTCTTCTAGGGTGGTAGTGTTGTTACCAGGGGGGATATGCAGAGCCATAAGACGAATGCTTTTATAGTTATTCATGTTGAGTATACCTATGACTAATTCTGCATTGTTGAATTGAGGAATGGGGCTTTGATAAGGAGTGATGGAGAGTAGGTTTGAGTAAATTAAGGCTACTCCTCCACCTTTCTTATTTGGGCGGTCACATCTAAGAGCCTGAAAGCCTGGGGTAGGATTTCAGAGTTGGTAATCTGGGGCTTTAGCCATGTCTCAGAGACTGTTACTATGCCTGGCAGGGTATGGTATAGCCAAGCATGGAAAAGGGCTGTTTTGTTTTTTAGACTCTGGGCGTTTATGGTAAGTAGTTTGAGGAATTTTTGGTTAGTAGCATTGGTTGTTATAGGGGGAGTGGGATTGGTACTCGTGTTAGGTCCAGGGTTGGGGTGAATATCTCCTGATAGGGAAAGGCAGTTAAAGGAGGGGAACGGTACCTGTAATTTGGACTTAGTTGATTGTGGGAGGTACGATAGTGATTTGGGTGAGTGACACTTGAATGAAGAGGGTAACAGTTTTAGTTTAAAGTAGTGGAGTGGGTTTGGTTGAACTAGAGAGGGGGATATATTGTGAAAGTGACATTTGATAGGGTGGAGATAGGGAAGAGTGGTTGGGCGGGGGGATAAGAAGGAGGATGGGAGTTTGCAGGAAGAATATGAGGTAGCATGGAATAAAGGAATTAGGAACAATACAGTTAAACGGGATGAGAAGGATATGTGATAGATGTGGGGCCATAGTTGATAGGTATAAGTTAAGTAAGTGTGAAAAAGCAGGAAGTGAGAGAGTGTTAGAGAGTGAGAGGTTGAGGAGGAGTTAGTAAATAGGTGGGAGGGATGGGTTGTGGTTGCATTGGTTGAGATAGAAAGTGAGGGGTTAACAGGTAAATATAAATAGGAGTAGTGGGGGCTGGTGGCATTTGGTTGCTGGGTAGGGGTGCAGAGTGAGCCCACAGGGCGAACGGAGTGGGTAGAACCAAAAAGAGGAAAGGCACAGCCTCCAGAACCAATCAGTGACACAGTAGCTAACTTTCACTCTGAGTTACTGGGATAGCAAGTGAGGTTCAACTAGGTGAGTGGTAATAAACTGAACTTATACAACAGTCATTAATGGAGGCTTACATAAGATGCAGGAAACCAAGGGCTAGCTTTACAAAAGCTCAAAAGCTGTTTGGGAGAAATATGGGGAAATAAGTGGGATAAAATTAGCCTATACCACCACCTACTGGCATTTCCAAGGAAAAGCAGTTACTTGGTTAAGTAGATGGCAGGGAACAGGGTTTAAATAGTAAGGCGGGAAGGGCCAGCTGGTGTGCACGCCACAGGAAAATGCTATAATACTGTTTAGCACTAACAATGCTGTTCTAGGTATACAACAATTGAAAAAAATCACCTACACACTAATAGAAGCAGCTGTACTCTGGTAGTTAAAGGGTCCGTCTAGGCGATTCCTCTATAAGGGGCAGTGAACACTGAATCGGCAAATACAGTCTCCATGAGGTTGGGGGGAGCACTCGAGAGTAATGGGGCTTAGTAGGCTGTAATGGAAGCACAGAAAAACAGGTTTAGTTAGCATGTAATAGGACAGCAGAGGGTAGGACAGAGAACAGAGTCACAGAGTCATATTACAAGGAGTATAGAAAGAGCGGACTATAGTGAGATCAAGGGAGAGAGAAAACATACAAATTCAGAAGGAATGAGAAGGTAGTGTAAGAATCAGACAAATATATCAAACAACAAGGTTCAGAAGTATACTGTATTTACAGGGGTAAGAAGATAGGCAGAGGGGCAAAGAGGAGGAAGGGGAAACAGTATAGGAGGGGAGCAAGCAGGGAGACAAGAGGAGAAAACAGTTATAAATGGCACCACATAAGTGAACACAATGTAAGCATAAAGAGCAAATACATAACATCATAAACAGTACAAACACTCCCAACCCACAACAATCCCGTAAGGCCCACTATAACAATACCACCTTCTCTCTCAAGCCAGTACCAACCGCTGTTATTCAAAAATAATTATTCAAACTCAAACCAACCACCCTAGCAGCCAACAGTCTTCCCACTGAATACCTTCAACTTGCATCCCAGGCCATAGCTTACCCCATCTCACTACTAATGAATAGATGCATTAATGAAAATACTGTCCCATCCTTGTGGAAGACCTCATTCATTATTCCCCTTCACAAGGGTGGCCCCTCTACTGACCTCTCCAATTACTGACCCATTGCGATCCTCTCACCCTATCAAAGATCTTAGAAAATGCATCCACCAACAACTTCTTAGCCACCTTCTCTCCAATAAACTTCTCTCCAAATCCCAACACAGATTCTGCCCATCCCACAGTACCACCACTGCCTTAATTAACTTCACCAGCACTAAAATCTCACTCAGGAACCAAGGCAACCTAGTCTCAGCCACTTTTCTAGACTTATCCAAAGCATTTGATGCAGTTTCCCATAATAAACTCCTAACATGTCTCTGACTTCAACATCGACAACCTCTCCAAACTCTGGCTTCAACATTACCTAGACAACTGCCAACAGTATGTCAAATGGCTCATCTCCCTATCCCCCCACTTCCTGTCACACAAGGCATCCCACAAGGTTCTATTTTAGGCCCCCTTCTTACAAACCAACTTCGCTTAGTGACCACAAAAGCTGACATAGTTCAATATGCTGACAACACAACCCTGATCTGCTCTGCTCCAAATATCCAAATATTCCAGCAAAAAGCCGAAGAATCCTTAACAGAGATAGAAAATTAGTGAAGTAAGTCACAACCGATATTAAACCCAAAGAAAACACAACTCCTAGGACTTACAATTGACCCACAACTAAAATTCAGTAGACAGATCTCTGTAACTATCTCCAAAGTCCATAAAAAAGTAGGTACCCTTTATCGCTGCAAAAAATACCTCACCTACAAAGCTCAAACTGATATAGCCAGAACCCACCTCTTGTCCATACAATTTTATGCATTGTCAGTACTAACAAACCTAAATAAAACCAACCTGAACAAACTGTTCACCTGCTACAACAAAATTGCAAGGTTCACAACTAATGACAAATCCTGCTCCCACCACCGCCAATTCCTACACATATTACAGTGGTTAAAACTCCCCAATCTGCTATGCTACCACCAACTCGACCTAGCCCACCAAATATTACACTATCCCGAGAAAACCTCTGCCCTGACCAATCTCCTAAACTTTTACAACTCAAACAGGCACCTATGATCCAGTAATAAAGCTCTGATCAATACAATTCCATGCAAAAATAGCTCAGGAGAATCTCTCTTCCCTAATGAAGTCGCAAAAATATGGAACACCCTGCCCCCTGCCCTCAGAATACAAAACTGTACTTCTACATTCAAACACCTCCTTAAAGCATACCTCTACAGCAACCACTTTTGTAACTGCAACCCACCCCCCTGAATCCACATCAACTGTAAGACTTAACTTTATAGCACTTTCTGCTGTTATTCCCTTATGCTTCTGGTATTCACCAACTTTATGTACCAATGATTACTGTACATATTACAGATATTGCTACTACTTGGTAAATGCATGGGAATAATGTCTTCTAACTACACTCATTATGTATACTGTATATATTTCATCTACTATGTATAATATGTTTCTTAATCTGCTACTATCATCTCTCACTTTGTAGCATCTCTCATAATCTACTTTGTAATTAAATTTACATGTTTATATTCTACTATATTTTTGAAAGTAATTGTTGCCATTACTTTATTTTTTGCAATGTCTGGAGCTTTTCTCCCCAGGACTCCGCAGAAAATGGATACCAGTTGTCCAGACGGATTACCCTGGTAAACACATTTTAAATGATAATAGTAATCATAATAATAATAATAATCATAACAATTAATAAAAATATAATATTAAAAGTAAAGTCATCAGCATGTACTAAGATTTACATATTTAGTTTGGTATAGCTATAATATTAACATATTCAGTCAGATAAATGTAAAATGGAGCAAAATTATAGTAACAAGCAGACATATTTAATTTTTTTGAAAACTGAAGATTATGAGATAAGAGAGCAATGAAGATTAGGGTTTGTTTATTTTTAGACACTTACAAGTAATTTAAGCAGGAAACAGATACCAACATGCCCATCTGTGGATGAATATTGACTTTTTTTTTTTACATTTGAAATTAGCTCTTCTTAAACAGACATTAATAATTATAACAGCTGAAAACACTTTCCTTGTTCATTTATTAATCAAAATAATAGCGAACAGTCAGAAATTAATGTGAGCTTTGGAAGATATACATTCACTTGTTTTTTAAATAACAGTCTTAAAAATTTAGATTTTCTTCTTGTAATAGCTATGATATCATCACAAAGAAAACATAGCAAAACACCTATGTTTAGCTTTTAAGACTGATAAATTACACGGTGCCTTGTAATATAATAAGTCTGAGGTTGAAATGCTTTCTTTTCCAGTAATAATTTTCTTCCCATAGCATGAATGTTCCCTATTAGTCTTCCTTGCTGTATAGCAATAGATGAAAAGTGAACAGCTGTTGTTTTATTCCTGCATTCCACAGACCACTGCATAACATCATCCTCATTTATTTGTTACAATTTGGAATGGATCTCTTTTTCACAGAGCCAGTTAAAATCATTTATATGAGCAAACTCTTTAAATACTTAATGTGCACATGAGATTTCAGACTTTTCTTTGTTCCAGGTATTAGCTTCAAGGACACAAGCTAAGTGCAGGAATGAAAATCTAAGGTGGTTTAGCACTATCCAGATAATCAGAAACTGCTTACTCAGCTAAAAATAATTCTGCTGAACATATAGCAGCTCATTTTAAAATGCTTGTGTTTTAGTAACACAATAATGATTTCGAACATACGATAATAGGGCTCCAATCTCTAAAGGCTAAAGCACTCATTATTTTCTTACACTGTGTTTGATAGTAACCATACTTAGGAAGAGTTATGAAACTGAAAAATCTGTGCATTTGTCAAACATCAGTATGGATTCCCATACCAGTTATGCCTGCATGTGAACAGTTGTGATATAGTAGCTTAAAATAAATGCTTGTATTCACTGTCACTCTAAATGACTTGTACATCCCTTTGTGGGCATGAACTAGGACAGTACCACAATGGGAAATGCAAAACAAAACCCACACGCACATTTATATATATATATATATATATATATATATATATATATATATATCAGTCATTCATTGGTCAGCATGTTTTTATTTTTGAGGAGGGAGGAAACTGGAGTTTCAGGAGTGAAAAAACATGCAGATATACACAAAGCTCCACACAGACCATTGAACAGGATTGAATGATGGACTGTGGAGCTAGGAGATGGAAACTGTATCACAGAGAGGATCTCAGGACACAAAGACTGCTGGTTGCACCATTTTATTCTTTCCTTTTATCTCAATTTAGATATCTACATAAATATGCGCATGTGCACAATGACAGACACACACACACACACACACACACACACACACACACACACAATCACACACACACACACACACACACTTGCAAACAGAAAAAAAGATGTTTACCATTAATTTCTAAATCATATACAAAAACAAATAATCACCGGCTAGACATTTCTTTAGTTTACACTTTTTTAATCTGCTTTATTTTTAGAAATAGGAAGGGGCCTTATTTAATAATTTACTTTATTATATTGGTTGGAAGAGGATTTTATAGATGTAGGGATGAAGGTAAACAAATAATAAAAGTGGAGTGATAAGGGAGGAATCCTTTTTCATTTTAGTAATTCTGTTTAAATGAGGTTATAACACTTTATGTAATACTATTTTATATGTAGTTATTTATTTTTCAATAATTGAAACCTATATTTTCTTCAACCTTTCAATTTTTCAGTTTGCTAGTTTGCAAATATATCTACCTATCTGTGTACAACATGTGGAGATCTGGCATGAGATATGTGAAATATCTAACACTGTATGATTACAGAATGAGTTTAAGGATGGCTGGTGAACTTCATTCTATCATGCAAATTCCTAACATCTCATAAATATAGTTGATACTTCTCTCAGGTTTTATTACAGTGGGGAAAAGAGGCTGAATATTGTTAAAATGGGACTTCAGGAATTCATATAATGAGCTGAATGGCTCCCATATGTAAAGGTTATTCCAGTAGAGTGTTGAGAGAGCCACATGGTCAGGATGGTAAGGGCCACAAACTGTCCTGAGTTCATATCAACAATAGTGTAGAAATAATATATTATTTAATATAAGATTTTTCAGCTTCTTAGAGGTGAATTTCTTAGAATCTGATCTACCCTACAAAATGGTTAAGAAGTGTACAAAGTATACATTTGTCTATGTACTGTAAGTGTATGTCTATGCATGTGCACATATGTGTATGTTTACATTTGTGCAAGCATATACAACATATAGATGGGCGTGCTTGTGTGTGTGCGCTTGTGTGTGTGTGTGTGTGTGTGTGTGTGTGTGTGTGTGTGTGTGTGTGTGTGTGTGTGTGTGTGTGTGTGTGTGTGTGTGTGTGTGTGTCACATACCCTCTGTCACCTAATCATTTGGTCAACAGAGTGATTTATGTGGCTATTTGTTGAGTAAACTGCTAGTGGATTGAGGTTCTTTGAAAATATTTCCAGGTTGAAAGGAGGAAGTTTGAATTGTAAGCATGCAATTTTAATTTATAATGTTTCAAGATTAGGGGATTTGTATCTGTTTGGGTCAGAGTGTTTGCAGGTTAGGATTAGAGTTGAAATTTGTTGTGTATTACTATATGATTACTTAATAATGCATAAATCTTAATCTGATTTGCAATATTTATAACTATTTACTGTATATCTATTTAAAATATTATTTTATTCATGATACAGTTATTATTAACTTTTCATAAGACTATTTATATATATAGTAATGATATTATATTCATCTATTAATATTTAGATATTTATTATGCTGTGTTTGCTTTTGTTAATCATAAATTATTTTTCCTTTTTCTTTTGAAATATTTGAGGAAATTCATTTCATTATTGTATATTCTTACTTAATAAATAGGAGTTCATAGTTTAATATAATAAGTAGGGATTGAGGATGTTGGACATCTTGAAATTAGTTAGTATTGTATATAGGTTTAGTAATATAGTACTGGTTTTATTTTTTGTTAGGCTTTCATTGAATATTTTTTATGTTAATCTGATCTTATTAATATCTAAAATTACAACTTCTATTTTATTCGCATTTGATCTTCCTTTATCAATAGGTTATTGGTGGGTAGGCACTAGGGCTAGGATAAAGGATATAAATAAACCCTATGTTATTCTTGATATTAATTTTTTTGCTACACAAGGCATATTTGTGGATTTGATTATTTATTCAAACTTTGTACAGACTAAATTTGTTTTTTTTTTTTACCTTTCGGACGAACTGATTTAAATGATCTTGTGATCTTACTATGTGTTTTTTCTTTTTTTTTTACAACATCAATAATAATTGTCTATTTTGAATATGCCAGTTGATATAATATTGGATTCTTGGTACGTTAGAGGTATTCAAAACAAAGCAAAAAAGTCATTATTGTTTCATTTGATTTTTAAGTCACAGGCCAATATTTGTTTTATTCAAGAGTCCCATATTCCTCGACTTGATTGGAATAAAGAGAGGAATAAAAAATGGATCAAGAAGATTATAGCTTCAGGGGACTCATCTAATTCCAGAGGAGTAGCCATAATCATTAAACAAAAATTCACGGGGAATATTATCGATGAGAAATTTGATATTGAAGGTAGATGGTGCTTATTTACCACTTCTATTCATGGTCTTGACAAACCTCTTTTAGTTTTAAGCATATATGGCCCATGTAATTTACAGCATTTGTTCATTTTAAAAATCTATAATATTCTCACATTATATAAGGACCATTATATAATAATAGGGGGTGATTGGAATGCAGTAATAAATCCAGAAATTGATCGATCTCGCTCCACTGCCTCTTATAATTATCAATCAACTATGGCTCTTAATGATCTGATGATGGAGTATAGCTTAATTGACCCACTACATACTGTTAAAATTTCAAATAGGAATGATATCTATACATATTATTCTAAGTGTTATCGTTCATGGTCCAAATTGGATTTTTTTCTAATCTCTGATTCTATTTCAAAATATATTTTAGATTTTAATACTGAACCTAGATTTTTCTCGGACCATTCAAGAATCTTATTAAAATTAAACATAAATACTAATATTAAAAATAAAATCAAATTAAGTAAATGGTCTTTAAATAATAATTTACTACTAAATAAAGAAACTTGTAAACAATGTTCCGAAATCTTGCAGGAAATGGAGGGTAACCTGGGGTCATCTGATATCCCTTATGACATACAATGGGCTGCTTGTAAAGCGAGATTAAGGGGATTATTTATCAGTAAATTGGCTTATCTCAAAAAACAACACTTTAAGAAAGAGGAATTCTTAAGGTCTAGAATTCTATCTTTGGAAAATCAACTTAGACTGAAGCATGATTCTAATATAGAAAAACAGATTTTTGAATACCAAAAAGATTTAATTTTGCTTCATCAAAATAATCTCTCTTTAGCTGAACAAAAGTTACTTGCTTCATATTCAGAATGGGCCCAGGTTCCGTCTAAACTACTGGCTAGAATTATTAAAATTAATTTTGACAGACCAAAAATCTCATCTTTATCTTATAAGAACAATTTTTATAACACTGATGAAGAGATTATTCAGCTCTTCACTTCTCTATATACTGACTTATATTCAAATTCTTCTAATTTTGTTAATGATAATTACATAAAAACCTTTTTAAATTCTCTTCTCTACATTTCCCAAAAGTAAATGATAATCAACAAAGATTGCTCTCTGCTCTTATATCTTTACAAGAAATCTCGGATTCAATTGATAATCTTAAATCGGGTAAATCTCCCGGTCCAGATGGTTTCACTCCAGAATTTTTCAAAACTTTTAAATTGGTAATTCTTCCTTTTCTTTTCAGAGTATATAATCATATAAGAGTTAATGATATTTCAGATATTCATTGGAACACATCTAAAACTATTTTAATTCTGAAAAATAATAAAGAAAAATCAGACCCAATTAATTATAGACCCATTTCTTTAATAAATGTAGATATTAAGATTTTATCATCTATTTTGGCTAATAGATTGAAACAGATTTTACCCTCAATTATTTCTCAAGATCAATCTGGTTTTATGTCCCACAGACATGTTTGGGATAATACATTGTCCTTAGAGTCTATTAGCCATCTTATTAAAAAAAGATACAAACCCATTATATGCTTTGATCATGGATGCATCAAATGCTTTTGACAGAGTATGTTGGACCTTTCTTTTTCAGACTATGTCTTATTTCAATATTCCTTTATTCTTTATAGACTTTGTAAAGGTTTTATACAAAGATATGTTTACTAGACTTTACATTAATGGTCACTTTTCTTCTCCTATAAAGATTAACAGAGGAACAAGACAAGGGTGTCCACTATCTCCTTTTCTTTTTAACATTTATTTAGAACCTTTGTTGCTACATATTATTCAGAATACTTTTCATAATATCCCTAGAATTCTTAACACCAATATTTATTTCTCAGTATTTGCAGATGACCTAGTAATTTACTTTCAAACTCCAGCATCTGATTATAGAAAAATAATAAACTCTATTGATTATTTCTCTTCTGTTTCGAATTATTTATTAAATCCCTCTAAAACTTATATATTCCCTTTAAATTACTTAGTACACAAACCATTTCTGTTTTCAGATCATCAGTTTCAGTTTACTTTTAGTATAAAATATTTAGGTATAAATATAGAACACAATAATAAATCTTCTTTTCAAAATAATATATGTAAAGTTTGGAATTCAATATTATCTGATATAAGTAGATGGGAACAACTAAATCTTTCACTTTTATCAAAGGCTGCCATAATTAAAATGAACATTCTACCTAAATTTCTTTACCATTTCTCATCGTCTGATCAGATAATTCCAAAATCTTTCTTTGAGTCTGTAAATAAAGTTTTAGCCAAATTTTTATGGTTCCCCAAATCTGTTAGAATTTCCTATTCCAGACTATCAATTTCTAAGGATAGAGGTGGGTTGGGTCTTCCTAATCTTTATATTTACTACTTAATTGTTTCATCAAATAAACTTTTCACTATATCTAATTTTAAGAATATCTCTCATATAAATCATTCTTTATGGATAAAAATATGGTATAACTACATCATTTCAAAAAATATAAATCCAGAAGCTATTCCTTTTATCTCGTTGGACATCATATCTACTAAAAATTTGTCTATCTTCATTAAACAAAAGATAAAAGCTTTTCAAAGTTTACTTAAACTATGCAATCTAGATAAAATATCTCATTTTATTCAACCAATTCATCTAAACCCAAATATAGTGTTAGATAACAAGACATTTAACTTAACAAAATATCGTCTAATAAAAAAATTAAAAGTTGGAGATGTTTTAAAACATCTTGATTTATCTTTACCTGATTGGCGTAAGATATTGAAGGTTAATTGGAATTATTCACCAATTCTTCGTCAATTAAGAGAAACAATTAAAAATAAGTTTTTATGTATAGATTCTATAGAACAACGAATGAATAATCTCAACACGATTATGAGATTACTATCTTCATCAGATAAAATGCTATCAAATTCTTATAAGTTGATAAAGAGCTTAATATTGGAACACAATTGCCTTTTATCTAATGTCTGGTTAAATTATAATTCCCGGTTATCTGAATGTCAGAAACTCTTGGCCATCAGATATACAAAGGAATTTATTCCTTTTAAAAATTATTATACACACAATTAATGATTAATAATGATGCCTATTATACCCCTTATAAATTAAATAAATTCAACCCAAACAAATCCTCATCATGCTCTTGTTGTTTGCACCCCCAAGCAGATCTCCTTCACATTTTGTGGTACTGTCATTTTTCTCATAGATTATGGACCTCTTTGAAAGTTAGGCTACAGAGAATGGGGTATCATAAGTCTACATTATCCTGGGAATTTGCTATTCTTCATATACCATCAATTCATCTTTCAAAATCAGATACTCATGTCATCATCTTTATTTGCTCCTTATTAAAATTTTACATAACACAAAACTGGCTTGATCAAAGCAAACTAAATTGGGTGTCTTTTCAGAAAATGGCATATTCATATATTGATGCTCAAAGATTCATAGTTAGAAGTCCAAAAAAAAGTCATTACAAAAGTTAGTGTTAGAAAAAGTTTTAAATATTATCAATAGTTAATGCCTTTAACTCTCCTATTATTTTATGTTGATATTTTTTTTTATTTTTTTTTCTATAGAAGCCTAACTTGTATATAGTATATATATCTTGCAATGTTTTGTTATCTTTATTATATGTAAAATCTCATGAATGATTGGTTTCTTTAGAGTTGCAATATATTCATTCAAACTTATTGTTTCATGTACAAAACTCCTAAATGTCTTGCTTTATATACTTAATAAAATTTTTTTTTGAAAAATAATGTAGACATCACACCCTATAATGAGATGAATAGGTATGTGATCTATGTTCTGGGGTAGATAGTAAGTGGAACATCCACTAGCATGTGGTCCAGCTCTGACTACTTCCTTGTATGTAACACAACTACTGAGCATAAATAAACCTCTGAACAATCCTATACAAGCAAGCACACAGGGAACCCCAAATACACGTTTTAACTTACCACTTTTGTTCTTTTTATTTTCTACACTAGAACTTCTTCAAAGTTAAAAATCAGATGTACAAACCAAAGTTTAAAAGAAGTGCCAGATGAATCACCTGACACAGATCAGTTAAAATAATTATCTGTTCTTTCAATTCTTCTTAAAGTTACAATGTATCTAAAAAAGTATGCTGTAAAAACAAAATATATCAGAATTAATTTGTGTCATACTTGTCTGACATGATCCAAACTGACTAGTGTATAACTAAAAATAATATTTTTATAAAAAATGAAAACCATGTAGCCATAAACATACACAGATTTTAAATGCAATCTTATGCATCAAAAGTGTTTGCAGAAAATGTTTATTGTTCGTTGACTCATTAAGCCAGGGATATTTGTCTGCCATCAGTCTCAATTGCCACCAAAATTCATGTCATTTGAGTAGAGTATTGAAACTGCCCACAAAATCTTTCATGCTGACAGTATCAAATACAAACAAACTCGAATTTCTTAAAATTAAAACACATATAGGGAATGTTTGGCTAAAGAGTTACTTATATCTTTATTCCAGATAACCATATGTTACACCACGTGTATGTGTGATACCTATTCTGATGATGCACACAATACATACATAGCTGTTTGACAACATTATTGGCATGGGTAGCATTCATGAGAGTGTGGATTGTGCCATATGTATCTGCCATGCACTCCTGTCAGATAGCCTGTATTGATCATAATTTCACATACGGGTATATCAGTGTCCCTCCTAGCACCTCCAGCAGATGTTACAGTTCCTGGACAGTGTGCATGATTACTTTCACACAGTGTGGACATGTCATAATAGTTGTGCAAGAGTGTTTGTGCAAAATCATCTTTGATCATTCTAAATCACATATGTTATATCAGAGACTTGGGATTACTGGTGGTATTATTCTGATGTTTTCCAGGATTGTGCTTGCTTCTTTTAATGTTATCCATGAGCCTTTACCTGTGATTCACTTGCTGGAGACCTCTGCTGAGATTATACTTGTATTCAAGCAATCAGTTTTCACAGCTTCACAATAAGTACCCTACCCCTTTTGTATATCATATCCCTGATAGATGTCCTGTGCAATGTTTATGTAAGTATGCTTATCTCACACATCTTCCCCACTAATATGCCACCTTGTCTGATAGTCACATAATACAGATTTTCACTGTGCAGTCCCTACTGTGCCATACTGATATGTGATTAATGTTGCTTGTGACAACTCTCTCCCATTGACATGCCCTCATCTGCTGTACGTTAGGTTGTTTCATCTGTCCTGTTTCCCTGTGTTCATTCCTGCTATTCCTCTGTATGTACCTATTCAATACACACACTTCCCAAGTGTTTATTTTACATAGCAGTCCATGTACCATTATAGATCATTTACACATCAGTACAGAATGCCAGGAATGGGATTTCATAATACTCTGCACTGTATACATTGTCCTGCACTGTGTTTGGACCATATACATAATTATCATACCTCTTAACTCTCCAAATTTTTGAAAAATGTTCAGATTTTTGCTTTATATAACTTTTGGTGTGTTCCTTATACAACATGTGGTTTTCTGCCATATCACTGGGATGATCTCAGGACTGATACCATGCACAATTACATACATTTGAGTTTCAGACTTCAAATCCCTCAGAAAATTTATCTTCACACAACCACCTTGTTATTCTAGCATATTTCTAAGTTTAGATAACGAATATGTAAAATATGTCCCTATTTCTGGATCATTACCCTCCGTTAGGTTGTGCTTTGTCTAGATTCCCTGCACTAAAAGATTGAGAGCTATGAGAAATATATGTTAAGCCCTGGTGATCATTGTGGCATTCTGTGCAAACCCACTAACCTACTGTGCTCTGATTTAAACAAGTTTACTATCCCTGTTGTGTTACACATTTTTCTGGCCAGCAACACTATTGCCAGCCATGAAATCATGCTTATTTATGTTTAAACATGGTGAGCGGCATGAATATGCAAATAGTACTGCTGCTCATTGTGTATCACTGCACACACATGTAAACTAGGTGTAGGCTTCGCGTGAAGCCTACATGGAATTTACTGAATCCCAGGGATGGTTTGGTGCTAAATGATATTTAAACATATTTGCATTTCAATCAAACTTTTAAGCACAGGTATAGTGCGATTATTCCACTTATCTTACTGATGCTTGATGAGTATTCCTGTATTCTAAGCAATATACTTTATAATGTAAAAAATGTGGGCCTGTAACAAAGATCAGATACATTTTATTTAACAAAACAGAAAAATTAAACAACATACCTATCTCCCTTCACTGCTCCTCAAGTTTGTGCATCTGCTCCATACACAATGCATGCTTTTTGGTCTCTGTCCTCGTCACCTGCAAAAAGAAAAGAGCAATTATGAATGATGCACTCCACAAATAATGGATACAGATTGCTCAGATTAGTTGCATACATCACTGTATCTCTCTCTGTTCTGGATTTCAACTGTAAGTTGGACTATCTGACTCCCTCAATTACCCTTTAAACATGTGTTTTTACTTTTGAACAACATTAGTGAACCACCATATAGAGTAAGCAATGTTACATACACAGGCCTTTATATCTCTCCACACAGGTATAGACAAATTGGAGGACTGGCAACTCAAACCTGTAATTTTAATCTATGTCCAGACTCTAACTCTGACATCTACCTGCTTAGCTAATTCATCCTGCCTGAGAATGTGTGTTGTGAAGGTAGTGAAAAGACTTGAGGTTATGAATGGGAAAGGATGGGTTACTAATATGGATTATGGCTTAGGATTTCAAAAAAGGACAATGTGCTGGGCATTTAGATAAATAATTTGCAAGAATAAATTCATTATCAGTGCAGTGATCACAACCAATAACAACAAGTGAAAACTTTCATCCCTCAAACAGTGGAACAGTATCATGTCAAGCAAAATTGTAATCAGTTCTATATGAACTGTACTCTCATACTGTCTTGTATTCCTTGTAATCGTATTATGTAAACTGTTTAATGCTTTCTAAATAGTCTTGATTGTGTTGAAATCCTGTATGTAATATGTTTTAATGCATTCTCGGGCCTCCATTGAAAATGGGCCATGTTGACCCAATAGAATTCCCTGGTAATCAAACTGGAATAAATAAATAAATAAATGTATCACACAGCTTCTGTTAATAGTGACATAAAAGGTGCTGTACATCAGGGAGACAGTAAGGTATGTGGAAGGACTACATTTCTAGATATTCCTTGGCAAAGTGCACATCACAAGTCAAATGCATACATCACCGTATCTTCCAGTTCGGCATTTTAACTGTAAGTCTGACTATCTGACACATTGAAAACATAAGGATGATGTAATTGCTGAACTGAATTTAATAATGAATGACAAAACCACACTTATGACCACTTTTGCAAATAATACCATAGTCCACAAAACTTTTTATCACATATATAAAAGTCTGCTGCAAGCTTTACATATATCTGTATACATAAAGAGTTGCTGTTAACAGAACATTGTGAATTATGAAGATATCCGTAGAAATTTGATGAATAACCTAGTTATTCATAAACATGCACAAGTAACCATTAGTATCAATAAGCAGTTATGTAGAGAACAATATTCAACAATGCGTGAAATACACAAAGATAACAATATAATGATATGTTTCCTCTATGTGGAGCTGAACCCATACCATGCCAAAATATAGACTTGCTGATCTGGTTCTTTACAGGCCAAGCTACCAGCCAGCACATGTTTCTTCTTAACAAACATGTACTGCATGTGTGTGTATCCATATTCCTGCAGATAATGGATGAATAAGGAAACACTTGACACATACATGCTATTGGACATTATAATCTAAAGAAATAACATCTATCAACACATAAATGAAAAAGTATGTGTAAGCAGTCAGACAACCATTCCTCTTGGTTTAAACAGATGGAGGTGTAATAAAAATGTTCACTTTATTAAGAGGAAGAAGTACAGAAGTTATTAATGAATTACTATTTACACATATACAGGTAGAGTAGGCAATTTGTTTGTAGTATAACTGATAACTATGAAATGTATAGGGGCTATAGGCATCCGTGATACATGACTACACTGGATGTGTGAAATGATGTCATTATATGTTGGAAAACAGATGTACATCTACAATGTTCAGTATTTTGCACATTATAACATTAGTAAATAAGTTGACAGCATAGAAATAGAACCCATACTTATACGGAGAACACTTACCATGTCTGCTTATTTATCCAGATGAGCTAATTGCCAGAACAATTATTTAATAGTTATAAAAGTAATTTTCTGATATTTTTGGGAAACAGATATATCCCAGACTTATTTAGGAATGATTAGGAATACACGGTATTATGGCATTCACTGTAGGCATCTACCAACTGTCTTCATACCTTGGTGACCCTCTGATGAAGTTCCTCTGCTTCCCTCCAGGCCAGGTCATCATATTGGTGGGATACTTGCACTCCAGTCTGCTAGATCCCCATGCATCATCAGTGTTCCTCACAATCCTGTCCCAAATGTATATAATTGAGAAGTTCCTTGGCCTATCTCTCATCTGATGCTCCACTCTACCATAGACAGTCAGCACCTGGGTAGTCTCTTCCTTGGTCCAGTTGGGTGCCCAGACAAGTTGAAGCATCATGTTAGTAGCCATCCTGATGATGTTGATACTGCAGTGGAAAGTGTAGTCAAATCTGAACATTGATTGTTCACTGAGGTCTCACTCAATTCACAGGCAGCAATGGTGTGATCTGTAAATGTATCAGAATCAATATTTAAAAGTGGCACTTAGGTCATGTTATCAGATAATTTGAAGATAACTGGCACGTGTTACACATGGTACCATTTATCAATACCTATTGGGTACTTGGATGGCGCACCTTCCTGTTATGCCGAGCTATTGGTTAATACACTAAAATTTGAGAAATTATGTGGATGTGCGTAAATGGGATTCCAAAACCTGGAATTTTAATGAACCTCATTAATTATGTATTGCACAAATGGTACTTAAAAGATTGATCACATTAGCTGCTCTTCATTTCAGTTATTCCTGAGTCATAAGTAGTTGATAAGGTAAATTGTTTTAGGGGATATTAGCTCATTATAAACCTGCATTAACATTATTTGTTCTCAAATGTATCTGTTTAGATTTATTTTTATGGAAAATGTGTTTAGTATGAGAAATGGTTGTAACTTACTAGAGTGGTGTTTGATTTACCTGTATGCATACAGGTGCTGATATCTGTATCAAGGACATGCAGTAATCTCCCATATGCAGTTGTACAGACAGATTTACATAGCACAAGTGAACAGAACATAAAGGTGGATTTATGGATTATCTGTATGTCTTGTGGGTGACTGCATACAGTCTGTGGTGTACTCATGGAAACCTATCTATTCTGACAGTATCTATAGGTATGACAGTATCCATATGTACTGCGTATTCTTTTGGCTGTTATAGATATTTATTCATTGATGGTTCTTACTGGGTCAATACAAAAAGGATCCATACTATCTGTGGCCTGCTTACGGATACTGAGGTTTTCCAACTCTTTCCATAAGTTGTTCAACTGACAATATACAGATACTCTGTACTGACGTGGATGGCATTCATTTCTCAGTAATGACTGAGTTGATCTGATATGTTTTTGAATACTTGTCTGTTTGGGCTGCAATTGCATTAAAGCCACAGCAACACACATTTCTGTTGTACACATATGTTTGTATAGTATTTTAATGTGAAATGCATATATATTGTGTCTCCTGTGACATGATGTTGGTATGTTTGGACCTCCATTTCATGGATATGTACTGTAAGGGGTTTGAATCCCACAGATATCCCAGGTTATGTTAGTTTTACAACTGCTATGTAGGCAGGCATTGTTGTAAGCTTTTATATGTCATATTACTATATGTCACAGTAAGTATTTCATAGATTTTTGCATTATAGATTTTTGCATTGTATAGGAATGCATAGTGTTTATGGTGAAGTTGCCCACATAATCATCTCCATAACTGCCCCCCCAGGCATGAATATGAACATGTGCATAGCACTGCCTTTCAGATAGCAAACAGGCCTAGGGATGACAATTTCTCCTCACTGGAAAATGGGATTATAATAGTTGTTCTGTGGCAACATGGATGGAGACTCCTTGGATGGCCAGGGAATACAACATGAAAGAATGAAGTGTGGGCCGACATCACCAACATGATTGATATGACTGGTTGTAACAATAGATTCCAGAGGCCTGTCTCCAATGCTGCTCTGACATGATCCTCTGTCCAGTTGACAGGTTACAACGATATGAGAGATCAAGTGATGCCCACTATTGACTCCCCCTGATGTGAAGACAATATTTCTTGCCTCCCTGGATATGTCGAGTAGGGAGTGATGCATATCCAGGGTGGGAAAAAAGCATCAGTTCTATGCTGAACATGCATGCCTTACTTTGCATGACATGGATGACTATAGAGTAAATCACCACACATTGCTGTTGCATGCATATCCATGTATTATAATTTTGAATTTACAGCAGAGGAATTGCATCATGTACAGAGATCCACACAGTGTGATGACGATCAACGTATATATAATGATGTGTGGCCATACAACTGCATTTCAGACACTACAGTGTAACCAACATGTGTAATGCTATCTGCATTAATGCTCATAAGTCTATCTACTTCTGAAGAATAACAGGGAGTGGCAACGAGTGTCTCCATACAGTTTTATTGTTTCTACTAACTGTTATTGAGTCATTCTCATGTCGTGGCACTGCTGTTTACTGTCATATTGATATTTCCCTAACATTGTACATTGCAGGTATATCCTCTGGGGCCCAAGCCATGCAGGTGGAAGTACAGACAGACCAGGTATGTTACCACAACAAGTTCATAGGTTACAGCGACGTATAGCAGCCCTGTGATACATGAAATTAATGTCACTGTCTTTCTACACATTGAAGTATAGCCAGCAGCTGAACCATACATTATGTGAGTGTCCACACCCTCTGTTACTGTGTCGTATATGTCATCCTGTCAATTTTCCATTGCCTGTGGACTGATTGTGTTGTCTTTCTCTTTACTTTACAGCTGCGAGATATACAGTACAGTAAACGATCTCACAACAACAGGAGCCTGTCAGTGGTATGTTATAACCTATGCTTCATACATGTCATTGCTGTTATTTCTGTTGTTGTACTACATTAATAGTGTGTCTTTCTACCCATTTCTAGGCCAGACTGCATCATCATCATCATCATCATCATCATCATCAAGTATACAAACACGTGGCACATCTATGTAAAACATACTGTATGTTTTAACACTGTTTGAATGGTTCATGCTGGCAATAATGTGATTAATAATTGTTGACTTTGTTTCCCTACAACAGTTTAAGTTCATCCCTGATCTAGTTCTCCATCTTCCCATGAGAACTTGTCAGGTGTGCGTATTCTGTGTGTATTCATCACATACGTCATGTATGTTGGATATGTAACATAACTGTCAACTCCCTGTTATGCAGATTCCATGGCCCATACACAAACAAGACCTAATGGCAAGTCATTACCTGTAACACTGTAGTGAGATATGTGTCATGTGTCTTTAATGACCTACAACATGTTATATAAGCACATTGTCCTAAGTACTCAACTGCCTTTATCCTCCATTAGCCTATCCACTAATCCTGATTGGAATATGATATGTCTCAGTATGGTAGCATGGCCCCTGGAAAACAGGAAGTGACATGGTGACACAGTCTGGACAAGATGGTGACAAACATGTGGATGCAACTGTAGCTTCAGATGTGGAGGGAAACCTGTCCAGACATTTTAACAATGAGGGGACATCAGATGGTAGACAGGATGATGCCTGTGAACAACACACCCATGTTGAAACTGCTGATGATATTGACAGTTCCACACAACACATTGGTATTGCTCATTCCAGTTTATGTAGGCATGTAGCTGGTGTGCATGGGCATGTGTCAGAGGGTGTTTGGCTACTCCTACAGGTAAATGAACATTTTCAGCAATGTCATGGATCTGACATCCTTGGATTTTCCCATGCCACAGATCATGTTGCACACCAGGTGGATGTGCTGCATGAAGGACAAGAGCATAGACATGGTGAGGTAATGGTGCCATTGGCTGCACAGAATGAAAGTCTGCTATCTGTGGTACAGTCCTTAGAATCACTGGCCCCTACAGAACTACAGCAGTCCTGTAGTGCAAGTAGGGTTCTGTGTGCCCTGACTGTACTTAGCTGATTGTCACATGGGAGAGGGAGGCCCCTTCTCAACAAAACCAACCTTGCCCGTCAGGCATCAATGTCTATGCTCCAACTTGTAAACAATTCCACTGCTGGCCCATCTGCTGTTTCCCCAGCAGTCACAACCAGACAGTCAAGTTGCAATCATGCTCCTTCACCTCCACATGCTACAATCACATCAGTCTCCTCTGTGCAGCAACCTGGGCCAAGTGTTTCAATCCATCGTAGGGTCAGACCAGACTGTGATGTGAGCCATCACCATGGGCTGTATAGGCTGATTTAGATTAACACAGGCAGTTTATTCATTCCATGCAGTAGCGTCATTCTTATCAGGTGGAGATGATTGCTGTGCAAAACACTGAAATTGTCATCTGTCTGTGTTCATTGACAAGTCTGATGCAATAGGAGTCCAACATTTTCATAAATATAGCTGACTACATTTATTACATTGCTTTATCCATACTTTACACTGATATATTTGGCACGTGATATTAGCAACATTTATGCATTATGTCTTGAGTTGTTTACCTGTTTGCAGCTTTTTATAGTGGACAGATAGGAATGTGTTGCACTAATATGTGTCCTTTATTGTGTGCCAAACACAGATACACTAATATGAGTCTGCATGCATACCTGTGACAGTCGTGCCCTGAGTTGATGATCCCTATTATGACAGATTTGTATAAATTCATAATGTTATGACTGAGTTATGCCTGATGCTCAGTATGTATATTTACTAAGTAATCACCATTAGTTGTAATCAATGCTGGTATGGTGTTGCTACACCTGAACATCAATGTTAAAACTATGCACTTCTGTGCATGTGGCTTGTTATGACTCAAAGTTGTCAAACCATGTTGCCTGTGCCTGCACTTGTGGTCATACCCTCCATCACCCACTCCTGTGTCTTCTGGCCCCTATGTACTCCAGGATGTTATATTTACACATCTGGGGTTCTTGGAGTAATTCACACACCCCTGCAGCTGGAAGACTGCCATGTGATGTAGTTAGCATGTTGTAGTATTGTGCACACCATTATCATCCATGCTGCCTTCTCAGATGTGTATTGCAATGCACCCCAAGAAATGTCCAGACATCTGAACCTAGCTTTCAGTACACTGAACATAAAGTCTGTGGTATTTCTTGCTGTTGCATGCATTCTTTGTAGGCCTATTTTGCAGGGTTTGATGATTCACAGTATGGGATCATTAACCACAGCTAAAGTGTTTAACTACAGTTTTCTGTTGTGGGGAGTAAACACACATGTTGTCAGCACTGATATTGCTATGAGGAATGTCCATAGCTTACATTCTAGCTGTGTTATTCTACTTACCCAGTAGTACTCTGTTATGTATTTCACCTTGCTAAAATTTGGCCCTCAGCCCACTTTTCCTCCATGTTGCAACATCATGGACACTTCCAGGGTGCACTGCCATGAGGTTTGTTATCCTACCATCTATTGTACACATGAACTGGCAGTTCAAGGATGACCAGCCCTTTCTGTTAATATATCTGTTTGCTTCTGGATGAACTGGGGTCTTGATAGGGAGGTGGGTGCAATCTATTGCACCAAGTACACGTGATAAGTTTACTATGTTATAGAAATGGTGCAATACAGTTCTGTGGTCTATGGAGTGGATGTAAAGTGTATGAGTAATTTTCCCAGTTAATGGAGGGGTAATTAGAGTCTTCCAGTATAAGGGTATTGAGTTGTACTCTAATATTTTCCAGTGTGTTTAGGAATGTGGAGTGGGAGTCTAGGGACAACTGGGAGTGGGGGATGGCATAATGGTTAAGGTGTTTACCTTACAGACGGAAAGTGCAAGGTTTGATTCTCACATGGGGTATTTGGCTAGGTGTGAAATGGCCCACAAGGGCAGTTAGCCTAGTATTAGTCTGTGAACCTGTGAACCTGTGAACCTATGTAGTCATCCACCTTGCTGCACATTGCTGCCAGGAAGTTTGTCAAGATATGGTTGGCGGCTGTTAGTGACACCCCCACAGCATCCCCCATATATCTTTGGAATATCCCAGGAGGAAGAACACCCAAGCTGAGAAACACTTTGGTTCCAAGGGGAATGGGGTTGCCTTACATGCTCTGCACAGACATATGTGGTACGCACACATGCTGCAGACAGCCTGCACCCACTGTTTGTCTAGCCGCTACCTAACAATTATTTCCTGGTCTAACAATTGGTTTAGTTGCAGCCTTATTCTCACTCTAGCTGGCTGCCTTCTAGGGTGCACAGCCACAGCATCCTCATCAGTGCTTTGTATTAGTGCAACCTATTGCAGTTCATTCACTGCAGGCTGCATTTTATTTTCTTTTTCTGCAGTATTCTTACGGAATATGATGGAATCCTTTTATTTTTTTTTCTGCAGTATTCTTACGGAATATGATGGAATCCACAGTAGTAGTTTCTATTCCTTTGATGCCCTATAGCATATGCAGAGGATTCTGGCAACAGAATCAGCACTGTTGCTTGTTGCATTTCAGTTGTGTTGGGCATGCACAATGTGTTTTGGAATCTGATAGGTGTGAGCAGAATCCGTAATTATACTGCTCTGAATAGCTAAGTACTCGGACTGCTTTTAGCATGTTTTCTGAAACTGTGTCCACATCTGGTGTGCTGAAGTATTCCTTTGGTGTACTGCACTGTCTGCAAATAGCTTTTGAAATCTGTCCCAGGACTGAGAGGCATTTTTAAGGTTGAAAGGTAATTTGTGCATCTTAAAAAACATATTTTATTGAATCTGAGATTAACTATGAATGAAGTAACTTGAATTCAAAATTTACACTAAAATTGGATTACAAAAAATAAAACTAACTATTAAACTTGAACTAGAATTTTACACTGATATTACATTACAAAACATATTTATTGTTATGCACCTTTGACAATAGCGGGCAATTCTGTTGTAATCTGAGATACATAGAAGAAGGTATTACCCATCTGGCTGGTTTGGCATCATCCAGGCATATAATCTTAGGAGTCTGAAAATTACAGGTGCAAAGGGAGTTAGCTGACTTGTGTACTTCTGTAATTACTGGCTTTTTAGTGAAAAAGAAAAAAATAAACATATGTGAGGATCTCGGTTTAACATAAGATTAAGGTAACAATTTTATAAAGAGAAAACAAACAAAATAAAACATATTAGTTGTGGGATGTGAATATATCAGCAGTATTCTAGCAAAGTATAGCTTGTGCAAATGTGCAGAGGTTAAGATTGGGATGGTGAGAGAGTAAGTTAAAGTTGACTTCTGACTAAACAGGATATCCTTTTAAAATTACAAAAAGGAGGCATAACATAATTAAATGACACGGATATCATTGGCTGGCCAAAATACTAAAGCCCTCCTTATTTTTGTTCCTATTTATAAGCAGGAATGTGACTGACTGATGACTTCCTTTGATGATCACAAACTAGCCATGGTATACTACATTGTTCTCCGTTTAAAATCATAAGGGGTATCAATGTACTCTTTATTCACATAGACTTTATCCAAGATGTTATTGCTGCTAATAGGCTTATTAGTAATCAGTGTCAAATGCCCATCCTTAGCGCAGTTACTTAAAATGCCTCATATTCTTGCATTATTTAATTATATCTGCCAGTCAGTTCTGGGTAAGGTAAATCTCCTTATGAAAATGTTATTGTTGCAGTCTCTACTATACTATGTAAGAATTACACTAATTAAGTTAAATCACTTTTCTATTTCTGTGGGACAAATAGACATGACAGAAAAATACTGGCATTGATTAGTACATGACAGAATAATACTGGCATTGATTAGTACATGACAGAATAATACTGGCATCAATTAGTAAACACGTTTAGGTCAGACCAGTCAGTGTTCTGGTTAGTGTTGTCAAATATGTGTTGAATAATTCTTATGGAGTGTTTGACAAAAATCCATAACACACTGTTTGCATTCTGTCTCTCTATTCTCTAACAGAAAAGATGTCATAACCTTTAACTTGTAGTTCCTATTGCACTGTTTCTTTTTTTAACAAGAATCTTCTTTATTAAATGACCATGTATGACACAGGCAATCATGCATTTGTATAAATAAAAACAAACCTTATACTGACATAATTTTAGTTGCAAACATTATACATAGCAAACCATATTGGCATAATTGTAATTGCAAACATTATAAATCACTTATAATCTATCCAGTCATTGTCAAACATTAAATAGTTCATTCAAATTATGCTTCTTTTAAACCTTGTTCCTCTTCTGGATGTATTATTCCCACAATTCCCATTTTTTCCTATGTAATTTGCTCCTACACTTTTCTAAAGATACCAATTTGAGTTGTTTTATCTTTGTTACTATATTCACTGCTTCTAGTAAAGTTGGTTTAGACTTTGATTTCCATTTTCTAGTAGTTACCTTTTTGGCAGCCACTATAATTAGAGTCAACAAGGCCTTTCTTTGTCTAGACAGTTCCAATTCTGTATCATAGCTCAACAAAATAATTTCCTTAGTTACACCAATTTGCTCACCCAGTATCTCTGACAGAGCAGTCTGCAGAGAATCTATAAAGTCTACAAATGCATCACACTCCCAGAAAATATGTTCCTAGTTACCTCTTTTTCCCTATCACACCTCCAACATTTGCTGACGACTTGAGGAAAAATTCTTTAGAGTCTACTTGGCGTATAAAAATGCCTGTGTAAATACTTCCAAGATCCTAAATCTTCTAGACTTTGTTGCATATTTGGGAGACATACATATATTCCCTCATTGGTTCTTTGAGAATTGCTTATCCAGTCTCTCTTCCTAATCCTTTCTAACCTCCTCTGATTGATTCTTATAATTATCATGCACTATTGTGTATGCTGTACTAATTATTCTGTTTTTAACAGCAGTTTCTGTTCTAGAGTCTATTAAAAACTCTCTGAGTGCTGGTCTTTCACTTAGAATCCCTCTACTTCTTTTTCTTTGCCTATACACTTATATCAATCCTTGATAGAGAAGGCAATCTCTGTACTGCAGTCCAAAGAAATTATTGGCCTCTTCCCATTCTATTATCTTTCCCTCTCTAATTATTTGTTCCCAATACCTTGTTTTTTATCAGTTTCTGCAAAGAATTGTTGCCCCCTCCCTCCTCTTGCCTATTGTCTGTATCTCTAATTGCAGTCATCCTTATCAGCAGAATATCTTTTCTCTATTCCCATGTTGACTTAGTTCTTAGAATACTTTCTGCTGCTTTAGAATATAATATTCTGCATGGTTATTGTTATTCACCTTAAGAATCTGCATCAAAAACAGTCTCTCCTTGTTTCTTGAGCTTCCCCGTTTCATCATCATCACTTTCCACTTTGAATTATAGGATTCTGCTTGTGCTATGTACAAGAGCCTTAACTGTGTAGCTCTGCAATACCCCATTCAAATCAGGTAATCCCAAACCTGTCTGCAATAACAGCTATAATACAACTGGTTTTGTATCTCTAAGTTCAAGAGGCCATGTTTATTATTCAAGCTCCTGGCATTACTGTAAAGTGTAGTAACATTATTATTTTTTTTTATAAATTTTACCTCCCTCCATGCTTGCTGAACTTAAAGCATCCCCGAAATGTAGTTATTATTTATTTTATTTATTTTACATTTGTTTACCGGGAAGGTCTGACCCTTTTTCTGTGGAGGCCCGGGGAGAAAAACTCCACAAAGATTAGTATAGCAAATGCAGTGGATATAATAGACATGTTAATAAAGTACAGTATACAGTCAAAAAGTTAATAAGGTCCAGTTTCGAGGACACAAATGGACAAATGTTCCTGGATTCCCCATAGTGATTATCTGTGGCATGGGGGAAGAGCATCATCCAGAGGGGTTGTCATCCAGCCAGCTAGTGGAGTGGATTGTACCATCTTTGCAGGGGTTCAATATATCTTCCTCCCTGTGAGAGTGTCCTTCCTTGCATATGCAGAGATGTTTGGCTTGATGGTAGAAAACTCCCCCTTGGTCTTCACTTACATTGCTGCCCTCATTCAAATGAATTTTGGCATTGGCATCCCTGGTCCACCAGTCAGGATAGGTATGCTCATCCTCATTTTACCACATCCATCAGATGCCAAAGTCACCAGTTGAATCTGGATTGCAAAAATTTTCTTACTCTTATAATGTTTCTTGTACAAAATCAAATAGATATAAGAACAAAGTTCTATATAGATTAATATTTCACAGTTCTTAAAGATCATTACTTTTATAAAATAATCTATAGAACTGTAAATTTGTTACAAGTCAGACAACGACATTTGTCAACAAAAGGTAAGTATTTGAGTACAATAAGCACTTAGTGCATTTGAATTAGAATGTATTATTTAAAAGAAAAGACATTGAGCTTGCACTTACTAAGTTCATCCATTGCAAAGCTTACTTTCACAGGTCACATATGAACCAATGAAAGCCAATGGAAGTGACTAAGTTGAGAAAATACTGTTATACTACATGTTACAGACCAACTGTGTAAAGTGCGTAACTCTTAGGTGGCAAGACTTTCATCTAGTTTGTCCACTATATGTGTTAACTGACACCACAGGCATGGAGTAATAGTAACCACAAATCATACAAAACTTTAAGCAAAGTTTTCTAACTTTTTTTTTGTTTTGTTTTGTTTTCATTCAATGCAATTTTAAACTGATCAGAGAGAATCAGAAAAGAAATTATAAATTAAAAACATATCTCAGGTAAAACACAACAGACATGGGTTAATAAACACTTATCTGGGTAAAAAGCACAGTATGGTAATAGAAATGAATTAAAAAGTAGTCAGAAATAGTCAGAGAACAATGATGAAGTTATAAAGAAAAAAAAGTTGCTTTTAAGTCTCAACTCAGTCTGCACAATGTGTGTGATACAGATACAATTGTACATTGCCATGAAGGAATATATACTAACTTTGACCCTGATTATTATTTTTATACCTTCTGGAGTAATTGAAATAAAAATATTCAAATACCCGTACATTGTTATGGATTGAGCATTCAAGTGCTTTATCTGTATTTTAAATCATACTTGTCAAGCTTTGATTACAATATCCTTCAGTAATACTTAAGAGTATCGGCTCAGAATTCAAAGCTATAATATGCTCTCCCTTTTACAGTATCATTACAGCGTGGAGGAATACATGCTAACAATACTGAATTCATGCAACCTTGGTCCTTTCACTTCTCATAACCTATGTATTCAGAATCTTATATTTTACTCAAGCTTCCCTTAATAGTCAACTAATTACTGCTCATGTGGAGCTGAAGTATAAGGCCGTCTGTATCCAAGCCAGCTCCAACCACACATATCCTGCTTCCTTACTAGCTCATATCAACTAAGCTATCCTTCATGTGGCTTCATAAGTAAAGAAATTTGCCATGTCCTGTCCTCCCTGGTTACATCAGCAGTGCAAGTAAGTTCTCAAAATGCTTCTGTACTCCCTTTATTGCACCCAGCAGGTTCTGCAACAGTTTGTGCCTTCTGCAGTTTTTTTTTCCTCTTTTGAATTAATCATTATTTATATTATGCTATATATTAGTTCTACTAACAGTGTACCTACTTTGTTATCCCATTTTCCCATCCGATTATCCAGTATTCCCTTTAGCCTAGCATAACTCTTATACTTTGTGTTTCCTAAAATCTCATTGACTTGTAGCCTAAATTCTTAGCCCATGAGTTCACTGGCAACACCTGGATATCGCGTCTCAATATCTCCATTTTTACAGTCAAATCAATAATATTTTGACAAGACTACAATCCAACCTAGAGTCCTTTTTGAATTCCTTAAATAGCTGAAACCCCCACAAAAAGTTTATGAAGCCACTTCTCTCTGAGAATGCAGTTACCAGTAAAGAACAAAAATATTTATTTTTTGTTTCCAATGTCATATTGCTCCAGGTATGACTTGACCTCTTATTTGAAGTGTGGGGCCCACATAAAGCCACATATTTTTAAAAAAACAAATGTGGATGTGTCTTTAAGCCACATTACAAACATCCATAAACTACATCTGTACCTGTGCTTTAGAGAAGTTAAATCTAAATCACCTTAGCTCCTTAACCCTTAAATATCACCCTTCTCTACGCCTTCCCCCATTTTTGTATGTGTTGGTATGCTACAGAGCACTGTTATCTAACAGCTTTTATACTTTGCCATATTGAAAATACTGTATACATAAGGTACATGACACATGTTTTATACTCTGTTATGCTCAATGCATATTATTTATTATTATTCTTTCACTGTGAAATTATTTCTGTTATCCTTAATTTTATCCCTAGGCTGAAACTGAAATGTATCCATTATGATCAGTATTCAACCTCCTGTTAAATTTAAATAAATGAATAACTCTCCCTCTAGTATGAATAATCTAATTCATCAAAATAATAAATCCAGCTCTTAAAAAATGAAGAAGATGGGACAGAGGACATCCATTCCTGGTGCCCTGCCTAGCTCTAATTTATCTTTACTGAGTCATATTTACCAAAATATTAGTTTGTGGAAGGTGGTGTAATGCTGTGATCCTATCCCGTAAGTTAGCCCCGTATGATAAGCCTTTTAATACAGACACAGAGAAAGGCAGCAGTTGTATATGAAATGCTTTTTCTGTGTTGAATAACACTGCTGTGGTCTGTGTGAGACTCACTCTTTTTAACATTTCCATAAAAGCATATGCAAGCCACTAGTTATCTGTCAGTTCCCTTTCCTTACAAAAGCAAGACCGCCTGATATGAATGATATGGGAAAGCCACTTTTCAGTTATGGTGACCCAAGTCTTTACTAAGATCTTCTAGGAATATTAATTAGAGAAAAATTACCTAAATTCCCTGGTACCAGTATCTTTCTTTTCATTTGGTAACAGTACTGTGCTACATAGCCTCATGGATTTGGGGAGCCTGCAATGTTTCTGACACCTATTGTAAATGTCAAACAATTTCTTCATTAAGTGCCTGCCAGCTAGTTTACAGAACTTACTGGAAAAACAAAATGAGATTGTTGCTTTCTGTCCTGTAAGCCTCTTTATCCACTTTTATTCCTCATCTAAGTTGACGGATGCATCCATTTCATTCCCTGCAGCCGACTCCCAGTTCAGGTGTTTTCTTTGCCAAACCTTTGATTCTTTACATCTGGATCTATATAATTTTCTTTTTTTTTTTTTATAAAAATGAGCCACATTCCTCTGATCTCATTTCCATCTAACATTGTTAATTTTACCATCATATAATTGGGCTTCTTAGTTTTCAGTTTACCTAACTTGTCCCCATGCACATTTAAAAGTTTCACGTATGCCACATTTTTATCCATCTCTTTGATATCAGCAGCTTGTAAAGGGTATCTAAGTGCATTGTTTTCTGCTTCAGTATCAACCTCCTTTTCCACTACCTAACATTTTGCTATGTATTATATATGCTCTATAGCTCATGGAGCCATTCCTCCAAGTGCCTTATCTTCTCTTGGACTCCTTTCCAGCATCTTCTCATTTTTCTACTTGGATTAGCCAAATCCCTTTACTACAACTTTTCAACCCTCCCACCAGAAAGAATTTCCCCTTTATATTACAAAAGTTAATTATTCTCACCCCATTTGAAATCTTCTCAGTACTTTCTTGTGATCTCTATTTGCTAACACGCAGCCTACATGTGGTGGACCCACATTTCTTCCCCTTTTCCAAAACAAGGATAGGAAAAGTGCATGGGCCAAGATTTCCCTATTCAGATTTTTGCATTAATTCAGAAAACTAACCAGTTCATTCTACTTATTCGATGTCTGCTAGTGCTTTTATATGTATATTGGAATATATCTGCACAATGAGTTTTGTTGGGTGTGTACATATTTAAAATCTTCTTATATCTCCTTCCATCTTACATTGCCAGATAAGCATTATATCATTTTCACTCTTTGACTGATTATGTGGAAACTAAAAATGTCTTATAAAGCAATATGGATATTAGCTTCCTATCCTACCTCAGCACTGTCTGTCTCTCTCTACCTAAGAGGTGTGCAAACTTTAATTTGCTTATCTGTCTGATCTTCAAATTTGTTTCTTGTGGTAAGCCATTATACTCAATCCCCAGTCAACGGCTGGCACATTCCTTTCCTTATACTTGGGTTTCACATCCTCTCCTTATTTCATATAATTATACCAATCTCCATTTGTTTTACTGCAGTAATCTTATCTGATTCAGTGATTCTAACTCCCCACCCACTGAGGTAGACAGAAAAACACATAATCACCGTAATCACCTACTTCCTGTCCACATTCTCCAATGTCAGTGATAGAATTGACAGCGCATTCAGAGCTTCTTCCTCTCATGTATTACTCTTTTTAACTTTTACCTCTGCTGCCTTTTTACTTACCCTGTTCTTACTGGAGACTAATGCCACACTACATATTTTCACCTAATTGATTTTCATTGTGGAATCCTTCCTGCACAGTTCCTCTACCTTCTAATTGTGACTTCATTCACACAATTTTGCCAAGTGCGTACTCTGTGCTTCCCTAAATGTGTATGAATTCCACCTACTTTGACATCAAAGCACTTGTCTATCATTGTGCACTAAACATATCCCACTTTCCATGGTTCTTGCAGCTGTTTCATATATTTTCTTGAAGGACTTGCAAGTGGAAAAATGATGTGTTGATATGAATGAAATAGAAACTTAGAGAACACATCAACAATTTATGATGTCTGACATTAATACATAATTACACATTCTATTTGTGTTCCATTAAACTGTTCCTGTCATATAATTTACCATTTTACATTAGTCTGGTTTAATACAGCATGAATTCTCCTATGTGCAGAGGCTTGTTAATGAAACAAAAGCATCTCATGACTAACTAATATATGTGGTTACACAGCCTCTTTTTAGTTCTGTTAGCTAAACTTCTTATATTAAAATCCTTAGAAGATGTGAAAGAATATTTTGCTCAGGTTTTAATTGTTGCATACCCAATCCCTCCCCAGAGCTAGAGCTGACTTTCTGCAGTCTAGCTTCTGTTAATGTTTTGCTTTCAGTTTGCCTTACAATTTTACCAGTGAAATAGTTCATGCCAGTCTCCCAAATGATGCACGTAACCGTTCCTTGTTTTTTTCTCCATTCATAAAATACTACTGCTACTTCTGCAGAAGCTTGTATACTTTGCTCTCACACACAATTATAGTTGATTGGTATTTGTAGATTGTTATTGTGCCCTTCCACTTATGATGGCTACTGCTATTGACCCCCATTGGCTGTGCTGTTGATCTTCCCATCTGTTTCCTTTCCTTATATTTATTTAATTCATGCATATGTTCTGCTCAGTTGACCATATCACAGCTGTCAGTCAAATCAGCTCTCTCAATATTACATGGTGGTAACCTTGCAGATAACATAATTTGTGCACTAATTATTCTCTTGCTAATCCATCTTCTCAGGACCCTCCTAATGTTCATTGTACGGCATGTTCAAGATCATGATCATAGTTTCCAGCTCCATGGAAATTAACTTCATGATCATCTGTGGGTACTCTGCTGTGTTGTGAAACAGGTTGCTTTCTACTCATTTCTTAATGCTCTGGGGAAGACAATACACAACTAGAATCATTACCCTTCAGACTGTCTTTGCCACTTGGAATTCGTTAGTATCTGAGGCTTACATTAGTTCTACTGCTCCCATGCCATTTTGAAAAAAAAATGACGAAGGGAAAAGAAAACTACAGATTACTGCAATATTTTATGAGCCCCATTAGTTGAAATTATTAACATGATATAGGCAAAACAATGTTTAACTTTATTTTACATGACTTCAACCTTGCTTGAGTCAGTCACTCTTTCTTTATAGCTTACTAGTTTATTGGCTTCTGTAGCAGTCTTAGTACACATGCATCTGAATGAATGAATTTAATATGATTGTGCAAAGCCTGCAAAAAGACACCTGGAACACAGAGGTGATGTGATACAGTGTATTGGATAACCATAGATGTAATTACCTGAGCTTTCAGGTTAACCAGAGCCCATATATCGTGATAAAAGCTCTTGCT
Source organism: Protopterus annectens (assembly GCF_019279795.1). Lineage (NCBI taxonomy): Eukaryota > Metazoa > Chordata > Ceratodontiformes > Protopteridae > Protopterus > Protopterus annectens. Next base: position 872,440,099 of record NC_056734.1, read on the forward strand.
AACCCAAAAGATAGAGTAATTGTAAAGCCTAAGTTGACCCATTAGGAAGTATTACATCATCTCTGTGTTCCAATGTTATGCTTTCTGTTAATGGACCATACAGCATTTTTTTAATTTTTTTCTAACATGGTTAAATCTTGTGAAATTAATATTATCTGGCCTTTCTCCATATCTCTTAGGTTGAAAATCTCATTTGTTAGAGCCATACAATTTTACAGGGAGAGGGTAAATCATATATGATTTGATAACCTTTGATAACCATGTTGCCAAAGTGGTTAGAGAATCCTTCTATGTGACCCATCTGATCACAAAAGGATTTGCGTCAAAATCTAAGGATGTAATGGTGCCCCTCTACTCTTCCCTCATCAGACCCATTATTGAGTACAATGCACCAATTGGAATGTACCTGGCTAGACATCTCCAGCAGCTGGAGAGACCACAAAGGTACCTAACCAAGAGGATTACTGGCCTCAAACAGTTGCCCTATGCAGCACGATTGAAAAAGCTAAGACTGTTCTCTGTTGCATACCGCTTTCTCAGAGGCGATCTCTGTCTAACATACAGAGCCATGTCCAACCCAGAATTGTTGAACATGCTCCATCTTAGCAAAACCAAATCTACTCGAGCTACATGCTCTAGAGATATAACCCTCAACACAACAACGAATATAACATGCTGGAGGGATAGATTCCCTTTGCAGTGACTTCCCTTACTATGGAACAGGGTCCCGATCTACATAAGACAGAGCCCCTCACTATCACTCTTCAAGAGGAACCTTGATGAGTGGATGGGTAACAGAAAGTTCACACCGGGGATCACACCAACAGCACTACTAGATAGGGGCCAAGGGTACTAGCTGCTAGTACAAGGGTCTAGGGAAATACTAAAGGGGTGGTAAATAACCACACAACGTGGCTGGGCTAATATATGCCTATGGGCAGATAGCCCAGTACCAACCTATGAACCTATGAACCTATATTTTGTCTTTGGTGGGTGGGGGTGTTGTTGAGCTTGCTAACCAAGTGACCAAGCCAGAACCCCTTCCTATTCATTGCCAGCAAAAAATGTGATTAACCATGATTATGCCATAGAGTTTTGATACTGCACTATGTTATTATTTTAAAATGAAATGTATTATCTTTTTAAATTAATGATATTCTATAGTATAGATTCCATTCATTTCTGTCACGCTGCAGTAATATGATTCAACATGGCTAACATAGTGATGTTCTACATGTGTGCATACCCATTTACATGGTGACATTTTGTATTACATCATTTTAATGCATTAGTTGTGTTACTGTAAATGTGGCATTAGAAATATGCTAATCGAGTCTTTTTTATAGTAGAGATTGTACTATGTATGATAAGTCAACACTTAGATCTAATGTATAAAGTATTACATCTAAAACATCCACCCAGGTTCTGCAAGCCTTGCACGGCATGCAGGATTAGTGCAGGAGCTCTAGCAGGCAATATGTCTGCTGTGCGATTCAGGAATAGCCTGCAGGAGCGTGCACGAGTGTTCCTGCATTAGCCCTGCATAGACTCAGCCCCTCTATGCAAATTACCCGATTTGCAGGAGAAATCCATACAAATGAGGTAAATTTGCAGTCCAGGAAGCTGGAAACCAGCTGTGCAGGACTAGTGTAATCTGCAGAAATCTACTCGGTTAGTAACCAAGTACATTTCTGCAAATTCCAAAACAGAGCCGTGACAGCTCCAAATAAAGAGTGCATATCAGTCAAGAGGCATGCCAATAGCCAAGTATAAGGCCATTGGCACTGGAAACAGCTTAAAAAATCAAAAAATTAACTTTTATTTTTTGTAGCCGATCTCGGCGGTTTAAGCGTAGGAAGTGGCACACAAATGGGATTGGGGGGGAAAATAAGAAAATAAAAATAAAATAAGCAATCTAACTAAAATCACTATTCTGCCATTAAAGTCAATGGCAGGAAGAAGACAACATGGCCAGTGAGTAGTGGTTGCTAAGGGGGGGGGAGGCTCAGTGTGAGACATGTAACTATGCATTAGCAGGCAATCATATGCAAATGAGGGGAATGATAGTGAATACCAGTTTTCCCCAGCATGCTAGTCAGTCCCAACAGTGTAGGAGCAGGAATAGCTTGGTGCAAGCCTAGGAGTTAGCTGACATCATAGGGGGGTATGTCAGGCATACTGTAAGTAGTTTGGAGCCCTGTGGCTCAGGTTTGCTCCTAGCTAAGAACAGCTAAGCAGGCGGGTGTGTTTGAGTCTGCCTAGCACTCTTTACATTGCCTAAGCGGGTTTAAAAAAAAAAAAGGTAAACCAGGAAATAGCAGCTCTTTGCACATTTGAGCACTGTGTTTGCATGGCGTGCACCTCTGCTTAAACAGGAAGGCAATGGGAAGGGAAAACAGCAGTAGGAAGTTAATCAAGGAGAATTAGCATAGCTGGCAGGTGAAATGTATCAGAATCAGCCAATTACACAGGCAGCAGACCAGCCAAGCAAAGAACACTACTATAAACTATGCAAACACCTTCCACTCTGGTTTTTCCCATACTCTACACCACCATTGTATACAAACGGGGAAGTTTTAACAGACAAAACAACAAAATGATAGGGGCTGCAATAGCTATCATACAACAACTTGTGGAAGAAGCTGAGGGTGGTGAGGATGTGAATGCTGCCAACCAACCCACAGTGAGGAGATGAAGAAGAGTGTACAAACCCAGGGTAACCTACCATGGGCTACATGAGCTGGAGATAGTGGAGCGCTATAGGGTGGAGAGGGACCTCCTACAGCAAATTGTTGAGCTGTGCCAGCCACGCTTGACACACAGAGCTAACAGTGGGGAACCCTCCCCAATGGATACCAAGGTATGCGTAGGCCTAAGAATACTAGCTACAGGTACCTTCCAAAGGCCATCTGGGGATATGATGGGAATCTCACAGGCATCAGCATCCAGGATACTCCACCAGTTCCTGGATGCCATGTCAGCACATGCCGGTAAGCATGTATATTTCTAAAACACCCATGAGGTGCTGGCCAGCAATATGCAACTGTTCCACCAAATATCAGAATACCCTGAGGTATTGGGTGCTATAGACTGCACGCACATATGCATCAAAGCACCACCTGGTGAGTGGGGTAGAGTCTACATCAACAACAAGGGCTTCCCCTACATCAACTGCCAGGTCGTGTGCGATGCCCAGGGCATAATAATGAATGTGTGTGCTGGCTGCCCTGGAAGCTATCACGATTCCCACATCTGGTATGTGATGCAGCTGTACCAGAGGTTTGCCAGTGGGGACATCCCTCACAGTCACCTAGTGGGGGATGCTAGATACGCACTGGAGCTGTGGCTGATGACAGCCATCAGAAATGCACAAACACCTGAACAAAAAACTCCATAATAAGGCACACGCACAGACCAGGATTGTAATAGAGCATGTGTTTGGGATGCTAAAGTCATGGTTCCAGTGCCTAGGTTCATCCGGTGGAGCCTTGCAGTACTCACCAGCTACATGTACTCAAACTGTCATCGTATGTGCTATGCTACACAATATGATCCTGCGGAAACAGCTGCAGCAGGAACAGCATGGGGCAGGGCCACACAGCCCCCCACCATTGCCAAGGCCTGCACAGGCACAGAGTGACTCAGAGGAGGAACAACCTGAGTCTGCCCCAGTAGGCAGAAGGAGGCATGCCTAGTATGCCCTAGCCTTGGCAAAGAGGCAACGCATAGCACATACACTGACACAGGAGGGACATGGGGAATAACACCTCTCTCTGACTCTCACATACAGTAAAAGGGATGCCAAACATGACACTACCTGTGCTCAACCATGTGTAGGGAGTGTAATATGTGCATTCAATATAGGCAGCCCTGCAGCACCACTCTCAATACTGGGACACCCACAAGGTAAGTGACTCACACATGCCAGTCAGGGAGGTTCACATACTCAACAACAGTCACAGCCAGCAGGATAGGTGTAGACAAACACAAACAAAGGCTGTGCTATGGCCTCTGAATGATGCCTATGGGTAACCTCCCCCACAGGCCTACACAGACAGACTACAGCAGGTCAGACAGTGGGATGTTAGTATAGAAGTGTAGAAAGTTAGAAACTAATATGTAGGTCAATCAAAGCTAAGATTTGTAGTACACTGATATGCTTCTAGTCAGCATGATAGGTTAGAATACAGAATGAAATTGAGTACCTGACATGCCAGTACAGTCATAGAAAATGTGTGCAAGTGTCAGGTGTGCCCCCCCCCCATCCTACGTAGAAATGTAATAACAGTCAGGTGTGCCCCCCAATACTGTGAAGAAATGTAGAAATAGTCAGGTGTGCCCCCCCATCCTGTGTAGAAATGTAGAAACAGTCAGATGTGCTTCCACCAACCCTACCTATTTATGTAGTAACGGTCTAGTGTGTGATTTGTGACAGACGGGAACCAGTAAGAGTGAAAGGGAAGGTCTACAAGAGGGTAGTGAGACCAGCTATGTTATATGGGTTGGAGACAGTGGCATTGACAAAAAGGCAGGAGTCAGAGCTGGATGTGGCAGAGTTAAAGATGTTAAGATTTGCACTCGGTGTGTCTAGGATGGATAGGATTAGGAATCAGTATATTAGAGGGTCAGCTCATGTTGGACAGTTTGGAGACAAAGCAAGAGAGATGAGATTGCGTTGGTTTGGACATGTGCTGAGGAGGGATCATGGGTATATTGAGAAAAAGATGCTAAGAATGGAGCTGCCAGGTAAGAGGAAAAGAGGAAGGCCTAAGATAAGGTTTATGGACGTGGTGAGAGATGACATGCAGGCGGTTGGTGTGACAGAGCAAGATGCAGAGGATAGGAAGAAATGGAAAGAGATGATCCGCTGTGGCGACCCCTAACGGGAAAAGCCGAAAAAGGATGATGATGGTCTAGTGTGCCCCCCAAATCCTGTGCAGAAATGTAGAAGTAGTCAGGTGTGCATCCCCAATTTTGTGTAGGAAAGTAGAAACAGTCAGGTGTGCTCACCCCAACCCTATGTATGTATGTAATAATGGTCTGTGTGCCCCCCCAATCCAATGTACACACATCATAACAGTCAGGTGCGCCCCCCACAACCCTATGTAGAAATGTAGGAACATGTATGTTTAGGTATAATACAAGTGGAGCACAAATGCACAGAGGTGGCCAAGGTAGCAGGATAGGATGTAGCATCTGCACAATATGCAGGTATGTGTGTGTTAGGTTGGTGTGTGTTTCATATTGTGTGAGAGTGGTAGGTATGTATGTATGTTAAGGTAAGACCTGGTGGCCATTGCCCACTAATGCCGATGACAGGGACAAGTCCTCACAACTGCAGTGCCAAACACAATACCCACAATATAACACAAGCTAGCAGTAAGCCATTGCAAATGTATGATGGTAGTATGTTTCACCATCTGAAAGACTGACATGGCATGACTGTTGGGCTAGATATACAAGCAGTACACAGGGGAAAGTACCCCAGACATACAGTATATATTGTGTCACTGTGAAATGGGCACGCCCTTGGAATAGTACAGACAGGTATGCATCACATTATCTGGTCCTGTAGTAGGGGATACCGGTGTTGTCTGCCCAAACACTTATAGATCACAAAGGAGGTAGGACTGATGTAGTAGGAAACAGCTGATGCACCTGCACATGCAAGCATAACTGGAATACCCCTTGCATATCTGTGTGTCAGATGCAAGTAGTGTCCATAGCACACATTTACCCAGCTCACACAAACACCACCCACAGGTACCTCCCTGGTTGTACCCCTGCTGTGGGGAATGGGTACAATATGACCCCAGCTGTTTATGGCAATAGCAAAAGAATGAGGAGGCAGTGCAGGTGTCCCATGCAGGTGTGTCACGAGCTGCAGGTAGCACCCTGCCAGCATCCACACCTCCAATCAGAACTTATAGAAGTAATTGGCATGAACACCTAGCACACCTACCCTGTCACCCTAGGGGAATATACTATATGGTGGTCTGAGACTGTAGAACAGATGGAATGCAATGGCCTGCCACATCTGGCCCGTATCAACAACCAATGACCCACAGACCTCTGCCAAGGGCCTGTGTCTCACACGTACTGCCAATACATGTTATGTCATGGACACCCAATTAATGACACAACACAGTCCACATACACCATATGCAAGGCCATGTGGACAAACCACAGTGACATGTCCACCATGTCCCACTGAATGAACTGTCAACCAACACCAACATACAGCCTTGATGGGGTGATAACCATAGGGAAAGTATCAGAGAATGTATGCATAATGTAAGGAAGAGGAGAGAATAACTGGGGGGCGTGGCCAGCATGGAATGTGCAAGGTCTGACATAAAGCTGTGTGCACACACTATCCCTGTCTGTAAACACATAAATGGGTGCCTATATACCTGCCCATACACCACAATAGGGGTAATGTCCTGACTCATGGCTTCTGACTCTGGGTAACCTGTGCAAATCTGTACAGCTATGAGGTATTGCCAGAGCAATATAAGGCTATACTGTCATGTTGCTGGATGTACATGTATGGGACCCCTGCCAGCATTGTACCAAGGTGCTGAACCGGATACACAGACCCAGCAGAAAGTGTCTGCAGCACCCCCTCCAGGATGGTATAACCTACCATGAATATGTTGGTGTCTGGCCACAATACCGCACACAGCTGCAGTCACCCTTGTCCCCCAAGACATCACTGCGAGCAGGAATGTCCACCTGACAGTACATGAAGATAGATAACATCACAGTGTATAACAGTACATGTGTCTGAATATCTCTGCTAACAGCAGTACCATGTAGCTGAAGCAGCACAGACACAATCACCTACAGTACACACTATCTCCTGTACGCTTTGTACCCATATTGCCAAATGATCGATGGATACCCTGCAGAAACAGTTTTCTACCTGTAGGTGTACAACACAAAGGTCTGCACTGGAGTAGAAACTACCTGGAATTGATCCAAATGTGCAGTACAGAAGGGCATACTGGGCATGCTCACTCACTTAGAGAAATGAAGGCAATGTCAGACAACAATATACTGAAAGGTCATACTGGGCATGCTCACAAACCTACACACATGAAGCCAATGTCTGCAAACAATAGTGGACCAGACATATCTGGCAGTTTCAGATGTTAGTGCAGACACTACTCAGTATGCACCACTCATGCTTTGCACACACAGTGGATAGGAATACAGACATATATCCAAGGACAACACACTATAATAAGCCAAAAGTAGATGTACATAGATGTGTGGAAGAGAGTGACTGTGACAAGGAGCCATCCAGGCCTGTCCCACCCAGCACACAGCCAAATGACTAGAACCACATGAGGTTCAGATGTTACTCACTGTAGTTACTAGCCAACGGTATCTGTCAGCAGTACCGACTATGTGATGCAAGTGCTAGCTGTGCAACATGACTGTACAAGACAGTAGTCATCTAGCAGCTGTATACATGTACCTGTGGAATATAGCCCTGTGTGTGCCCACATGTGGTGTGTCAACTCCTAGATGAATGGGTTATGGCCCATGCACACAAACTGGCCTCTCCATAGCCCTACTATGACAAGCCTGCTGAGGTCATCCACTGTGAAACACAGCTTTGGGAAGGTTGTAGCCTAGCAATCTCCGTGGTATGTCCCATAACTGTGTACTGCTGTAGTGTGATAAAATAGTTAGGTAGGAGTTCTAATTCCAACTTGGCAACTGTGTTTGTGTGTCTGTCTGTCTCTATCTGTGTAGAGAGCAATGCTTTTCAGGCTAGTCACATTCCCTACAATTCAAATGCCCTACTTTGGCAAGGCTGCTGATATCATCCACCCTGAAATACACCTTTGGGAAGGTTGTAGCCCAGTAATCTCTGTGGCACATCCTATAACTGCGCACTGCTGTAGTGTGATAAAATAATTAGGTAGGAGTTCTAATCACAGACTTGGCAAGTGTCTGTGTGTGTGTGTGTGTGTGTGTGTGTGTGTGTGTGTGTGTGTGTGTGTGTGTGTGTGTGTGTGTGTGTGTGTGTGTGTGTGTGTTTGTCTCTGTCTGTTTAGAGAGCAATACTTTTTAGGCTAGTCACACTCCCTACAATTCAAATGCCCTACTTTGGCATGGCTGCTGATATCATCCACTTAGAAAAACTCATTTGGGAAGGTTGTAGCCCAGTAATCTCCATGGTTTGTCCTATAACTGCGTAGTGTCATAGTGTGATAAAATAGTTAGGTAGGAGTTCTAATCCCAGACTTGGCAACTGTGTGTGTGTGTGTGTGTGTGTGTGTGTGTGTGTGTGTGTGTGTGTGTGTGTGTGTCTGTCTGTCTGTCTGTGTAGAAAGTAATGCTTTTAGGCTAGTCACACTCACTACACTTCAAATGCCCTGCTTTGGCAATCCTGCTGAGTCATTCACTGTGAAATACACCTTTGGGGAAGGAGTACTCCAGTTATCCACATGGTGAGTCCTATAACTGCTTCATGCTATAGTGAGATATATAATGCTGGTAGGGGTTCTATCCCCACACATGGCAGCTGTGGATGTTTTGTGTGTGTTTCTATGTCTGTGTAGGGAGCAATGCATTTTAGGCTAGTCACACTCACTACATTTCAAATGCCCTACTTTGGCAATCCTGCTGATGTCATTCACTGTGAAATACACCTTTGGGGAAGGGGTACTCCAGTAATCTCTGTGGCGCATCCTATAACTGCATAGTGCTGTAGTGTAATAAACTAGTTAGGTAGGAGTTCTAATCCCAGACATGGCAGGTGCATGTGTGTGTGTGTGTGTGTGTGTGTGTGTGTGTGTGTGTGTGTGTGTGTGTGTGTGTGTCTGTGTTTGTCATTCATATCCTGTGGGGAGGTGGTTGTGAGTGTGTAACAAATGGAGTCAATGGGGAGTGGGTTTTGCAAATCTCTTATATGGTGGCCCTAGTATATATCACAATGACCACTGTACAGGGATAACAGGTGTGAAATAGCCGAGAGGCTGGGGTGCATATCCATACCCCTACATTTAACATCAAGGCCAGATGAACAAAGTGAGTGACCCTAGTGTTACTCAGATAACACTCTCAACCCATGTCTCATACACATGCACACTTGCCTAAGCAACAGCCACTCTGTTGGTAGTACCCTGCATATTGCCCACTGATAGTAGCCATGGTGTGACTGCAGTGGGCTACAGTGGACATGGCACCCTAACCATTAGTCCAATAGGCACGTACATGCCGACAGTGCACTTTCCCCATGTTCCCCACTGGACACCTGCAACACCTGTGGTGCCTTCAAATGTGACCCACAAAGGGCATACCATGCCTGAAAACACGCCCTATATGGACAGATGCCACTGACAACAGGACATACCAGTATCATGCTAGCAATGTAGGTGCTGGGTCAACCTGCCGTCCATTAACAGTTCCTGCCACATGAGGCCAGGACTGGCACATCTGATGATAACAATCTGTGTACACAACATGGGCCAGCACCCCAGGTACACTTCCACATTTCACTGTACATGCATGTGGGAGGTGTACACATCCCAGACACTGTCCATGTTATGGACTAAGGAACACATACATGGCAAGCAATGCACAGCATTAGCCACACACAACAGTCACCCAGGTAACTGGATGGTGAATACAGTACCCACCTGTGTGGTCAGATCCAGACACTACACCCCTGAGCCACAATGAAGACCATTGTCATGTGGCCTGATGCCAAGGTATACCCATCACTTAGCCTTGTATAGCCATCTGGCACAGTTGACCACGACACACCCTGCAGCAATGCACCCATGCATGTCAGTACTGACACCCTGTGTCTGTGTGTGTGTTTTATGATGCATATGACCACATTCACTCTCACTACAAACCCCCCCATTGGCATACTGAAGCATGCTGTCTGATGTCAGACACCTCCACATACCCTTTGCCCATATAACCTCCATATGACCACTGTGGTGCATGTGATACCTGCACTGTAATGTGTTGTGGCAATCCCACTAGTGATGATTTCTATTCCTGGCCCTGCCAAGTTTGTCATTGTGTGTCCTTCCCTGTGAGAGTGTGGCTGTGTTGACACTAGCACCTGTTCATGTGGACAGGCATGTGTGCTACACCTACCATATAGCTACCATATCCCTGTTGCAAATGTCACTCACCATCACATATATGTATTGAGGACTCTTCAACATGTAACCTATGTGGTGCATCCAATAACTGCATAGACATGTGATAGCACTTCATAGTCATCAGGGGTTTGATACCCTGTACTGGTAGGTGTGTGACACAAACATGCTTATATTTTACTCTCCCACCCCTCCCTGACTATTCTTTGCCTCTGTCTGCTTCTCTCACTCAATCTCTGGTGGATGTGGAGACATACACCTGCTGTGTTTAGGCAGCAGCATGTGTATTTTAAGTGTTGCTTATAATCAGCTGATGACCTCTGCACAAATTGCAGCCCTCCTCTAGCTGATTGCATGTGGAACAGCTGTTGTAACATTCCTATAGCCAATTGCATGGAAACACACTCCAATATCTAGGAACATCATGTTGGTGTTGGGCCTTTACATTCACTGTGAGCAGGAACTCGATCCGTTGTTTGGCAAACAACATCTCAGATGGATTGGGGATCTACCTCTAACAACATACACTGTGGAAACAGGGCAACACATAGGAGGGTGATGTCCCTGACCTGACTTCAGACTGTAAGTGCTGCTATACTGCATTTGGAGTAATGTTGGTGTAACAGGGTGTGTGTGGGTATGGCTGTCTTACATGTTTTAATAGCTGCCATGTCAGTTGTATGTTTATGAGGAAATCCCCATCTGTAGGGTCTTCTGCAGACTGGGCAGTGTGTGGTGCCTTTTGTTTCATGTGTTACCCACAGAACACCTGTCTGTGAACTGCAGAAGGTAGTGTGAGAATTGCAGTATGTAGATGGTGACAGCTGTGACAGTTACTGACTTCATATCACTCATAGGACATATGTTGCAACAAACCCTGTTACAACAGCAAATGTATGAGGGTATCACAGTAACATGTCAATATTAGCCCTGTGTATGTGCCTCCAGCCACAACTCTGTCACCCTTTGTTTATACGTCATGCAGTAAGAGGGGCATATGTGCTGTACACCATAATTAGTGTCATCATATCTGATAACAAGCCATTTAGATACCAGACTGCTGCACATGTTATGTGTAGTAGGGGTTACAATTTATGACATAACCTGGACATTCTGTGGTTGTGTGTACAGTATTGAGGTCTGTGTACTCATAGTGATTGTCGACACTGTGTGTATTGTTCATATGTACTTTGGCTTGAGTATAGACTGTGGTAGATGTCATTGTTCATGGTCCTGCTCTATCTGATGTTACATGCTGCTCCACTGTATGTTACCCTATCAGCTTACACATTTGTAGGGCCATACATACACATGTCCCATACCACAGTCAGTCTTTGGACAACACTGTGGAGTGGCCCAGTATATGTAGGGTTAGTGTGTAAGTGGCACATATGAGGATGGTGTTCCACAGCTAGTCCATATACTGTAATATTATGCTAGCTTACCATATGCTGCTGTGGCTGTGTTCACATTGGTTGCGGTTATGCACTGTCACACTGGTAACATATATGTCAAAAAAAAGAGAAAATGGTTAAGAGACCAGAACCAATATGCTGGGGGGATGGCCTATGGAGGCCCATACAAAAAGGAAAATAAGGAAAAGAGAGGTGGCCCCACATATTTTCACTGAAACCACTAACCATTGTACATGTAGGGAACTAGATGAATTAGACTCTTTTCCAGAACAAGGTGGAGATTTTTTTTACACTGAGATCAGAGAGGTTAGCCAGCAAGACCCAACAGAATATGGATTCAGGGCAAAAACACCAGTACACGACATAGGGAGAGACTCAAGGCTGGAGGAGAACAAGAAAGAAAACAAAGTCATACCTATAACTGACAAGGATGGAGTAGTTGCTTGGTTTGAGGGGTTTAAAATATTTAATTACACTACTTTACAATTGAAAAAGGAACATTTTTATTTGCTATCAAACGACTTTAAATTTGTACCTTCTAGTCAAGGCAATTTGGTTAACTACTTGGTGGACTTAAAGCTTTTTCCCAGGAAACTTAACCTTGGGGTTCAATCAAGAATTCTAGTTTATTGAAAAGCAATTTTGATGGAGGATTAACTAGGAGTAGTGTCATTAACCCACCTCTTCACCCTGTGTTATCTATATTTGAGAAGTGTGCTACTGAGGAATTATATAAGACATTTTAGTTGGGTAAGAAAGGATTCACATGCAATTTAGATTCTAGTGAAAAATCACTGTTAAAGGACTTAAAAAATAGACCTAACATATGAATAATGAAACCTGATAAAGGTGGGGTGGTGGTTTTATATGGTAAAGAAGAGTACAACAATGCTATTACTTCTATTCTTTTGGACAACAACACCTATACTTCAGTATTTAAGAATGAGATCAACATTGCCTATGGTAGAATTGACTCTTTGTTAGAAGTATTTAGTAGAAAACAGAATAGATGGAAAAACATTTTATTTCCTTAAGCAAGAAAGTCCCATTATTCCACATGTATTTGGAATACCCAAGGTTCATAAAAACACAAAAGACCTGCCTTTCAGACTTATAGTTGCCGCAAGGGGTTCAAAAACTCACCCTTTGTCAGTGTATATTGATTACTGGACAAAAGAAATTGTGGAAAACATGGACCATCTGATTAAAGATTCATAGGTGTTTTTGAGTAAATTAACACAGGAGATCTGGACAGAAGATGTTAGTTTTCTCACCATAGATGTTAAAGATTTATTTACCAGCATCCCGAGAGTTGAAGGACATCAATATTTTGGAGATAGTTTATATACATTTTTGACTATGACAGGTGATAAAATTTAACTTGTATTGGAACTAATGGAAATGGTACTTGATCACAACTACCTACATTTCCAAGGTGAGTACTACCAACAGATCAGTGGTGTAGCAATGGGGGCAGCTTGTGCCCCCATTTATGCCAATTTGGTTATGTTAGAGTGGGAACAACTGTATATTTTTAACAGCCCCTTTATGGACAATATACGTATGTATGTCAGGTTTTTGGACGATATTTTTGTTCTGTAGCTGGGAGGAGAAGAGAAAGTTCATTCCATTATGCAATACATTAATGGTGTGACTTATTTTTTTAAATGTACCTACGCTTGGGACAAAGAAAGTGTAAACTACTTGGACACCACCATATCTTAGGAAAATGAAGGTTTCAAATCCAGGATTTACAGAAAAGATACTTGGTGTAACAGTTATTTGCACTTTACTAGCAGCCACCCCACATTTTAGAAAAAAAGTTTGGTTAAGGGACAAGCAGTTAGAATTGCAAGGATGACTTCTGAAAAAGGAACTTTTACAAGAGTTTGACAACTTGAAGGATATGTTTGTGGACAGGGGTTACCCCACAGATTTTGTTCAGAATATACTGAACGAAGTATATAGATGGTGGGGTACCAGGTACAAGGCACTTTTAGGTAAACTCTTATTGGTTTCTAACCATTTTAGAGACAAAAGGAATTACCAAAGAGCATGCATAGTGGAGTTTAATGGCTTTACTGGTCCCGTTACAAACACCATTAGGGCAGATTGGAGTATGTTTAAAGTTAACAAAGAATTGCAAAAGAAGTGGGGGATGAGCCCATATTTTCTTTCAGAACTGGTAGAAATTTGAAAAGTGAATTTGAACAGGTAGATGTTAGAAATGTTAAAGATAAACAAGGTACAACTACCTGTGGAAGATGTAGACACTGTCCCTTTATAATAACGGAAAGCTTTTTAAATTTACAAAATGGGTTAAACAGCTGTGTGTATTTCTGTAAAGGCAACTGCAACACTAGGATGTTAGTTTATTCGGCTGTGTGTGGAGGTTGCACAACATTTTATATAGGGAAAATGGAGAGGGCTTTGAAAGACAGGATATATGAACATTTATATGACATCAAGTCTAAAAAAAAGACAAGTGCTGTATGTAAACACACCTTAAATTATACTTCCCCCAGTATTTTTAAGTTTGAGATCACAGATATTGTAAAAAACAATTCTAGGTGAGGGGATACTAGAAATATATTATTGAACAGAGAGCTTAGATGGCAGCTAAGGTTCAAATCTAGTATGTACCCAGGACTTAATGAATACATTTCAATTAAACCTGCATTATCCTTGAAAGCTTCACAAATATAACATATTTTCTTAAATCAACTATAAAAACATTGACATGTATATATATTTCACACCTTTGGGAGGGTTAGGAAGGGTTATTTACTTGTTGGTTTCTAGTAGTGAACCTGTTTTACTGAGATTTAAAAATTTTAATTAATTAAGTGAACTATGTAATTACTCAATTATCTGAAGTGTTTAATTAATTGACTGATATATATATATATATATATATATATATATATATATATATATATATATATAAGTTGTTTTTTTTTTAAAAATGGCATCTGATGAAGTCTTGTGCTCAAGACAAAAGCGCTTATATTTGCCTGTTTGTGGATTTATTAAATATTTTCTTTACCACAGAAGATTTGACTTTTTTCTACTTTGATTTGTGGTTGGATTCACATTCTTTTGAATTTACTGTATTAGTATAACTGTTTCACAGTTGCATTACTCTGTTTATATGGATGTTAGTGTCTAGACAGCAGTGTGACATGGCATATACAACTTTAATAGTACACAAATAAAGCTTCCCCATTTATGCAAACCTGTGTGTGGTATTATATCCTTTGACCTCTCTGTGGATATATGTTGCATGCAATGACTGTCATTTGTATGGCATACAGTGTTCAGTTGTTAAGGTAGTAACTGTAGGCATAGTGGCTGTTCCATACTGTGTGCACCTTCTACATATGTATCTTACTATATATATCTCTGTATGTAGTTACATATATATATATATATATATATATATATATATATATATATATATATATATATATATATATATATATATATATATATATATATATATATATATATATATATATATATATATATATATATATATATATATATATATGTGTGTGTGTGTGTGTATATCTGTATCTGCATATATTTGTCTGTGTATATGTATCCTAGGGATGTTGATAGCTTCCACATTGTACATTCCCTATGGGAGCCAGACTGTACTGCATGATATGTTACTGATACCAGCCTGGCATCATACAGGTGGTTGGAGCTCTGTAAACATCTTGTGCCCATGTCGTGTCAGGACCTGGTTATGAGATCTGCAACAGTTTGTAGTGTATTGCAGGGTAGATGTGTTTGGCTGTGGGGGGGTATACCTATTCGTACAAGACATATGTTGATTGAGGCCTCTCAACCCCATTAACAGTGCATGTGGACATATATGTTTTTGTTATGTTTCCATTGTTATCTACAGATGTATGTCCATATATACCTATATATATATATATATATATATATATATATATATATATATATATATATATATGCTTGCATATATAGCACTTACTGTATATATATATATATATATATATATATATATATATATATATATATATATGTATATATATAGACATATAGATGTAAACATATATATCTATAGATGTGTGGATTTGATGGATTTGTATGTATATATGTTTATATATATATATATATATATATATATATATATATATATATATATATATATATATATATATATATATATATATATATATATATGTATATATGTATATGTATATATATATGTATATATATATATATATATATATATATATACATACATATATATACACACACATACATCTACATGTTAGAATACATTCCCTGTACTGTTGAATGACTGGGCTGGATGATATGTTTGTATAAACATCAGGGTTATATATATCTGACAAGTCTTAGTGGTATATCACTCTGGCTATGGTATGCAGGCTCTTGGGTTTGAACTTTGCAGAGGCTGTTTATTTTGTTGCTGGGCAGAACAAGGGCAGTTGGATACAGAGTGATTAAGGCACGCTTGAGCAGTTGTAAGCGGGTTTGCAAGGAGGTAAGTACTGCTAACTTCTAGTTACTGTTTCTTATATTCAGTTAGCTTCTAAGTTGCTTAACCTGTGTAGGCATTGCTTACCCCTGCACAAGCAAGCTTAAACCTGCTTACTGCTGCTTAAAAGTGCTTATTCCCGCTTACCCCACCACTAATTTCTTTAAAAGAAAAGAAAAAAGGTTGATAGGAAAGTGGTGAAAAAGGGGCACAAAGAGGGAAAGACAGTAGGGAAAATAACTAGGGATGTGCAGGAAGGGTGTGGTGAAGGTCCGTAGCTTCTCATTTCTTCTACAGCAACAGATGTTCATATACACTGAATTTGGACGTAGATTTGGACACTCAAACCCCTGGGAGAGAGATGAGGATGGCAATAATACGTTGTGATGCCAATTAGACTAGATTATATGCATCCAGTGGACACGCCAGTGGACACGTGTGCGAAATGGACAGCTATGTATGGGGCGAGATTTTTTTGGGAGAACAGACTGCCCTTTTTTCTTTTTTCAGGTGAGAGTGGGATGTTGGGGAGAGATAGTAGGTATATTTGGGGAGGGAGGTTAACAGACAAGACAAACAAGACATATACAGGGTGGTATGTGACACATGTGGGGGGGTAAACACCTTGATGTGGAGGGGTATTGGAAATCGGAAGCCCATGAGCCCCCTAGTGGAAACAGTGTGACTGAGGTCCCCATCCATGGGCAGTCACCACTGCACCTTCACAGCCTCGAAGGTGGCTGTGCTGGGGGCTGAGTCGCAGAGCCAGCCTAACCCTCTAGTCATGACACATGGCCCTCGAGCTCGCGTAGCAGATCACCAAGCTGCTGGTTGAGCTTGCTATGCACCATGACCCAGACCTGGTGACGGGTGACAGGTTCCTGTCCGCGTTTGCTCCCGGGGGGGCACGCCCCATCCACTGAGGTGGTTCCACCCGAAGGTGGTGCAGGATGAATGGACAGGGAGGTCCCAGGACGTGCCCCAGACATGCTGGTGTCCAGTGCCATGGCCAGTTGAGGTGGGACAGATGGGCTTCTGGGACCGGCCTTCCCAAATGTGCTATAGTTTTTAGAGTTTATCATCATATGTGGGTTAGTAATAGTCAACACATTCCAGGGTTAGGTATAACAGCATTGATAGATATTCCCATTAACCCAGACACCAGATATAGAACAGTTGCATAACAAACAGAATACATGCATATAGAAACCACAGTTCTATTAAGAACAGCATGCAGGTACATTGATGGCACCATGCCACCAATGTTGGAATAATTCAATATAGCACATGCATGGGAACAATTAAAATATTTATCAAAAAATATGGCATTATCAGAACATTGGAGTCATTACGTACCAGTTGGGGTGGGTAGGATTTTTATTGTTGGAGATATTGTTGGGGGGAGAGAAAGATGTCAGTTAACAACTAGTATATTCCTGTAGTCCACATTACTTTCCTAGTCAGTGCTGTTATCTGTACATTACACGTCTTTCTACACTACCCTATAGCCTTAGTTTGGACAGTGATATGGCTGTTATCATCATTATACATGAAATGAAAGTAAGCACCACCAACCAGGAATAAACACGAACAATAGGTAGAAGAATCCAAAAACAGTTTATTGCACTAACGCTTGTACAAATACAGCACGTTTTCGTCATCAACTTCATCAGTTAATCATTCACTGATTCGTTTCTTGGTTGTTTTCGCACCATTGGTCCCTGTTTGTGGTTACTAGATCATTATACATGAACTGGTTTTACCTGCAGTATACACCTCTTACCTGTTATACCTGTCGAGGGAATGTATGTTAACACTAACTGACTGTTTCTACACATACTCCCAGATTCCTGGTTGATGTTGTGCACATAGCTATCCAACTCTTTCTACACAGACTCTGGCCATGTGTTGACCACATGCAGGTGTACCGGGACATATCTAGAATATTGCCCTATTAAACCTTTAGTGACTTTACACACACATATACATGCTTTCCTACACAGTTATATTATGTAGCACACTGTGGGTAACAGTGATCACTGATACTTTATTATTCAGAGAAACTGCAACACTCACAATTCCCTACAATACCAGAGTAAACAGTACCAGTACAGGGTATAATGTTTTTTTTATTTCTCAGCACAGTGTTCATATCCGACGTACCTGTGAGAGCAATGTTTGTTAGCACTACCTGAATGTTGCCACACAAAGTTCCAGATTACACATTAGTATTGTGCACATACATCTCACTCTGTACTGTACACACTCTGGTCACAGCTTGACAACATGGGGGTGTAAATGGGATATATGTGGCTTCTTAGTCTCATAAGGTTTTGGGGAGTTCCTATTGTGCTAGCTTTGTTCTCATAGACGTGTGTAAATCAGTTGTATTTCCTGTTTGCTGCCTATATGTCTGGGATCATCCCACTGATTTCCCAGGGGGACAGGTTGACAGACAACAGATATGGGCCACTTTACTGGACATTCTGGACATATCTGTACAGTTGTGGGGTATGATTCTGTATGTAGACTACTGCCACTGGTAGGTTTCTAACCATGGCTGTATGTGCTAAAAATACAACAGTTCACATCTCAGTTGCATGTGTTATTCAGGTTTTGTTGTCTGCCTTTTCCCTGTTTTCTATCTATGTGTCTCTCAGTTGTACTAAATGGCCTCTGGGGATTACACGAGTCATATAAAGGCATTCCTACACATTCTATTTATGGTGCACTGTGTGGCTAACAGTGCTTAATACAACAGTACTATTACGTGAATGCAAAGCTACATTACCATATGATACCAGAGTATACACATGCAGTCCAGCAGTTAGACCTTTACTGTCAGGCTATTATGCTTTTATTTACATACATACTATATGAGTCTCTTCCTGCCATGTTCTCCAGTGTATGCAGTACTTGCCTTAATCAATACAGGTTTTATAAAGGCAATTAATTTACTAATACTTTTAGATTTATTTCCTATGACAGTACATGCAAGAGTATTACTGACCTGCCTCATGTCGCAACCTCTCCAGGTGACTTCCATGAGCTTCCTGGTTTGTGGCCCACTCTATTGCAGCTGTGGAGGACATAAGAGGAATATTTAGCCATACCTATCCATGATATACATGAGCTGGCAATTATTACACACATAGTGGGGTGATTCTTACACACAGCTGTGACATCCCCTGCTGTTCTAGCCTCTTGGATCCACTGCTCCAAGAGGTACCCCTTATGCCACTTTAGGTCGGCATAGTGATGCCTGACTTGCTCACCAGTTCGGCGTATGCCAGTGGCACTGGTGAGGTCATGGGCGAGATGGTCCCAGGCTTCCACCTTATATTGAGAAGCCTGGTACTGGCCCTGCAGCTGTCTCTGCTCATGGTCTTTGACAAGGAGTCCTGCCATGACTCTGGACTCTTGGATGCACCAGTGCTGTGGCCGAAAGAGCACACCCGCTCTCCTTCCTGACATGGTGCCTTCAAGAAAAGCTACAACCAGTTATAAGATGTATTTCCGCCTGTTGGGTTTAAGTAGGGCTGATTTCCCACACCTTTTCGTGATTGGCCAGTTTTGATAAGGCTAAGCTATGGACAAACCTGTTTACCTAAGGTTGGCATTGATTAAAGGGAAATAGCACTGGGCACATTGAGTTAGCTGGCCTACACATTGCTTACACCTCGTAAGCTGGCCTGTGCAATGCTTAGTGTTGCTCACATTAGACTTTGCATTACATTTTCTTTTTGCATTGAGTTATTACTTATTACATCTTATATGTATGTCTGGTATCCATGATTCATGTGTATATACACTGTATGGTGTCCTTGTGCTTTATTGGGGACTTCAACTCTCTATTACAATTACACCTCACTTCTGGGCTTACTGCTGTACTCCAGTTCACATATTTATGTTATTTAGTGGGTTATGGAGCATATGATTGTATACTGATTCCTTTTACAGGTTCAGTTTGAGTTTACTATAGTAAGGACTTGTTTGCTGAGACCTAATTTGTCTGTACTGCTGTGATGGCTTGGTGGTTGCCTACTGTGATTATAGTGTATAGGGTCCTGGGTTCAAGACCTGCAAGGCTGTTTATTTTGTTGCTGAGCAGAATAAGTGCCATTGGATACAGAGTGATTAAGGCACGTTTGAGCAGCTGTAAGCAGGTTTACATGGGTTTGCACAAGGGTAAGCATTGTAACCTCCGGTTAATGATGCTTAAAGAGAGTTAGCGTCTAAATTGCTTAACCTGTGTACGCATTGCTTATGCCCATGTAAACGGGCTTAAACCCGCTTACTAGTGTTTACATATGCTTACTACTGCTTATTGGTGCTTAAACCTGCTTACTAGTGCTTTATTCATTATGATACTGACACCTCACCTGTGCATTTAATGCAGTACTCCAATTCACAAATATATGTTATTTAGCTGGCTATGCAACAAAAATATTGGTCATAACATGCTTTGCCATGGAAAATGGAATATGCTGCAGTGACATTCGAATGAGGAATGCCTGCTCGTACGGCGAATGCTCTGCCCACTACACTATTGCTATGCTGCTTCATTTGCATATATCTTCCTTGTTATTCTCTTCAGCCATTTAAGCTGCATTAACCATAGCTAAGTGATGGGCACACGTGCACACCTACGGTTAGCTTTAATTGGATTTTAAAATTTAAAAAGGTTTGTTCATTTTATTTGTAATTGCTTGCTGTTGTACATGAGGGGGAATGTTGGTGGGGGCATATGCAGACACCTATGAGCGGCCTCACTCATTTCTTAGCCTTTTCTGCTGTTCTTCATTGCGGGGCATGTATGTTATGAGAGCTCTGCTCTCAGACACACCCCCTGCACTCTTACATGCTCCATGTAGGATTAGGGGCTCAGGCAGCACGCCTTATTAATATGCATCATGTGCTGCCATTCTGCTTCTAAATGGCTGCTTACGTGCAGGACTAAGCTAGTCCTGCATGGTAGATTAGTAAAAAAAAATGACTCCTTTCTATTTTTTTAAGTAAATGCAGTGATTATTTTTTTTCAATGCATTGGCTGAACTTATTGTCTCGGCATAAGAGATTTGCATCCTACTTGGAGTGCAATAAATTTCACCGAGATGTACCCCAGGATTCAACAAGCTCTGCATGGCATGCAAGAATAGTGCAGGAGCTGCTGGAGGCAATATGGCCACCGAGAAATCAAGGAACAAGCTCTTGGGATGTGCACGAGCGCTCCTGCACTATTCTTGCACAAACACAGCTCCTGTATGCAAATTACCCTATTTGCAGGTGAAAACCATGCAAATGAGGTGAATTTGCAATCCAGGAAGCTGGCAGCTGGCTGTACAGGAGTAGTGTAATCTGTAGAAATGTACTCGGTTAGTAACCGTGTACATTTCTGCAAACTACAAAACAGAGCCATGACATCTCCAAACAAAGGGTGTATATAATGTGTAAAGCATGCCAATGGCCAAATATATGGCCAGTGGCATGAAAAACAGTTGCAAAAATAACTTTATTTTTTTTTGGCTGATTTCAGCTGTTTAAGCATAGGGCAGCGATGTGTAAATGGGATTGGCCTGAAAATAAAAAAAAAAATAAAAAAATTGAAAAAAGCATTCTATCCCGAATCACAATTTTGCCATTATACTCAATGGCAGGCAGAAGACAACATGGCCAATGAATAATGGTTGCTAAGGGGGAAGGCTCAGTATCAGACTTGTATCTAGGCATTAGCAGGCAATCCTATGCAAATGAGGGGAATGATACTGAATCCCAGATTCCCCCTCATGGCTAGCCTGCACCCAACTGTGTAGGTACAGGAAGACCATGGTGCAAGCCTAAGAGCTAGCTGACATCATAGAGTGGTGTGTCAGGCATACTATAAGCTTATTGGAGACCAGTGGCTTGGGTTTGCCCTTAGCTTAGCAGAGCTAAGCAAGGGGATGTGTCTGAAACCGCCAAGCACTTTTTACATTGCCTAAGCGGGTGTGCGCACCACAACCGTGTTTTAAAGGAAAAAAAAAATAAACCAGAAAATAGCAGCTCCATGCACATCTAAGCACTGTTTGCATGGCGCACCCCTGGGCTTAAACAGGAATGCAGTGGGAAGGGAAAACAGCAATAGGAAGGTAATCAAGGAGAACTAGCATAGCTGTCAGGTGAAATGTATCAGAATCAGCCAATTGCACAGGCAACAGGTCAGCCAAGCACACTACTATGAATTATGCAAACACCTTTCCCTCTGGTTTCTCCCACAAACACTACACCACCGATGTACACAAGTGGGGACATTTTACCAAACAAAGGAACAAAATGATAGATGCTGCATTAGCTCTCATAAATCAACATGTGGAAGAGGTTGAGGGTGGTGAAGATGAGAATGCTGACAACCAACCCACAGTGAGGAGAAGGAGAAGACTGTACAGACCCAAGCTAACCTACCGGGGCTACATGAGCTGGAGATAGTGGAGCACTATAAGGTGGACAGGGACCTCTTACAGTAAATTGTTGAGCTGTGCCAGCCACACCTCACACACAGAACCAACATAAGGGAGCCCACCCCAGTGGATACCAAGGTATGTGCAGGCCTAAGATTAGTAGCCACAGGTACATTCCAAAGGCCAACTAGGGATATCATGAGGATCTCACAGGCTTTAGCATACAGGGTACTCCACCAGTTCCTGAATGCCATGGCAGCACATGCTGGTGAGCACATATATTTCCACAACAGCCGTGAGGCGTTGACCAGCAATATGAGTCTCTTCCACCAAATAGCAGAATACCCTGAGGTAGTGGGTGCTATAGATTGCACGCACATACACATCAAAGCACCACCCAGTGAGCGGGGTAGGGTCTACATTAACCGCAAGTGCTTCCCCTCCATCAACTGCCACGTCATGAGCGATACCCAGGGCATTATAATGAATGTGTGTGCTGGCTGCCTTGGAAGCTATCACGACTCCCACATCTGGCATATGATGCAGCTGTACCAGAGATTTGCCAATGGGGATATCCCTTATGGCCACCTAGTGGGGGATACTTGTTACACACTGGAGCTGTGGCTGATGACACCCATCAGAAATGCACACACACACACACCCAAACAAGAATCCATAATGAGGCACACTAAAGCATGTGTTTGGGATGCTCAAGTCAAGGTTCCAGTGCCTGGACATATTCAGTGGAGCCTTGCAGTACTCTCCAGCTACATGTACCCAAATTGTCATCATATGTGCCATGCTACACAATATGATCCTGCGGAAACAGCTGCAGCAGAAACAGCATGGGGCAGGGCCACACAGCCCCCACCATTGCCAAGGCCTGCACAAGCACAGAGTGACTTGGAGGAGGAAAAACCTGAGCCTGCCCCAGTAGGCAGAAGGAGGCATGCCCAATATGCCCAGGCCTTGGAAAGAGGCAACACATAGCACATACACTGACACGGAAGGAACACAGGGAATGACACCTCTCTCTGACTCACACATACAGTAAAAGGGTTGCCAAACATGGCACTACCTGTGCTTAACCATGTATAGGAAGTGTACTATGTGCATCCAACATAGTCATCCCTCCAGCACCATCCTCAATACTGGCACAGCCACAAGGTAAAGACAATTGCTGAATGGAGAAGTATGTTTTGTTACTTGTATCTATGGTATGGATGTGAGCATGCAAGGGAATTGGGTGGCTGAATGGGATGCCAGCAGATAGTAGACACCTATAGTGGCAACATGAAATCTGTAACAAATACTGGTGTCACCATAGTAGCCAGTACTAGACAAGGTGACAAAACCCACTGCAGGAAATGTGGTGGGCCAAATGTGTGTCCATAGGACACACACATGCCAGTCAGGGAGGCTCACATACCCAACAACAGTCACAGCCAGCAGGACAGGCATAGACAAACACAAAGAAAGGCTGTGCTAAAGCCTCTTATTGATGGTTGAGCCCCCTCCATACCTACACAGACTACAACAGGTCAGTTAGTTCTGAAGGGTAAGAAGTCTGAAACTGAAATGTAGGTCAATCAAACCTAGAAACTGTAGTACACTGATATGCCTCTAGTCTGCATGATAGGACAGAATACAGAATGAAATGGAGCACCTGAAATACCAGTACAGTCATAGCAAATGTGTACAGTTGTCAGGTGTGCCCCCCCACAATCCTATGTAGAAACGTAGTAACATGTATGTGTAGGTATAATAACAGTGGAGCACAGATTACTTGAGCCGGCCAAAGTAGCAGGATAGATTGTAGCATGTGTACAATATGCAGGGCTGTGTTTGTGTTGTATATTGTGTGAGAGTGATCAGCATGTAGGCATGTTGAGGTTTGTTCTGGTGGCCATTGGCCAGTACTGCCGATGACAGGGCCAAGTTCTCACAACTGCAGTGCCAAACACAATGCATCCCAGCAAAACACATTCCAACAGTAAGCCATAGTAATTGTTTGGATATAATATCTGTCACTATCTGAAAGACATACAAACAGTACACAGGTGGAAGAACCCCAGACAGACAGTGTATAATATGTTACAGTCAAATGGACACACCTTTGGAATTGTACATACAGGTTAGCAGCACATTAGTTGGCTGTGTAGTATGGAATACTGATGTTGTCTGGCCAAACACTGGCAGACTACAAAAGTCACAGGTATGAACTATTGAGAAACTGCTGATGTCCCTGCACAAGCCAACATAAGTGGAATGCCCCACATATATCCGTGAGTCAGATGGAAGTAGCATCCATAGCACACATGCACTCAATTCACCCCACTATCACCCACAGGTACCTCACAGGTCTTATCCCTGCTGTTGGTAATGAGTACAATATTACCCCCACCTCTGTATGGAAATAGCCACAGAATGCAGCATACTGAAGAGGTGTCCCATGCAGGTGTGTCCCTAGCTGTAAGCAGCACCCTGCCAGCATCCACACTACTGGATCAGTAATGACAGAAACTATTGACATTAACACCTTGCACACCTACCCTGTCACCCCAAGGGAATATAGTGGCTTGCAGTCTGGGACTGTAGGAGTGACACAATGCAACAGCCTGCTACAGCTGGCATGCATCACTACCAAATGTCGTAGAGACCTCTGCCAAAGGCCTGTGTCTCACCTGTGCTGCCAATGTATGTTATGTCATGGACGACAACATATCAACATAACACAGTCCACAGAACCCAAATGCAAGGTCATGTCAACAAATTCCAGTAACATGTCCACCATGTCCTACTGCATGAACTGTGGACCAACACTAATTACTGCTGGGATGAAGTAATAACTATAGGGAACTTATCAGATAATGTTTGCATAATGTTTGGAAGAGGATAGAATAATGGGGAGGGGGGTAGGAGCATGGACGGCATGGAGTGTGTGAAGTCTGAAACTCAGCCGTGTGCACATACTATCCCTGCCTGCAAACACAGGAATGGGTGGCTACAAACCCATCTGCAAGTGTCTACAGCTTCCCCTCCAGAATGGCATGTTTTTTAAATAATATGTGGGCTGCAGACCACAATACTGGACACAGCTCCATTCAACCTGTGTTCCCCAGGAAATTACTGCAAGCAAATATATATATACCTGACAGTAGCTGATGACATAAAACATCACAATGTAAAACAGTACATATGTCTGAATATCTCTGCTAACATCAAAACCATGTAGCAGAAGCAGCACAGACACAATTATCTACAGTAACCCACTATCATTTGCCCATATTGACCCCATATTGTCAACCGATCTACAGATGTCCCAAAGAAACAGGTTGTGAGCTGTAGGAGTAGAACACAGAAGCCTACACTGGGGTACAACCTACCTGGAATGGATTCAGACAATCAGTACAGAAGGTCATACTGGGCATGCTGCCACACTTAGAGAAACAAAGCCCATGTCTGACAACAAAATACTGAAAGGTCATAGTGGGCATACTCCCACAATTAGAAATGAAGCCCATGTCTGGCAACAATAGTGGACTATACATATCTGACAGTCATAGATATTTGTGTACACACTCCATATTGCACACCAGTCATGCTTTGGACACACATTGGATAGGAATAAACACATATATCCAAGAACAACACACTACAATAGGCCAAACTTACAAATACAAAAATGTGTGGAAGAGAGTGACAGACAGTGACACAGAGCCTTCCACCATGAGGCCTGTCCCACCCACCACACATCCAATTGGCTAAAACCACATGATGTGCAAATGTCAATCACTGTAGACATTTGCCACTGGTATCCCTCAGCACTATAGTGTCTGTGGTGCTTGTGATAACTCTGTAAAATGACTGTACAAGTCAGTATTCATCTAGCAGTTGTATACATGTACCTGTGAAATATAAACCTATGTGTGACTGAGTGTTGTGTGTGTGCTTCCAGATGAATGGTTTATGGCCCATTCACACACAATGCACACCCCATTGCCCTATTTTGGAAAGCCTGCTGATGTCATTCACCTTGAAATACACCATTGGGGAAAATGTAGCGCACTAAGTTTCATGGCACATTCTATAACTGCATAATGCTGTAGTGTAATGTACTAGTAAGGTAGGAGTTTTATTCCCAGATATGGCAACTGTAGAGCTTTGTGTATTTGCCTGTGTAAGAATCAATGATTTTGAGGCCAGTCACACTCACTACAATTTACATTGCCCTATTTTGGCAGGGCTTCTGTCATTCACTTTGAAATACACCTTTAGGGAAAGAATCCACCAGTAAGTGCTATAGCGCATCCTATAACTGTGTAATGCTGTAGTGTGATGTACCAGTTAAGTAGGAGTTCTATTACCAGATGTGACCACTGTAAAGCTTGTGTTTGTTTTTGTAGGGATAAATGCTTTTGAGGCCATTCACAGTCACTACAATTTCCATTGCCCTACTTTGGCAGGGCTGCTGATGCCATTCACTTTGAAGTACACCTTTGGGGAAAAAGTAGCCCAGTAAGCTTCATGGCTGCATGCTATAACTGCATAATGCTGTAGTGTGATGTACAAGTTAAATAAGATTTCTAATCCCAGACATGGCAACTGTGAGACTCTGTGTGTGTGTGTGTGTGTGTGTGTGTGTGTGTGTGTGTGTGTGTGTGTGTGTGTGTGTGTGTGTGTGTGTGTTTGGTTGAGTGTGTGTAGGGATCAATGCTTTTGTGGCCATTCGTAGTCACTAGGCACCCCTAAAAATGGAGAACATCGATATCCATGCAATAACAGAGACCTGATCCAAGGCTCCAGAGAGCACCCCTACAATATCAGGTATAGCTCTCACCACAGCTGTCAGCCACCAAACCAGGACCAAAATGCTAAAGGTGGAGGAATGTCAATATTTACCAAGGATATTCACACCACCAGGCTACTTGCCCAACAGAATGCATCTGAAATAACCCCTGTGTAACTAACACTAGGTAAGACTGCAATCCAAATTGTATAGCTTGTTACAGATCCCCCACCATGCCCCAAGATTCCCACTACACCTTCCTAAACATACTGGGAAATATTATGTTACAACCAAACACCCTAATACTGCGTGACTTACACTACTATGCCATTAACTGGGAAAACTACTTGTGTACCAACACATGTGCCCAACGGTTCTTGGAAGTCATAATTCTTAATGCCCTGGATCAAGTAACCTATAGTCCCACCAGGGGCTCAAATATCCTAGACCTGGTCATTACCAACATGGGAAATCAATGCTCCACACCTATGGTCACCCCATCAGTGGTCAGGTCTGCCCATAAGCTAATCACTCTTAACATCCACATCCCTCCCCCACACCCCAGTAAGGAAACCTCCGTAACACACATCTCCAAACCCAATGTCATGCTACACATGTCAGATGGACTAACGTCATGACACCCATGCAGACAGGAACTGCAAGGATGACTGCTGAATCCTACACTAAGGCACTGTATGAGCACATCTACTCGCGCATGAATCATGCCATCAAATATAGAACCAAGACACTCCCCACCAAGAAAAGGAAGCTAATGTGGTGGGCCCCTGCCATAAACATACTGTACAACAAAAGGAAGAAACTGTTGCAGAAATGAGGGAATTTCCAGGATGCAAAATACTCCCTTACCAGCTTCAGTAGGAAGCTGAGATCCCTCAAAACATTTTCCAAAGCTAGTTACAAGCATAATATAGCCAAAGATGCCAAAGATAACTGCAAGCTGCTCCATAGCTATATTCAAAAACCAAATGGCTTAAAGCAAGGCAGGTGCAGATAACAGTAGACAGCCAAACAAAAGAGAAAACTGCACCAAACTGACACACCAAATATTTAATAAAATAAAATAAAAATAAAAGATAAGGTAAGCCCTTTCATGACTGTGCTTGTCACTTCATCAGACACATGAATAAAAATAAAGACAGCATTTATAGTATAACCAATAGTCAGCTGATATTTAAAATTTAAAAGATCACCTGATATTTAAAAAAATCACATGTCTACTTAAGCAATCATCACAAATCATATTGTAGGGCAGTTAAAACATAGAATATAGCAAAAGAATATATATATATATATATATATATATATATATATATATATATATATATATATATATATATATATATATATATATATATATATATATATATATATATATATATATATATATATACATATATATATATATATATATATATATATATAAAACACATATATATAAATATAAACATATATGCATATATAAAAAAACACATTGTGTATAGTCAAATAAATTAAAATAAAATAAAATAGTATACATTTAGAACTCATCATCATTAAGACATTAACTGCCCTACGATATGGTTTGTGATGATTGCTTAAGTAGACATGTGATTTTAAATATCAGGTGACATTTAAAATTTTAAATATCAGCTGACTATTAGTTAGACTATAAATGCTGTCTTTATTTTTATTCATGTGTCTGATGAAGCGATGAGAACAGTCGTGAAAGCGCTTACCTTATCTTTTATTTTTATTGGTGCTCCATAGCTATGTCAAGAATCTAAATGGCAATGCTCAGATCTGCACTGAGCCACAACAGGATGGTATTAAATATACTGCTCCCAAGGATATTGCCAATATCCTGGCAGATCGATTCAGTGCCAACTGCAACCCCCTCCTACCATCTAAAGGGCCCATTTCAACACTGAAAGATTGCAAGATTCTGGTAATAATGGCCACACAGGTAAAAAATACACTCTCCAGAGCTAAGAAAACAGCATTCATGGGACAACATCCCGGGCTGTGTACTACATGAAATACCAAATGAACTGGCACCTCACCTACGTGTCATGTCTAATCATAGCCACAGCTCTGGCTTCTTGCCCACTGCGTGGCACACAGCTACAGTTATCCCAGTCCACAAGGGGGGATCCACCTTGGATCCTGGGAACTACAGCCCCAGCAGTATGACATGCCTGATCTGCAAAGCCATGGAATGTATTATCATGGAACTTATAAATAAAGACATTGGCAACCTGCAAACACTGCACCCAACCCAGGTTGGGTTTGTAAAGGACCGATCATGTCTCCCGAATGATTGACATCTTTGAATCAGTCTCCAGAGCTGTGGATGAGGGTAGGGCAGTTCACACAGCCTGTCTAGATCTCGCCAACACCATCCGCCAGTCTGGAATTATAGATAAATGTACCAAGCTGGCTATTAATCCCTATGTCACCCGATGAGCTGCCAACTACTGTACTGACAGAACCCACACTGTAAAAGTAGGTGACACCAAATCCAGCCCCAGAAAAGTGACAGCTGGAGTACCTCAGAGTTCAGTCCTGAGACCACTCTTGTTTGGCATCTACTGCTCTGAAGTACAGGCCAACACTAAGGGACTCTGGCTAACAAAGGTTGCAGATGACTGCACACTAGGAGCCAATACTGAATCCCCACATGATGTGGATATTCTACAGAAGAGCCTTACAAAAAGAAATGCTTTGTGCCTGAGCCATGGCCTCAAGCTCAATGCCAAGAAATGTATAGTTATCCCGTTTGGGAAGGGACATATACCCATGAAGTACCACATAGGTGGCAGTACACTAAACACCTAAAGTGTGATAAGAGACTTAGGGACCCAGGTGGACAGTAGTATCACCTTTGATAACCACATCACCACAACAGTCAGGAAATCCACCTATGTGGCACACCTCATCATTAAGGGCTTTTCATCCAGGAAAAAGGGGCCATTGTCCCACTGTAATCATCCCTGTAGACCCAGTACAGACTACAACAGCCCATTTGGTTTGTACCTCACAAGACATCTGCAACAACTAGAAAGGCTGCAGACAAACCTCACTAAAAGAATCACAGGCCTAAACCAGATGCCCTTTGCTGACCATCGGAAAATCATCCAGCTATACTCTGTCACATATCATGTACATAGTGGTGATCTCTGCTTAATATACAATGCCATGTCAAACCCAGACCTACTGGACATGCTACACTTAAAAAAATCCAAATCCTTCACGGCCGCACACTCCAGGGAACCAAACCTTGTCATTGCAATGAACAATACATGCTGGAGAGATGTGTTCCTGACCCAGAGACTTCCCAGACTCTGGAATAGATTGCCCATATATGTCAAGCAGAATGTCTCTTTGGCCCTCTTCAAAAGGAACCTTAGTGATTGGATGGGAGATAGGAAATTGATCCTGGGGATCATGTCAACTGCCCTGCTAGACAGGAGTCCAGGGAAGTAAATATTGTGGGAAGACATAGCCA
Organism: Protopterus annectens; assembly: GCF_019279795.1. Lineage (NCBI taxonomy): Eukaryota > Metazoa > Chordata > Ceratodontiformes > Protopteridae > Protopterus > Protopterus annectens. The sequence goes on from NC_056734.1 coordinate 872,470,915, forward strand.
GGGAATTATCATGGCTAGGCATGTATAGGCACTAGGGCAGATAGCTTAGTACCAACCTATGAACCTATGAACCTATGACCTACACTTTCCATTGCCAACCTTGGCAAGCCTGCTGATGTCATTCACTTTGAAATACACCTTTGGGAAAGAAGTATCCCAGTAATCTCCATGGCGTGTGCTATAACTGTGTAATACTGCAGTGTGATTTACTAGTTAGATAGGAGTTCTAATCCAAGACATGGCAACTGTAAAGCTTTGTGTTGGGATCAATGCTTTTGAGACCATTTAGAATCACTACAACTTCCATTGCCCTACTTTGGCAAGCCTGCTAATGACAGTCACTTTGAATTACACCTTTGGGGAAGGAGTAGCCCTGTAAGCTCCATGGCACATGCTATAACTGCATAATGCTGTAGTGTAATATACTACTAGGTATGTGTTCTAATCCCAGACATGGCAACTGTAAGTCTGCTGATGTCATTCACTTTGAAATACACTTTGGGGAAGAAATAGCCCAGTAAGCTCCATGGCATGTGCTATAACTGCATAACAATGTAGTGTGATGTACTAGTTAGGTAGGAGTTCTAATCCCAAACATGGCAACTGTAAAACTGTGTGTGTGTGTGTGTGTGTGTGTGTGTGTGTGTGTGTGTGTGTGTGTGTGTGTGTGTGTGTGTGTTTGTTTGTGTAGGGATCAATGTTTTTGAGGCCATTCAGAGCCACTACAACTTCCATTGCCCTACTTTGTCCAGCCTGCTGATGTCATTCACTTTGAAATACACCTTTGGGTAAGGAGTAGACCAGTAATCTCCATGGTGTGTGCTGTAACTGTGTAATGTTATAGTGTGATGTACTACTTAGGTAGGAGTTCTAATCCCAAACATGGCAACTATGAGACTTGGTGTGTATTTGTGTGTGTGTTTGTCATTAGTATCCTGTGTGGAGGTAGCCTGGAGTGTGTAATAACAGGACACATTGTGGTGTGGGTTTTGCAAACGTCTTATATGGTGGGCCTATTATATGTCACAATGTCCACCTTACAAGGATAACAGATGTCAAACAGCAGAGAGTCTGGGGTAGACAATTCATACCCCTACATATGACATCATGGCTTGGGGAAAAATATAGGCAACCCTTGTATTACCCAGAGAACACTCTCCACCCATGTCTCATACACAAACACACTTGGCTAGGCAACAACCACTATGTTGGTAGTTCCCTGCATATTGCCCACAGATAGTAACCACGGTGTGATTGCAGTCGACTACAGAAGACATGGCACCCTGTCCCATCCCTACAATAGGCAAATCATTGCATACAGTGCTCCTTCGCTATGTTCCCCACGGGAAACCTGCAACAACTGTAGGGTCAGCAAATGTAACTCACAAATGACATACCATGCCTTATACACATGCCCTGTATAGACAGATGCCACTGACACCAGTGAATACCTGTATCATGCTGTTAATGTAGGTGCAGGGTCAACATGGTTTCCATTGCCAGTTCTCACCACATGAGATCAGGAATGGCACATCTGATGATAACAATTTGTTCACACAACATGCCCCAGACACCCCAGGTACTCTTCAACATGTCACAGAAAATGCATGTGGGATGTGTGCACATCCCAGACAACATCCACGTTATGGAATGTAGAACACATACATGGCAAGCATTGCACAACACTGGCCACCCACAATAGTAACCCAGATGAGTGGATGGTGAATACAATACCCACCTGTGTGGGTCAATCCAGACACTACACCCCTGAGCCACACTGCAGACCATTATCATATGGCCTGATGCCAAGGTATACCCCTTACCTAGCCTTGTTCAGCCTTCCAGCACAGTCAGCCACTGCACACCTGTGAAGCAATGCACCCATGCATGTCAGTACTGGCAAACCTGTGTCTGTGTGTGGAGTATAATGATTTGGACACCATTCGTACTCACTACACCTCCTATTGGCCTACTGAAAGCATGCCTTCTGATGTCAGACACCTTGACGTACTCTTTGCCCATATATCAGCCTGATAACCTCTGTGGTGCATGTGATACCTGTATATAACTATAGTGTGGCAAACTAGTTAGTTAGGAAGTCTAATCCTGACCCTGCCAGCTGTGATAATGTGTGTGAGTCCCTGAGAGAGTGTGGCTGTGTATTCCTTGACACCTGTTCTTGTGGACAGGCACATGTACTGCACCTACCATATCCCTCCTTTATCACTGCTGCTGATGTCACTCCCTGTCAAATATACCTCTGGACAGTTCCCTAACACATAAGCTTTGTG